>NC_132927.1:51048058-51363772 GCF_047675955.1 Chlorocebus sabaeus | reverse complement strand
GAGAGGAGTGACATATTTGAGACAGAATTTGGGAGGCGGAAGCAAGAGGACCTGGTGAGCAATCGAATGTGAAAGAATAAAGGAGAAAACAAAAGCCACGGTGATTCTGAGGGTTGTAGCATGGGTGGCTGGAAGGATGGTGGTGCCATTGACAGAGAAGGGGCACAGAGGAGGAGGAACAAACCTGCCTAGGAGTTCCATCGTGAAGCTGGGTTTAGACACAGTGAGTGTGCCTTCAGGTGGAATGCCCAGCGGATAGGCAGACTTAAAAGATCTGGTGCTTGGAAAAGAAATCTGGGCCGTACATAATATCTATCTGAGAGTTAATAGTGTATATATTTTGATAGTATCAGAAGCTGGAGAAGGGCCTTGAGGAGGCGAGGTTGTCCAGGGAGAATATGGAGAGTGAAAAGGAAGAGAGAAAAGGGTGGAGCCTGTGGAACATCAGCATCCAGGGTGCATATGCTTTGGCAAAGGTCTGGAAAGCTCTGCTGAAAAGAGGAAATTCTAAGGATGGCTGAAAATACTTGGTTAGAGAGGGAGGAGGAAAACCAGGAAAAAGTAATATTGCCAAAACTAAGGAAAGTTTTAAGCAAGGAGGGAATGGCCAATAATGGCTATGAAGTAGAGCCTGAAATGTTGGATTTGGCTGTCATGTGGACATTAGTTGTCTTGTGGAATCATTTCCTGGGGATGAGGTAGGGCAGAAGATAAGAGTGCAGTGAGTCAGGAGCATATGAAGCAGGAGGAAGTGAAGCTAAGTAGACTACTCTTTCAAGAACTTTGGCTACACACAGAAAAAGATGGGGTGAGAGCTAAAGGTTAGAGGTGATTGGGAAGTATGGGGTGGGATTCAAGGCTGAGGAAGGGTGTTTGTTTGCTTTAAGACAAAAAAGACCTAAGCACATTTGCAGGCCAAGGGTGAAACATTCAAGAGGAAGAGCAGCTGTCAGTCAGCTCTTGGATCATCTTGGCTTTGCACTTTCCAGAATCGCCTTTGGATCAGACTTTGCTCTGCTTCCAGCAAAGCTCTTTCCTCTCCACAGACATACTTTCTCTAAGACCCCTGCTCCAAATTGTCCTAAATCCAAAAGATAGGATCTGTTAGAGTCTTTTGTTGTAATTCAATCTCTAAATATGTAACCAGAAAATTATAAGAAAAACTTTTCCTAAAGGAACTTCAAAGACTACTGTTAAGGAGTTTACTTCAAATGCAAACAAACCTCTGGTTTCAGAAAATCTTGATTATGCTATGTCAGGCAGATCAGGAGAGATTTTTGTGTGATTCTGGAAGAAGCTGGAATAGTTTTGGTGTTTTGAGGAGGTAGCTACTTGAATCCTAGCAGTTGAAAGATCATTAATACATCCTTCTATACAGCTCTATCTTCTAGCCTGATGAGGAGGTAGAGGCTGCAGTGAGCTGAGATCGCACCATTGCACTCCAGCCTGGGCAACAATGAGACTCTGTCTCAAAAAATTAAAATAAATAAATAAGGCCGGGCACAATGGCTCACGACTGTAATCCCAGCACTTTGGGAGGCCGAGGCAGGCAGATTATCTGAGGTTGGGAGTTTTGAGACCAGCCTGACCAACATGGAGAAACCCTGTCTCTACTAAAAATACTAAATTAGCCAGGCGTGGTGGTGCATGCCTGTAATCCCAGCTACTCAGGAGGCTGAGGCAGGAAAATCACTTGAACCCAGAAGGTGGAGGTTGAACCCAGAAGGCAGAGTTTGCAGTGAGCCAAGATCGTGCCATTGCACTCCAGCCTGGGCAACAAGAGCGAAACTCCATCTCAAAATAAGTAACTAACTAAATAAATAAAAATAAAATAAAAATATTAAATTATCCAGCATTAAACAGACCATTGGAATATAAAATGGACTGAGATGAGACCCATCACCCCTTCACTAGGCTTACAAACAGATGTTTTACCATCCCAGATATACAAACACCAGAGAGAACAGCAGAGCAATTAGGTTTGCTCTCCATCCACAGTAAGCTTTGTTAGTGGATTGAGTCTTATGAGACCATTTTTCTGTTTAGGTTCGTTTGGGAAAACATGTGATTTTTAAATTATATGTAGTATAGTATCTACTACCTAGCTCTTGGTAGCTGTGCTCATTTATAGGCATGGCAGACTACAGTATAGATGAAGGAGGGAAGAGAATTTCCTGAGTCTGGTAATTAAAAGAAAATATACCATGTTGTAATCTTAGGAGGCAGATTTACACATAGCCTTTTCCAAGAGTAAAGAAATGATTTTCTTATAAAGAAATCATTAAATGTGCAACACGTTTTTTTTCTTTTTACCTCCAGAAGTTAAGCAAATTGGTAGCATGAAATAGTGTCTGCTTTAAATTTCTTTAAAGTTCTTTTGTAAATATTAATATCCACAGGGATGTAACTATTGAAAAGGTTACCCCAGGGACAGAGACATACAAGGGAGGAGAAATTTCTCAACAAAGGGCCTCAGAAAATAAACTTTCTGACCTGAAGGGAATTGTCCCCAGAAAGCCCGTGGGAACTGAAGTGACTGTTTACTTATGTTTATGATATTTAAGCAAGTGTTATACTGAGCAGTGGTTGTGTTGATGGTTGTGTATTTATTCTCAGTTTGTGTGTAATATTACACTTGTTCTGGCTAAGATTACACACACACAGAGACAGCCTTTTAGTGAGAAGCCTTCCTGATGTTTTGAACTGGTTGAATCATTAAGACTACTCTCACCAGCTACGTAACCTCATTGGTTGAGAAGCTATCTCTGGAGGAAGTCTCGGTAGCTAAGTATATTCTGTGTTCAATAAGAGTTATTTTCAGTTGCTTGGTTTTTTCACATTCAAAGTGCCTTACAACAAATACGTTTATCCCCAAGTGCAGTATTGCTGGAACTCTTTCCTTCAGGAGGCATGATTTAAAGAAGAAAATGGAGATATTTTGTAAACTATCAAAGGGCAAGTAAAACATAACGATAGATTAAAGCCTATTTTCGTTTTGCTTTGTAGGAATTTATCCGAGAACAAGTGGAGGTAAGCTTTTCCTTTATTTTGGGGTTTCACACAGAAGCATCACACATAAAAGGCTTTGTTGTTCCATTTCCTTTTCCTGTTAATAATGTGTTTATGCATTAGCTACTCCAGACCACAGGAGGCATCCAAGGGACATTGCCATTGACTGTCCAGAAGGTGTTGGCATCCCAAGCCTGCCATGGTAAGCCCTTCAACATAGCAGCGATCAAACACCTTTGCATGCAGAGCCCTGGCAGGGCTGCCGGGATTACAAAAGAGGCAGAGGGCACATTTACTAAACTCTTGGAGAATACAATTTAGATCAAGAAACTGGAATGTACATTTTAAAAAATCACTTTTACAAAAACAAAATCCCAACACACAAATTTGACTGTAGTGCTGCCTGACCTATATGAGTGGAGGAATAACTCCTAGAGGAGATGCATTTTGAGTTGAATTTTGAATGAGCTGAGGGACATGGGACATGGAAAGGGGAGCTCACTACAGGGAGAGTAAACAGCCTGTACAGAGAGGCAGAACAGAAACAAATTAGCTATGTGAGAAGCAGCAAAGAGTATCAAGAAACTAGGCAGGTAAGAGAACAGAAACCTAGAAGGTCACAGCAAAACCTTTGGATTTGATACAGAAGGCATTCGAATTAGCAAGGGTTCTTTTCTTTTCTTTCCAACTTTTATTTTCGCTTCGGGGGTACATGTGCACTTTGTAACATGGGTGAATTCCATGTCACAGGGGTTTGGTGTACAAATTATTTTGTTACCTAGGTAATGAGCATAGTACCCAATAGGTAGTTTTTCGATCCTCACCCACCTCCTACCCTCCACCCTCAAGTAGGCCCAGGTGTCTGTTATCCCTTCTTTGTTTCTACGTGTATTCAGTGTTTAGCTCCCACTTGTAAGTAAGAACATGCAGTATTTGGTTTTCTAATTCACTTAGGATAGTGACATTGAACATTTTTCATATGCTTGTTGGCCATGTGTATGTCTTCTTTTTAGAAGTGTGTGTTCATGTCCTTTGCCCATTTTTTAATAGGGTTTTTAAATTTTTGCTTGTTAATTTATTTAAGTTCCTTATAGATTCTGGATATTAGACCTCTGTTGGATGCAGTTTGCAAATATTTTCTCCCATTCTATAAGTTGTCCATTTATTCTGTTGATAGTTTCTTTTGCTGTGGAGAAGCTCTTTAATTAAGTCTCACTTGTCAATTTTCGTTTTGTTGCAGTTGCTTCTAGAGTCTTTATCAGGAAATCTTTGCCAAGGCCTATGTCCAGAATGGTATTTCTGAGGTTTTCTTCTAGGGTTTTTGTAAAAAGATGGAGTGCACCCACGTGCAGTGGCTCACGCCTGTAATCCCAGCACTTTGGGAGATTGAGGCGGATGGATCACCTGAGGTCAGGAGTTCGAGACCAGCCTGGCCAACATGGTGAAACCCCATCTCTACTAAAAACACAAAAATTAGCCGGGCATGGTGGCGGGCACCTGTAATCCCAGCTACTCAGGAGGCTGAGGCAGGAGAATCACAGGAGACGGAGGTTGCAGTGAGCCAAGATCGTGCCACTGCACTCCAGCCTGGGTGACAGAGTGAGACTCCATCTCAAAATAATAATAATAATAATAATAATAATAAAGATGGAATATTTCGTGAACTTGCATGTCATCCTTGTGCAGGGACCATGCTAATCCTGTATTACTCGAATTTTATTATATGTGCTGCCAAAGCGAACACCATTGAGGGTTCTTGAGCAGGGTAATATGATACAATATAGAAAATAGGGAGCTGAGTGAGACCCCGTGAGGAAGGTGCCTGCTTCTCCTTCGCCTTCTGCCATAATTGTAAGTTTTCTGAGGCCTCCCCAGCCGTGCAGAACTGTGAGTCATTTAAATGGTCTTTCCTTTGTAAATGACCCAGTCTTGGGCATTTCTTCATAGCAGGGTGAGAACAGATTCATACTCCTCCATCACCAAATGTCATCATTGCCACCTTCAAAATGTATCTTCAGTCCGTCTGATTCAGTCTGTCTGGCCCCTCCCTCATTTTTGCCACTGTTGAGTTCTCTTAGTTCCTCACATTCACTCTGGCTCCCTTTCAAGCCACTCTTCTCTCGGCACCCAGAGGAATCTTTTTGAAACATCCCTCTGAGCACGTTGTTCTTCCAACTAAAATGTGTCAGTGACAACCCATTGCTCTTGGGATAGAAATGTGACTTTTTACTGTGGCCCACAAGGGTCTTCATGATTTGGCCCCTGGCTGCCTCTCCAGTGTCATGTCATATCACTCTCTACCTTGTTCTTTACATCCTGGCCTGCTTTTTTGGTCTTCTACTTCCTGTGTGCTAAACATCTATCAGCTTCGGGGCCTCTGCACTGGCCTTTTCCTCTACCTGAAACACTTTTCCCTCCTCCTTCAATTAGCCATGTCTTTCTTAACCTAAAGTCTCAGCCTGAATACTACTTTGCCAGGAAAGCCTTCCTTAAACTCCTCAACTGGGTTTGGTCTTCCTATTATATATTCACATTCTGTATTTTATAGCACCTATATTTATCATCTAAATTATTGTGTAAGCATCTGCTTCATGTTTGTCTCCCCTATTAGACCATAAGCGCCATGAGGACGGAAATTATCTGTCTCATTAACTGCCTGACAAAGCTCCTAATACAAAGTGTATACTTAATAAATATTTGTTGACTGGGTAAATTATGCATAAAGGCAGGTTATAACAATATGAGAGTTTAGGAAGATTATTATGGAAATTAGAAAAAAAGAGGCAAATAAAATGAACATTGTAAGGAAACAATCAGAGATTGCTATTGGACGATCCATGGAAAAAGATAACCCCAACTTCACAAACCCATAAAGAGGCAAAAATACTGCTCTTGCCTCTTGGAGAAAAACTCTGAAAGGAAGACCCTAACAAGTTAAGGAATGCCTCCTACAGAGATTAGAAAGACAAATACTCCGTAAGAAAAAGCTGAGAGGCAGGTCAGTCCTGAAGCCTTAGTTTCATCCATGGTCATAAGCACCAATTTCTTTCTTTCTTTCTTTTTTATTATTATTTTTTCTTTTTGAGAACGGAGTCTCGTTCTGTTGCCCAGGCTGGAGTGCAGTGGCATAATCTCGGCCCACTGCAACCCCCGCCTCCTGGGTTCAAGCGATTCTTCTGCCTCAGCCTCCCAAGTAGCTGGGACTACAGGCACGTGCCACCACGCCCGGCTAATTTTTGTATTTTTAGTAGAGGCGGGATTTCACCATATTGGCCAGGCTGGTCTTGAACTCCTGACCTCGTGATCTGCCTGCCTCAGGCTCCCAAAGTGCTGGGATTACAGGCATGAGACACCGTGCCCAGCCTATAAGCACCAATTTCAAGCAGGATTAAAGCCTCATTAAAGAAGCCTAAGAAACATGTTACTTTTTCCAGATATTTGGCAGTGACCCAAGGTCAGCATTGGTTTCCCACTATACACACTATAACCTTCTTGTTTCTCTCTTTCATTTAGGGGCCATTAAGTTTAATGATGGCCTGAGCTTACAGGAAAGTTGCCGCCTTATTGAAACTCTGTCCTCGTGCCAGCTGCCGTTCCAGTGTGCTCACGGGAGACCTTCTATGCTGCCATTAGCTGACATAGACCACTTGGAGCAGGAAAAACAGGTACATTAATGACTAACAGGAGCAGGAGGGAGCAAAGTTTATCTTCTCTTTCTTTTCTGGCTTTTACTACGCAACTGTAATCTGTCTTAATCCTTTTCAAAATAGGAGAGTTTTGTAAAATCTGCATTGGAAGTTTCACATAAAGCCTCACCGATTTCATTTTCCAGCTCAAATCCAAAATGGAGCTTAGACTGAACTGTCAGGCCACCTACATAATGGCTTTGTATTTTAAAACTTAACACATGTACAGACTTATGTATCCTGAATATCTGTTGCCTGCTGGCTCTAGGTTTGATAATTTGCAGTTCTTCCTGAAGCTACTGAAAGTTGGTAGAAGCACAGCAAATTCACCATTGGCAATATAGAGCCTCCACATCCAGTTTCTTGATAGTATCTGCTGGAAATGGTGATCTGTGACTGTACCTGGCCATCCCCAAGGATCTTGAGTTGTAGTTTGAGGATCATCAGACAGTGACCCAAGCTTGGGGATCTCTACATTATGCTTTGGCCCTAATTATCCAGCAACCTGCAAACTACAATGTGGATAATGCAATAAAGGCACAGAATGGCTTAAATTAAGAACCTCTGTCCTTGTTATAATCTTCAATGAAGGAGAACGTGGAGAACATAACAGGAATGTCTCTGTTGCTGCTTTCCAAAATCTTTTTTTTCTTTTTTTTTGTTTTTTGAGACGGAGTTTTGCTCTTGTTGCCCAGCTGGAGTGCAGTGGTGCAATCTCGGCTCACCGCAACCTCCGCCTCCCGGGTTCAAGCAATTCTCCTGCCTCAGCCTCTGGAGTAGCTGGGATTACAGGCATGCGCCACCACACCCGGCTAATTTTGCATTTTTAGTAGAGACGGGGTTTCTCCATGTTGGTCAGGCTGGTCTCGAACTCCCGACCTCAGGTGATCTGTCCACCTTGGCCTCCCAAAGTGCTGGGACTATAGGCATGAGCCACCACACCCTGCCCCAGATCTTTTCTTTTGCTAACCTTTCCCTGCTAAGGGATATAAAATCTTTTCTTGCATAGAGTTTTCAGGTACTAATGTTTTCTGACTCAACTAACTGATTTTACTTCATTAAAACCTCTTTGTTTCACAAAGAAAAATATGAAGAAAGTTTTTTTCCATTGCTGAAGAGCTTGGAATCTAGACTTAAAGTTATCAGTCCCCTTTGATCCTTAAAAACATCTATAATCTCTATTGAATCCAGAAGTTAGAAATCTAAACAGATTTTAACAACCAGACTTTGGAAATATTTGTATGCTACCTACATTTTCTTTTTCTTTTCTTTTTTTTATTTATTTTTATTTTTTTGAGACAGAGTCTCACTATGTCGCCTAGGCTGGAGTGTAGTGGCGCAATCTCAGCTCACAACCTCCACCTCCCAGGTTCAAGCAATTCTCCTGCCTCAGCCTCCTAAGTAGCTGGGATTACAGGCGTGCACCATCACGCCCGGCTAATTTTTTTTGTATTTTTAGTAGAGACAGGATTTCACCATATTGGCCAAGCTGGTCTCAAACTCCTGACCTTGTGATCCGCCTGCCTCAGCCTCCCAGAGTGCTGGGATTACAGACGTGCACCACCACGCCCAGCTAATTTTTTTGTATTTTTAGTAGAGGCAGGGTTTCACCATGTTGGCCAGGCTGGTCTCAAACTCCTGACCTTGTGATCCGCCTGCCTAGGCCTCCCAGAGTGCTGGGATTACAGGCGTAAGCCACTGTGCCCGGCCTATATGCTACCTACATTTTCATATTGCTAATTGAAGTTATTCTTTCTTCCCATAGATTAAACCCAATCTTGCTAAACTTCGCAAAATGGCCCAGGCCTGGCGTCTCTTTGGAAAAGCAGAGTGTGATACAACGCAGAGCCTGCAGCAATCCATGCCTCCCTGTGAGCCACCATGAGAACAGAATCACTGGTCTAAAGGGACAAAGGGATTTTCACTGTATGCCTCTGAGCAGAGAGCAGCAGCAGCAGGTACCAGCACGGCCCTGACTGAATCAGCCCAGTGTCCCTGAGCAGCTTAGACAACAGGGCTCTTTGTATCAGTCTTTCTTGAGCAGATGATTCCTCTAGTTGAGTAGCCAGATGGAATTCAAGCCTAAAGACAGTTCATTCATTTGCATCCATGGACACAGAAGGTTGCCATATAGTATCTACCTTTTGCTACTTATTTAATGATAAAATTTAATGATCGTTTGATTGGTTGCTTGGTTTGTTATTTGAAGGGTGTGATTTTTGTTTCCGTACAGTTTTTTTTCAAGCTTCACATTTGCGTGTATCTAATTCAGCTGATGCTCAAGTCCAAGGGGTAGTCTGCCTTCCCAGGCTGCCCCCAGGGTTTCTGCACTGGTCCCTCCTTTTCCCTTCAGTCTTCTTCACTTCCCTGTGCTGCTGCTTCACGTGCTGCATCTCAGACTTAAAGAGTTTCTCTACTTTCAGTGAAAACACTCTCTAGGGTCTTTCATCAGGCCTTTAGTTATTTTAGGGGTAAAAACTATGGATAAAAAGGACAAGGATAGAACAGAGAAAATTTAAAGTCCTGTTCCAGGTTTTTTGTTTTGTTTTCTTTAAAAACTCAGAGACTGATGTTCAATATCCCAAACCAGTAAAATGGGGAAAATACTATGACCTTGTTTTGTTTTTTAAAATATGATTTTTTTTTTGGTACTTCATAAAGTATCTCTTTATGTGACAGCAATTGTCATATCAAAACACAGCATATCTATGTTCAACCTAACCAAATATGTTTACACTTTCCCTTTCAGGAGACAAGGGTTCTTTGGGTCCCTTTCAAACAGTATCTTGGTATTATTACGTTATGCCTATCTATTGCCCTTATAATTTCACTTGGGACCAGGACTGATCATTCTGCAAATGCTTGTTATGCCATTCTCAATCTATTTTTCCCATACCTTTTCACATGATTTGTGGTTAATAGGACTCAATAGACTAAAATTGCATAGTAGAAAAAAAAATACAAAAAGCCAGCTGGTAATGTTTATTGCAACAGGAGTGCTATACAATTAGTAAGAGGATGCAATGAGAATTTCTACTTTTGTATTTCCTGACCAGCCTGCTCAAAGTGGCTTTTATATCAATGGAATGATTTTCCTCATTTTTTAATACAGGAAACCAATTGGTGCTCATGGAAGAAAAGTTCCTTTGCCAGCAGCCTTGAAGTGAATCTTACAGGAGCAATGAAAGTATTGCATTCATTAGCATCTGCCCCAGAGAAGGTTCAGGGAAAACCTTCACTTGTTTTCAAGGGGATCCTTGTAGATTTACGTAATTGGAACCCTGAAGAACAGGCCCTACTGTCTAAAAATGGCTTTTATTCTTCTAAATACATATAAATGGGTGTTTTATAGATGGAAAAACATGACCTTAGAAAGGAGGGAGTTTTCAGAGGATTTGCAGGCTGTCAGGGCCTCTGCCTCCAGGCCCAGTGTGGCAGCGTGGCCTCAGGGCCTCTGCCTCCCTGCTTAAGGGCTGCACAGAGGCCAACTGTCCTGGGAGTTGTAAAAATCTTTTCAGGTCAGACCAATTTGAGAGATTTAAAAAAGTGTCTCAATGCCTCTTATGATTTCAGAAGGTTTTGCTATATGTAATGCCAACTACAATTTTCTTGAGAGTAGCAGAGGATTAGAAAAAGTCCTCTATAAATTATGTAATCGGCCTTCCTGGCTAGCCTGACTCAAGCAATGTCAGAGATAATTATTCTATTTTCATAATTTATAAGTGTGGGGGCAGGCCTCAGCATTCAAACAACCTGTTAGAGAAAAACATCTAATAGATTACCTTTATCGCCTGTTAAGGTTTTATGTTGTTTTTAACTCAGATGCCATAAGAACAAAGATACATATAATTTATAATAGTAATCATTAATACCTATATTGTGCTTTAAGGGTTACAAAATATTTTTTCTCATACTTTGTCTTATTTTAATTTCTTGACAGTCCGTGAGGTAAGGTGGTAGCTTCATCACCATTTTACAAAGTGGGAAACGAAGGTGGAGAACCGTCCTCTTAGGAACCTGGTTGTCCCCCTTTGTATAATAAAACTTCGAAGCTCGGAGCTGTTAACTGGTTTGCTGGAGGCTTAGCTGTGAGAGCCAGAATTCAGACCCAGGTCTGAGTGACTTCAAACTGCACACTCCTTCCCATTATTACCCATATGCTGTCCCTTATATTTTTAATTTATTAGGAATTCATTCATTTATAAACTTGGTGATTCGCCTTCATTCGATTCTGGTCACTGAAGGCTTTAGTAACTTCAGAGTAAAACTTGAGAGATGAGATGTGAAATGCAGCCATTCTTGAGAGTTCCTTTTTCTGTAACATTCATCAACACTTCATTGAGAAGTGAAGGTTCCTATGGCTGTCTCTGCCTTCAAGAGGCTTAGCTTTAGTCACTGAGAAAGACAAGGAAACTAACGATAGAATATAGTAGCTTCCTCTGGCGTTAGGTATTACAGAGTTACAGCTAGTGACAGCTAGCCTTTTATTATTGAAAGAAGAGGAGCTAACAGTGCCACTATCAGAATTAATACTAGAGATGGCAATAGGAGCTAGTATCGGAAAAGCTTAAGGCAAAACATAAAGTGTAGGCTAGAATGAAGCTGGAGAATGGGGAGGGGGCTTGGGTAACATCCAGAATCTGGCTGGGGACCTGGAACTACATGAGATGTAAGAATGGAGGGGTTCTAGCAGTAGTCAGAGGTCAGGTACAAATGAACAGCTGGAATCTGGGCATGGCAGACAGTGGAAAAAACCCCGGCAAGCAAAACGGTCAGAGCAGGAGGGGGCCCAAGGCCACATTCTTGAGATGTGGAGGGGCTGAGGAAGCCATGCCAAGTGAGAACAGATGCAGCTCAGCAGTTCCTAGCGAGCCCTGACAAGCCAGCTCAGCTGAAGCTTCGGGTGGGAACCAGTCATGGCACAGTGGAGTGAAGGAAGAGCAGTTTCAAGCACCCAGAACCTGACCCCCACGACTTGTTTTCCACCTGAAGAGCCACCCATTCCATCCAAACCCTTTGCAAAAGTCTGCTAACAGAGAGAACCGGCCAGTATGCTGGCCACTCGCGATCATGCCTGTCTGTCTTTACCCTCTAAGCTGAAGCTGCGCGTCAACGGTGAGATGGCAAAAAGGTAGGTCCAGAAGAGGGGAAAAGAAGGAAGTCTGGGAAAACAAAATGCTGAAGAATCTGCACCAAATAAACCCTTCCTTCCTTCTTCCTTCCATCCCTCTCTTCATCATTCAGCAAATCTTCAGTGAGTTCCCTTCTGAATGTATTGTATCAGAACTTGTGCAGGATATAAAGGGAAAAAAACAGGTTATCACATGGTTTAGGATGTTTCCAACCCTTGGATCATTTTCACCGCAGGCCCATTAGTTACAGAGCACTCAGTCTTACCCAGAAGCATCGGATCTAGTCCAGGCAACCGGATCCAAGCGTGTGGGCATCGCAGTGTGCTGCATGTGGGAATCTGTCAGGCCAGCATGATTTGAGCAGCAGCCTGCAGAAGTGGGATTTGGCCAGCCTTGCCTGACTCTGGCCATACAACTTGCTCTTATCTACTTCCAAAGTAAGGAGTGCCCCACGATGGGCCAAGCAGTCCAAAAAAAGTGGCTTGGAGTTAGCTACCGCAGTTAGCAGTTGCTCATGATTCAACATTGCATTACCTCTTTTTCACATTAGTTAACTGCAGAATTTTATTTTCATGTATTTGTTATTTTTCTAACCCCAGTGTTGTAGGAAGAATATTACATATAAATGATGACTTAGGAATCTTGTCAAGTTTTTGTTTCTTCAGCACTAAGTAGCTTATTTTCTAGGCAGGTCTTAATTCTAAATGTAACATGCTTGAAAAAAACACTATTGAAAGGATCCGTCTCTTCAGCATAGAATTTAATATACATATCAGGCAATCACCATCTCAAGCATGATTAGACTCAAGCGCTGCCCTCCATCGTGTGAGGGATGCCAGGAAACTGGAAGCTTAGACTTTAGCTCTTTATTAAGTTGGTGCAAAAGTAATTGCCGTTTTTACCGTTAATAATAATAATTGTCTAGCCATTGTGCGGTACCTTGCAAGAGCTCTTTGGCAAATGAAAGAATAATTCAAAGCAAAGTAGGCCAGATATAAAACACTTCCAAATCACATTTCAAAATTGTCCTTTCATGTCAACTAGGTGCATGTCTGCTAAGGGAGTTTTTGCAAGGACAGGTGGATAGTATGAGGCCTTTACAATAATCACATTACCATCTGGTACTATCTATATGGCAGAGCCGTTCTGATGTAGTTGTATTATCACAGATCATTACAGAGTATGCCAGTCATTCCATGATGGGACTGTGACTGGCAGCCTTTCTTAGCCCAAAGACTGATGCAACAGATTGCTTTGAGAAATCGTTTTGAAGCACACCCATGAAACATATGATCCTAGGGGTACCAGCATTGATTTCTTTGAGGTACCGTTTTACACTTCAGTTTTTCCTAGTAGAGTATTTTTCTGAGACGTCTCTTCTGAGGCTAAATTAGGAATTTCTGTTCCTTCTTCAAGTTCCAAGAATTGTGCCTCTCCTGCCCTCTGCCCAGACTGGAAGATAGAAACCGTGGGAAAAAAAGTGTCTTTACAAACTGCAGTTATCTAACTTGGTTTATTTAACATATTCAGGAAGACTTTCACATCCATGGAATCCTAGTTCTATTAATTCTCTCCAAGCTACAACAGTTGTTTTTTTGTTTTGTTTTGTTTTTCGAGTTTCTCGGTTCTGCCAGCAAGGCAGGGGTGGGAGGTGGGCAACCCTGATACCAATGCTGACAGGTAGTGAGTTGACGTGGAACTTCTGTTTCCTCCTGTTCAGTTCAGGTTCTCTCTTTCTGATACTTACCCCTCCTCAAATAGGGAAACAAAGAGAGGGGAAATAGGAAGTTGAGCCTTAATAGGGTTTACTTAATTGGGGGCATAAAGGTTCTAAAAAGTATGCATTCCTGCAGTTCTGTTCTTAGCACTGTAAGAGCTGATCAGAAAGAGAGCTTCTACCCTTATAACCTTCATCCATCTCAGTCATGCCTGGGAAGGATGTTGGTGCTAATTTTAGACACAGAGACTAAGATGGACAAAGGACAAGTATCATAAAGCATTTTTGGAGCCAGGAACAGATTTAAGTTCCTTGCCTCACTGCTGCTCTTACTCCAAACCACACAATTGTACCCAAGTGAATTGCTGTTAGAATTGGTGCCTTTGGAGGAGACAATTGCTCGTAATTGGTAGCTACAAGCCACTTCACTGAGAAAGCATGGGGTCTTAGATGCTTTAAGAAATAATAGAAAGACTGAGCCTGAGTGAGTCAGGCTCTTCTGAGTCATACAGTTTTTAGGTCAGTGTAAAATACTGACTTTCTGAGGTCTTACTTTTTTCCCTCTCTGGAAGACCTAAGGCAAAGATCTCTCTCAAAGAGGTATTAAAGAATAGAGGCCTTTCCCTCAGAACCTACTTCTGCCCAGTGTTCACCAAAATGTGGTTTCAAATCACCTGTTCAAAGCCCACAGGGTGCTTGTTAAACATGCAGATTCTTAGCGCTCCCTCCACCCACACAGACACTGCACAAGAGGCCCTGCTTTGGACCCCTAGTTCCTAAACATGGCAGAAAATCTGGATCATCTGGGAGACTTTTTAGGTTAAAAACCGGAAACAGTATGTAAGCATAAACATGTCAACAAAATGAGAGGATGTCCCTCTGCTTGCCGTGCTTGGTATTTTACTTCTATACTGTTTCCCTATACGTGTACATATAATTTTGTTTTGTTTTTGTCAGACAGAGTCTCACCCACTCTTGCCCAGGCTGAAGTGCAGTGGCCCAATGGCACTGCTCACTGCAGCCTCCACTTCCCCAGTTCAGACTCCCGAGTAGCTGGGACTACAGGTACCCGCAACCACACCTGGCTAACTTTTGTATTTTTAGTGGAGACTAAAAATTTTATTTTTATTATAGTATTTTAGTTTTGCGATTTTGACCAGGCTGGTCTCAAACTCCTGACCTCAAGTGATCTGCCCTCCTTGGCCTCCCAAAGTGCTTGGATTATAGGCGTGAGCCAGTGCGCCCGGCCAGTGTCATTTTGTTTTCATGAAATGAGTCCGTATTATGCACATTGCTCTGCAGCTTTTTGTTTTTCCCAGCTTGTTTTTAACAGAGTATCAAATGGACTTCCTTGCAAATCTGTCCTATTAACATGAGGATCACAACTCAGATGCCTACAGGGGTTAGGCAGGTAACATAAATGAGTTAAATGGATCCAGTAGGAACTGCAGAAAACTGGAGATGTTTCATCTAACTGCGTCAGACATTACCCAACCGCAAACTACTGCCATTTGGAAATGTTGGCCCAGAGTTGCCAAATTTGAGTTTTCAAGAAGAGCAAGAAATCTGAATTTTTGAAATGTGCAATCTCCAGATTTTTAAATATTGGTAACAAATTCACATTAAATGCAGTGAACCAGCCCAAATGTCTTCAATCCAGACACTGCCCCTCCAGCCATCCTTCTGAAATTTCTATTGCCATGTATAATGTTCCACAGTGTAACTGTCAATACTTACTCAACATTTCTCCTATTGCTGGACACTTAGGCTATGACATTACAACTACTACACTCTGTATAAATCTTTGTGCTTATACAAATATAGAAATACAGCTTCCAAATTGCCCTCTAAAAGGTTGTACCAATTTATAGTCCTATAAACACTGCATGAGACTATCCTTTTCTGGGAAGCTTTAAACAGATTCCCAAGTGGTAACCCAGAGATCAGATGCAGTAGGTCCAAGATGAAACCCAAGACTGTGTGAGTGACCGGAATGACTCAGGTGATTCTGATGATCAGAGAGGTTTTGGAACTACCGTTTAAGCCTATTAACAAGCTGTTTGGGGCCATGAGCAGTGAATTATAGAACTGTACTTTCATTTGTACTTCTGTTTAATTTTATTTAGAGACAGGGTCTTGCTCTATCATCCCAGGAGTGCAGTGGTACAATCATAGCTCACTGAAGCCTTGAACTCATGGGCTCAAGTGATCCTCCCACCTCAGCCTCCAGAATAGCAAGGCCACAGGTATGTGCCACCATGTCTGGCTAATTTAAAAAAAAAATTTTTGTAGAGACAGGATCTTGCTATGTTGCCAGGCTAATCTCAAACTCCAGGCCTCAAAACAATCCTCCCACCTCAGCTTCCCAAAGTGCCAGGATTACAAATGGGAGCCACTGCATCTGGCCATCACTTCCATGTTGTACACTTTTCCCGCTAACTACAGCCCTCTATGCAAACACAAAAAAGGCTCTGCTGCTGCTGTTTCAAGTAGTTCTGTCAGAGTAGGACAACAAATAAACCAACTATGGAACCTTCAAGTGGCTTTTATTGGCAGAGCCTAGAAGAAGTGTCGTAGCCATTTCTGAGCAAAAATCTGTATCCCAGCAAGGTATTCAGTATTATGTTTAACACACTACTGAACCAGAAAGTTTAAGTTCCTGACACAGACGCAACCAGGTCACTAAAAGGCTCCTAAATCAACAGGTTAAGCCCCGCTGCTCTGTTAAGATCTGAAAGGCAAGACACAGTCCTGGATGTGTGCCCTTGATACAGGGTGACTAAAAAGGCAGGCAACAGTATCAAGGATTTTTTTTAGGTGTACTCCTGTGCACTCCCACATTGCATGAATGTGTTTCAGCAGCAGCACTCAGGTCTCCTCTTCATTCTGTATCTGCCTAAGCAATCTCTGCTTAGGACAAGTGTGGTCAGTCATAAAACATGATCATCAGGATGGTAGAGTTCACTCATCAGGCGGTAGATGTAGGAAGGTGCATTCCCACCAATGTTGGAGATAAAGAGGGTAATGAGCTCTGGTGGGACGTAGTCAAACACAGGGCAGTGCACGCTGACCTTCTCCAGAATGTCCCCTGAAAGGCAAGCACACGTGCTAAAGGTAAAACTGAGCTTCCCTCTCTCATAATTAAGTAGCATATAGATTCCAGCCTCGAGAGTGCAGGCATATTAGCTCCCCAAGGATGGGAAGCCATGAAAAAACACAAACCAGAAGAGATGACTTCAGATCATGACAACCCCTGCTTACAACTCTTCTGTGCCTCTGCATAGCCCTTAGAATAAAGTTCAAACTCAGGACTGAAATTTAAGATCTGGGCCCTCCCTGCCACACCACATGAATGACAATTTGGACCACTCTTCCCCTTGCTCATTACTGTCTAGCCATGTATGCCATCCTTTTCTAACTGGCTAAGCCCCCTGCACCAGCTCATGGAAAACTCTATGATCTTCATATGGTGGACTGTATTCATTCAGGACTCAGATGAAATGTCATCTCATTAAGACCCTTCCTCAATCTCAGTTAGGCCCCTAGCCACTTTCTATCACATCAGCCTTGCTTGTCCTCAGGCATCCCATGACCTGATACTTTCTCATCTGTCTTCCACAATAGAATGTGTGGGAACAAGGCCTTATCTTTTTCATTCATTGTTATATCTTCAGTGCCTAGAAGAGTGCTGGATACATTGTAGGTGCTCAGTAACTATTTCCTGAAGAATGAATGTTTATTTAAATAAAGGGATGAAGTCATTCAACTTCCAAGAGGAACTAGGACCCCAACTACTATGCGTTGCTCTCAGAGGGTGTATAAGGCCACCCTTGCTGATGAGGCTGCAGGCATAATGAGCTGAGCTGCTGCCTTCAGAAGAAGCCAGAGAAAAGAACCCTAACACATGAGATTATCCAGGCTACAGGCAAGTTTTCTAAGTAGGAACATTTCACAGCCTGCTTCCTGTGGGAGTCAATTTACCAAAATGATTCCTTATATAGCAGGAAAACAGGTACATTTTCCCAATTGGTTGTTGATATCTCAAAGAGCATGCAAAGCCAAACCCAGACAATGCTAGATGATCCAACCCACAGTAGCCCCAACAAATCTAAAATACATTCATCTCAGAACAAATTAACATGGACTTGATCAGGTCCTCAAGCACTTTGAGCTGCTAAAGAAAACAGTCCCCCCAAGAAGTATGATAAAATACACAACCTGACCGCATTCAGTTCTACTGACCAACAAAACAACAAAAAGACGAAAACACATGCACGCACAAACCCCAAATACACACAACACATGCACGCATGCGCACATGCACACACAGCTTTTGTACCTTCTGTGAATGGCAGGACTTCTTCAGGAGCCACAAACTTATGAAATGAGTCTTCTTCATTGGGGAACTAGAAAGGAAAAAATTTTTCAAAACTAGAGACCCAGCAATTCCACTCCTAGATATGTACCCTAGAGAAATGAAAACATATGTTCACACAGAAAATTTATACACAGATGCTTATAGCATGATTATTCACAAAAGCCAAAAGGTGGAACCAACCCAAATGCCCATAAACAGATGAATGGATTAAACTGTGGTATGTTCATATAATGGAATATTATTCAGCCTCGAAAGGAAATTCTGACATTACAACATGGATGAACTTTGAAAACATTGTGCTAAGTGAAAAAAGTCAGGCACAACATGTCACGTATTATATGATTCCTTTTATACAAAATGGACAAATCCATAGAGACAGGAGCAGATTAGAGGAGATGGGGAGAAGGAGAAATAGGGAGAGATTACTTAATGGGTACAGGGAGTTTTTCTAGAGTGGAGAAAAAGTTTTGAAACCAGAGAGTGGTGGTTGTACAATGCTGTGAATGTACTAGATACCACTAAATTGTATACTTTAAAATGGTTAATTATATGTTATGTGAATTTCACCTCAATTTAAAAAATAGAGACTATAAATAGTTTGATGTTTTCAAAGCAAATAGCTTCTATCACTGATGAAATGTCTCTTCACTTAGTCCCTGCTTGTATTCAGGTTACAAAGGACAGGCCCTGCAACAATAACAAAACTGATTCTATGATCCTAGTGTCAACCTGCTTGGCATTTTCAGAAATGGTCAGGTGACGGGGAGTGGTGGCAATCGTAAGGAAAGGACCTTTACCAACTACATATTGTCCTCACAATCTTGCCTTCCTAAAGCTGGCAGCTTAGAACTCTCAACTATTTTACTGAATCAAGGCTTCTGTGGTTCTTTCCAGCCTCCACTGGGTGTAATCCATTGAGTAAATGCAGATAAATGGAGGCCCTGGAGTGAGTTGGTTGAAGTCCCAGAGTTCAAGCCTACCCTTTGGCTTCCTTCTTTCTGCTGGCTTCTAGCTAGAGACAGACACACATACCTGTGGGGAAAGTTTGAACATAGGTGCACAGACGATGAGTGGGGTGGAATGGTGTTTTGCTGCCAGTGCCAGAGTGTGAGTTCCTGTCACAGCTCTCAGGGCACCATTGGCCAGGATGGTCTTCGTGCCAATGATTACCTTTGAGACAAGAAGAAAAATGTGAGTCATCCTGGGGGTGACGCCTTAAAAGGGCCACTGGCCACAAAAAGCTGAATGCTCAGGCCTCAGAATGGTATCGTGAGGGGTCACAGACTGGTAGAGGGGAAGGGATCCCTGGCTCAGTACAAGTTCTAGCTTAAAAGTAGGTTGCCAAGGAAAGAATGAATGTAAAATGGGACAAGAAACTGCAAAACCTACTGCTCTCAGTCCCATATTTTCTGGAAATTGAGATGCCATACCTTCTGAGAAGCCAGGAACCTTTTCCATTCACTATCCACAACTGCCAAGCTCTTTGAGCATAAGGCAGGAGCCCTGTAGCCAATCCCTAGCAACTGACACTCTTGCTTTAGTTCTATTTAATACTTCATTCTTTTCAATGCTTCAACCAAATTTAGAGGCTACTCCAAGAGAGGAACAATGATGCAGAAAAAGGGAAAAGAAATTCAGTTAACAGATTAAAAATGCCTGCATATGTACTTTGAAAGGTGCTAGAAACTTCTTTCTCTCACCATGGATATTACAGGAGATAAAAATCAATTTTAGAAACATAATCTTCATGAATTCAACATAACTCCAAATATACCCACCTTGTTGACTCTTGACATAACGGCAAAAATGGCAGCATCAGTCATGACAGTTGTCTCAATACCTGCTTTGGACAAATTCACAGCCATTTCATGACCCTGCAATGGGAGGGAAAGGCTGATTCTAAGAGAAAGAGTGAGAAATAGTGAAAAGTGCTCTCAAATGTAACTGGATCTGGGGAATTGTGTGATATGGGCATATCCAGCACATAATTTCCAATAGATAACTCATTTTTCCGACAACTAAGTTTTTGGACTATCATAGCTCTGGTAAGCTGTAGGGAAGCCCAGGGGAAGCTAATAAATGTCTAATGCTCCAGTCACAAAACTGGAAATACAACGTGCGTGTATAACATAATCACGATTGCTGACAAGATAGCTCCTGGCTCATTATTTTAAAACGTCCTGCATCCTTACATATTTCCTTTTTGAGACCTATTATTTACTTAGGATCGAGTGAGGTCAGACCAAGCATCAGTCATCCCCAAGGTAATTTACCCTGCTTTGATTCCTAAAAGAACCAACCTATGTTTCCTTGGACCCATCAGTTCACCACCATTTTTTTTTTTTTTTTTTTTTTTGAGATAGAGTCTTGCTCTGTGGTATAGGCTGGAGTGCAGTGGTGCTATCTTGGCTCATTGCAACCTCTGCTTTCCAGGTTCAAGCAATTCTCCTGCCTCAACCTCCAGAGTAGCTGGGATTACAGGCATGCACCAGCACGCCCAGCTAATTTTTGTATCTTTAGTAGAGATGGGGTTTCGTCATGTTGGCCAGGCTGCTATCGAACTCCTGACCTCAGGTGATCCGCCAGCCTCAGCCTCCCAAAGTGCTGGGATTACGGGCATGAACCACCGCTCCCAGTCCCAACTTTCTTAAACCGCTATTTAAGAATGTTCACAGGACGAACACCTTGAAAATTGCCTTAATGTTTTAGTTTATCTTCTCAGTGTCTCAAAGTCTTGCTTATCAATTCGAGGTTGGAATGGCCCTACCCATCCCTTGTTTATTTCTTCTTCATTTTCCATTTTTCTTAGTAGCAGCTACAGCAGTCTCCTTACCTGGCAGAAAGGAGCGCACTCTGCTACAATGACATGGAATTTCCTCTTTCGGGCAGCCTCTTGGAGGAAGGCCTCTACTGTTCGGGAGAAGCCAATGGTCATGATCACCTCATTGGAGTGAATGTGCTCCAGAGCCTGGGCTGCAATGTTCTCCGTTGTCCCTTCTGTAAGAACAGTTTTGGAAGAAAAAAAAAAATATATATATATATATATATATATATATATGAAATTGCTATGCTATATCACAAACACATTATGAGTGTATGGAAAAAGATGTCTGCCCTTCACATGCACTGCCAACCTAGCAGACCCTGGTACCACAGGGTTAATGTGCTTAAAGTGAAATGTCACAATTTTTTTTTTTTTAAATAGAGATAGGGTCCCACTATGTTGCCCAGGCTGGTTTTGAACTCCTGGTCGCAAGCAATCCATTCACCTTGGCTTCCCAAAGTTGTGGGATTACAGGTGTGAGCCACCACGCCCAGCTATGTCACAATTTCTTAAAAGCCCCAGTCTGGGATTTTCTGCCTGCCCTCTTCCAGAAGTACCCCTATCTATCAACCACTTCTGTCACTACACAGCTCCTTACAACCGATTTTGAAGACAGTGAATTCAGCCAAGGAATGGCAATCTGGGAAATCCTAAAGTGCTGAGACTCGGGTAAACAGAGCTTCTGCCTAAAAGAACTCTTCCTTCAAAAGGTGGCCACAACACTTCTACGTGAGAGAGAATAGCCAGAGAAGAAAAACGGCGGGGGGGAATTTGGAAGCAGCTTCTTCATCATCTGATTATAATGAATATCTGCAAGTCACTTGGACCGCAATGACAAGGGGGATAGAAATGGTATACGTGTACGTGTGTATAAAAATTCAGAGATAGTGAAGGACGTCTATCGACCTGGTACTCTAGGGAGTTCATCTTCTTTACAATGAAAATAAAACTCTGTCCTAATAGAGTCTGTGCCACTGCACAGACTTGCAGTCTATCAAGGGTTGGTCTGTAAGGAAAAGTAGAGAGGGTTACTTTGGTCCCGTCACCTGCTGCAACATTTCCTAATCAGGAAGGAGGACAAACCTCCGAGAACCAGAAGACTGGTAATATCCCATCTCTGCTAATGAACAACCTTCAGGGGCTTCTGTTGCCTTATTTGCCTGTGACCAGTCCCATTTTCCCAGCGATCAGGCCTCTTACCCAGCTCCACTAGCAGCTCATTAATCGCCTCAATGATGTTGGACTGGAGTTGGGCATAATGGAAGCTGAAATCCTCGTTCAGGCCTCCGGACGTCAACAGTTTGTGCAGGGACTCCTGCTGATCACTCTCGTCGCTGCGTCCATGGAGTCTATAGAGGCAACAAGACCCAAAGAGAGAGGTGGGGAGGAGTGGTCAGGCAGGTAACAAGGGCTGCCCAGCTCCAGTAAAGTCTCCGAGCAGGGAGAGGGCCCGTGGAAAAAGTGTCACTGGATCCAACCCGGAGCCCAGGACGTGAGCCTGACCTGCCATACTCCTCCCGGATAATCTTGAGCACTCTCCGCACCATGTTGCCCACGGTGGTCTCGGAGGGCTGAGCGGCCGTCATCCTCCTGCCCTCTCTGCGGATCAGCTCCATCAGCTCCCCTACAGTCCAAAAGAGAGAGGATAAGAGGAGCCAACGCGAAGTGAGGCCTGGGAAACTTTCAGCCTTGGGATCGGGTAGAGACAGGGGCCAGGTTCGCTGACAGAGGCAGACCGGCCTCACCCGCGTTGCTCCAGCGGTGGTCCGTGATGATCTGGCGTAGCAGCCCCAGGGTCTCCCGAGCCATTTCCTCGGAGCTGCGTGGCCCACCACCCCGCTTCAGGGTCTCCACGAAGCTCTCGATCCTCTCTGACAACTCCGAGCCCTTCGCTGCTGACCCCGGCATCTCTAAGGTAGCTGCCTTCAGCCTTCACCGGCGGAATCCACACCTGCCAGACCACACAGTTTGCACTTCCGGGGCGGGCGAGGTCGGCTTCCGCCGTGAGGGGAGGGGGGAAACCACAAGTTTGAGGGAAAGCAGGCCACGCCCCTCGTTGCCACTCTCCCGCCCCCTTCCTCTGCCTGAGCCAATCACAGACGTGGGGCTCGGGTTGTTCAGTTACAACCGGGCCCGCGCGCCTCGGGGGCTGCAGGCTAGGAAGCGGCGTTTCTTGGCTCAGCCGACGGTGAACGGAAGTAACCCGTCCGGCCTGTAGAGGGTGGCTGGTCCTGTTGCTATGGGAGCAGCAAGTCTCTACGCGCCCCTCACCGCGACTTAAGGCTACACTGAAGAAGTTGCAGCACTCCCTCCTGTCTTCCCAGCTCGGTGACCGCCCGAGCTGTCACTCCTGAGTGTCAGCTGACACTGACGTTCCGAATGCGTGTCCAGGGTCGGCTGCCCCTTGGGCAGATGTCTCACTTTTGTTCTGTTACATTATTTGGTACCGTTTGCGCCTGTATCTAGTAGGTTCATCTCTCTGAAAACAAGGACGATATCTTTTGTTGCTTTTGTATTCTCAAGGCCTAACACGTCTGATAGAAGATAGCGAAATTAAGAGATGAGGAAGACTACGAACCATTAAGGAGATTCAAAGTGGGAGCCAATACAGAAGCAAAGATAACATCCTCCGATTTGGACAGAATTGTCCTCCTACAGAGAGGCCAGAGAGTATAACATAATACCAAGAGTTACCATTTACTTAAAGCTTACTGGATGTTGGGAACTGTGTGTGAATTGTCTCAGTTAATAAGGTCTGAAATAGGTCCTCTTATCTCCATTTTACAGATTGGAAAACAGACCCACAGAATTTAAGCAGTTAATAAATGATTGGGTTCATACTTAAATCCAGGTCTTCCTGAACCCAAAGTCTGTGTGTAATAGAAATCTCTATTTCCTTAAGATAAATTCTTCAAAGTGGAATCCTTAGGCGAGCACATTTTAAAGACTTTTGTTACAATTAACAAATTGCCCTCCAAAAAAATTATGTCAATACCAAAGTTAGCCAAAGGTAGTACAAAGAAAAGAAAATTACAGGTTAATATCTCTCATGAACATAGGAAGCAAAAATTGCAACAAATTATTAGCACATCAAATCCTGCAATACATAAAAAAAGAATAATATGTAATTACAAAGTAAAACGTAAACCTGGAATGCAAAGCTGATCAAATACTTAAAAATCAATGTCATGTGCCATACTAACAATCTAAGAAGTAATACCACATGATCATGTCAATTGATGCAGGAAGAAGCATTTGACAAAATTTGATATTCATGATACAAACTCAGAAAACTAGAACAAAAGGGAACTTCCTGAACTTCATAAGAGATATCTACAAAATCCTACACCAAAAATCATACTTCACAGTAAAAGATTGATTTCTCCCTAAGATCAGGACAAGGCAAGGATGTCTACTTTCACCACTCCCATTTAACATCAATATGTGAAGTCCTAGCCCTCGCAATAAGGCAAGAAAAAGAAAAAGCATACAGAATGGAAAGAAACTGTCCCTGTTCACAGGAGACATGATAGTCTACACAGAAAATCCCAGAGTCAACAGCAACAAAAACAAAACCTCCTAGAACATAAGTTTAGCAAGGATACAAAAACTGTATTTCTATGTACTAGCAATGAATATCAGAAATTGAAGTTGAAAACACAGTCGCTCTAAAAAGCCATAAAATATTTGTCAGTTTTGCTGTGTTAGTTTTTATTTATTGACTTGTTTATTTTGAGACAGGGTCTCACGCTGTTGCCCAGGCTGGAGTGCAGTGGCATGCTCACTGCTCACTGTAGCCTCAACCTCCCCAGGCTCAAATAATCCTCCCACCTCAGCCTCTTGAGTAGCTGGAACTACAGGCACACACCACCATGCTGGATAATTGTATGTTAATTTTTAAATGTCTTTAAAATTGTATCAATTTACATGCTGGCTAGCAGTTACCATATTATAGCCAATTTTGGATATTGTCATTATTTTTTTGTATATCAAGTCATTAAAAAATAAGGTATATAGGCCAGGCATAGTGGCTCATGCCTGTAATCCCAGCACTTTGGGAGGCCAAGGTGGGCAGATCACCTGAAGGTCAAGAGTTTGGGACCAGCCTGGCCAACATGGCAAAACCCTGTCTCTACCAAAAATACAAAAATTAGCCAGGGGTGGTGGCACATGTTTGTAGTCCCAGCTACTAGGGAAGCTGAGGCAGGAGAATAGCTTGAACCTGGGAGGTGGAGGTTGCAGTGAACTGAGATTGTGCCACTGCACTCCAGCCTGGGTGACAGAGCAAAACTGTGTCTCAAAAACAAACAACAACAACAAAAACCAAGGTGTATAGTATTTTATATATACTAAAGAATTTTTATGTGTGTGTATGCAAATTATAAAGCATGACGACGAACAGGTTGAGGAATGTGAACCAATTCCTCACTTTGAAACTAAAATACTTGAATTAACAGAGATAGAAAGCAAAGCTGTGTTGGCCAGGCATAGTAGCTCACACCTGAATCCCAGCACTTTGGGAGGACAAGGTGGGAGGATGGCTTGAGCCCAAGAGTTGAAACCAGCACTGACAACAAGACCCCCATCTGTACAAAAAAATTTAAAAATTAGCTAGATGTGGTGATACATGTCTGTAGTCCCAACTACTTGGGAGGCTGATGGGGGAGGATCTCTTGAGCCTGGGAGGTCAAGGCTGCAGTGAGCTATGTATGATCCTGCAGTGAGCTATGATCCTGCCACTGCACTCCAGCTTGGGCAGCAGGGCAAGACCCTGTCTCAAAAAAAGATAATGAAAAGAAAGAAAGTAGAACTGTGGTTGCTAGGGTCTGAGGGGAGGGAGAGAGTTACTGTTTAATGGCTACAGAGTTTTAGTTTTGCAAGTTGAAAAGAGTTCTAGAGATAGATGGTGGATAATGGTTGTGCATTTATATTGCACAACAACGTGAATGTACTTCATGCCAGTTTGGTTTCACTAAACTGTACACTTAAAAAGGTTAAGATGGTAAAATGTATGTTCTGCGTTATTTTACAATTTAGGAAATATGTGGTATGTTTCACTTTTTTCTGCTCAGTAGGACATTCATAAAATTTATCCATGTTACATGTACCTGTAATTCTCTTATTTGCACTGGTGAATTTGTACTGGTGAGAACTTGTAGTTCTCTTATTTGCACTAGTATTTCACGTGACTGTAGCATAATTTATGTATTCATTTTTTTTCAACAGACGTTTGGGTTGTTTCCAGTCTTTTTAGGGAGGTGGGTGAACATAAACTATAAATAGTCCTGTGTATGTCTTGGCACTTATATAAGTGGAACAGCTAGATCAGAGGCTATATGAATGTTCAACTTTACAAATAGATCTAATTGTACAAAGTGGTTCAATTAATGTATGCTCCCTCCAGCAATATTTAAAGAGTTTCAGCTGACCTACATCCTTACTGACATGTGATATTATCAAATATCTTATTATTTGGGAATCAGGTAGGTATAAAAGGATATTTTACTGTGGTCTTAATTTGCATTTTCCTGATTACTGTTCATTATTTTCATGTGTTTGTTGGCCATGAGTTTTTTGTGAATTGTTTGTTTGTGCCTTTTACCTACTGTTTTTGGCTTAAAAAATTTTCCAAGTAGATTTGCAGGAGTTTATATATTCTAGATACTAATCTTCTTTCAAATATTTATCATATGAATAAATATCTTCTCCAAATTATGGCTTATATTCTTTACTTTGAGATGTCTTTGAGCAGAATTCTTGATTTTAATGTGTTAAAAGGTATCAACCTTGTCTTTTATATGTAATGCCTTTTCTGTCTTATTTCAGAAATTCAGCCAAGCACAGTGGATTTGCCAGGTGTTGGGATTACATACCTATAATCCCAAAAATTTGGGAGGCCAAGGTAGGAGGATCACTTGAAGCGAGGAGTTCTAGACCAGTCTGGGAAAAATAGCAAGACCCCATCTATACAAGAAATTTTTTAAATTAGCCAAGTGTGGTGGCATGTGCCTGTAGTGCCAGCTACTTGGGAGGCTGAGGTGAGAGGTTTGCTTGAGCCTAGGAGTTTGAAGTTACAGTGAGCTGTGATAGCACCACTGCACTCCAGCCTAAGCAACAGAGTGTGACTTCAACTCAAAAAAATGAAAAAATAAAAAAATCCATCCAGGTGCAGTGGCTCACGCCTGTAATCCCAGTACTTTGGGAGGCCAAGGCAGGAGGATCACTTGAGCTCCAAAGCTTGAGACCAGCCTGGGTAACAGAGTAAGACCTTGTCTCTACAAAAAAAAAATGTTTTTTTAATTAGCCGGGAATGGTGACTCACACCTCTGGTCCCAGCTACTTGGGAGGCTACAGTGGGAGGATCTCTTGAGTCTGGGAAGTCAAGGCTGCAGTGAGCTGTGATCATACTACTGCACTCCAGCCTGAGTGGCAGAGTGAGTCCCTGTCTGGAAAAAAAAAAAAGAAAAAAAAAAGAAAACAGAAGAAATTCTCCCCTAATCCACAATTACAAATATAATCTCCTATATTTTCTTCTGGTTATTAAAAAAATTATCTTTACATATAATTTGGAATTGCTTTTTATGTAAGGTGAGAGGTGTGAATCCAATTTTGTTTTTCCATTCTTCAGTGATTTTTAATGTCACCACTGTCATATGTCAAGTTTCTATAATGTGTGAGTCTGTTTGGCAGCTATTTGGTTTCATTGCTGAATTTGCCTATTTCTGAATCAATATGACGTTATCTTAACTATTGTCTGTTTTTTTTTTTTTTTTTTTTTTAAGATAGGGCCTCACTCTGTTGCCCAGACTGGAGTGCAGTGGTGCCAGCACAGCTCACTGTGGTCTTTTTGAATATGATGCCTGGATACTGCAGCTATCTTGTGACCTGAGGTCTCAAGACTTGGGAAGAAAGTTAACATGCTGAGGATGGGAGAACAGAAAAACAGAAAGAAGCTGGAATCTTTTTTTTTTAAAACTTAACAATACGTTTTGGAGATTATCCCATAGCATTCCATAAAGAAATTTCCCTTTCTTTTCCCTCATGCAGTAGTTCATTGCACCACACTTTAACACGTTTCCTACTGAAAGCAGATTGTGTGGTGGCTCACACATGTAATCTCAGCACTTTGGGAGGCGAAAGTGGGAGGATCGCTTGAGGCAAGGAGTTCAAGACCAGCCTGGGCAACATAGTGAGCCCCGCCTCCCCCCTACAAAAAAATAAGAAAAGAAAAACAGAAAGGACCTAGGCTCTTGACAATATCAACACTTAATGGGTGTTTTATATATATTAACTGGTTTAATTCTTACAAAAACCTTGAGATAGGTGTTCTTAATGTAACCATTTCCAAAGGGAAACTTGAGGCAAAAATAGGTAACTTGTTCAATGTTACACACCTAGTAAGCAGAAGTACTGGAATGTAAACACAACAGTCTGGCTTCAGAGCCTGCACTTTTAGTCTGTGTACTGTGGTATCTTCTATTAAAATTGTATGAAATCAACAAAACCAGAAGTTGCCCTACCTTTAGACTTATTATATAAAATGATACATTTCTCTGTTGTTTATATAATTTTGAATGGAGTTCTCAATCACTTGCAGTCCAAAGCGACTTGATATTGGGTATTTAACTGTTTTTAGTTGATTTGAAACATCTATTTATACACTGTATTTAAGATACCAACCATTTGACTGCCATTTGTGTTGCAATATTAGTATTTTTAGAAATTTTGTCCCAATTCTCATATATTCCTGTGGGAGTGCAAATTAAAGCACCTTTTAGTGGCTGTTTTAGTTGGGAAAACAGCAAAAGACTTTAAAATGTTCATTTATACCTTTGAGCCAGCATATACATGTTTAGAAATGCATTCTAAGGAAATAATCAGAAATAGGCATACAGTTATCCATAGTAATATTTTTCTTATATTTTTGTTGTTTTCTTTTCTTTTCGAGACAGAGTTTTAGTTTTGTCGCCCAGGCTGGAGTGCAATGGTGCAATCTCGGCTCACTGCAACCTCCGCCTGCTGGGTTCAAGTGATTCTCCTGCCTCAGCCTCCGGACTGGCTGGTATTACCGGCCTGAGCCAGTATGCCTGGCTAATTTTTGTATTTTCAGTAGAGATGGGGTTTCACCATGTTGGTCAGGCTGGTCTCAAACTCCTGACCTCAAATGATCCACCCACCTCGGCCTCCTAAAGTTCTGGGATTACAGACGTGAGCCACTGCGCCCAGCCCACAGTAATATTTTTCACTTTATTATTTTTAACACAAAAATCAGAAATAAACCTAAATATTAAAAATTAGGAGATTGGTCTAGAACATTATAGTACAAAAAGCACTTTAAACCTGGCTGTTACCATGCTCATGAGCTATATTACCTTGATATAAAGTAGTCTTAAAATTTGGAGCTAAAATGGTATAGCTTTATTCTCTTTATTCTCTTCTTTATTCTCTTAAACTTGGAAGATGAGCTACTTTCAAGTGAAAGTAATTCTTGTTTTTGAGACTTGAAAGCTGAAAGGTACCTCAGGTACTTTGTAGTTACCATGTATCTTTGTGATTCTTCAAAACTGAAATGGAAATTATGATTGTGTATTTGTTATAATATAATTATTTTCAAAACAAAAGAATGTTATAGTACAGTCATACAATGGAATATTGATTTTTGGAATTTTGATATGGTAAATGCTTAACAATAAGGAGAACTGTTGATAAGATATTGTCAGTTTTGGGTTTTTTTATTTATTTATTTATTTTTTTTTTTATTTTTTGAGATGGAGTCTCGCTCTGTTGCCAGGCTGGAGTGCAGTGGCGCAATCTAGGCTCACTATAACCTCTGCCTCCGGGGTTCAAGCGATGCTCCTGCCTCAGCCTCCCGAGTGGCTGGGACTACAGATGTCTGCCACCACGCCCGGCTAATTTTTGTATTTTTTGTAGAGACGAGGTTTCACCGTGTTAACCAGGATGGTCTCCATCTCTTGACCTCCCAAAGTGCTGGGATTACAGGTGTGAGCCACCACGCCCGGCCATATCATCAGTTTTAAAAGGCGGATTGCACACAATCACTCTTGAAAATAGTTGGGCAATCCCTTTCAAAACTGAAAATGAACTTAGAATACAACCCAGCAATTGTATTTTTGGTGATTCATCCCAGAGAAATGAAGAACGTCCACATAGGAACTTGCAGGTGAATGTTCATGGCAGCTTTATTCATAAAGGCAACAACTGGAAACTACCCAGTGTCTTCCAACTGGTGAACGTTTACACAAACTGTACATCCATACCATGGAATACTGCTTGTAATAGAAAGGAATGAAATATCGATACGTGCAACAACTTAGACTACCCTCAAGGAAATTGTGCTGAGTGAAAAATCCCATCTCAAAAGTATAGGCCGAGTGTGGTGGCTCACGCCTGTAATCCCAGCACTTTGGGATGTTGGGACAGGCGCATCACTCGAGCTCAAGAGTTCAAGACCAGCCTGGGCAACATGATGAAACTCCGTCTCTACTAAAAATACAAAAAAAAATTAGCCAGGTGTGGTGGCACATGTCTGTAATCCCAGCTACTCGGGAGACTGAGGCACAAGAAAAGCTTGAACCTGGGAGGCAGGGGTTACAGTGAGCTGAGATCGCACTACTGTACTTCAGCCTGGGTAGCAGAGCAGGACCCTGTCTCAAAAAAAAAAAAAAAAAAAAAAAAAGTGTACATACTGCATAACTTTGCTTATGTAACAATCATGAAATAACATAATTATAGAAATAAAGAATAGATTAGTGGCTTCCAGGAGTTACAGATGGGTGGGATGTGTGGCTACAAAGGAGTAACACTAGGAATCTTGTGATATTAATGGTACACTTGGGTTTCTTGATTGTGGTGGTGGTTATGCAAGGCTACCTGTGATAAAATTGTGCATACACACACACACACATACACGCAGAATGCATGTATGACTGGTGAAATCCGAATAAACTCTATGGATTGTACCAATGTCATTTTCTTGGTTTTGGCATTGTGTCATGGTTGTATAAAATGTTAGCATTGCAGTAGTCTGGGGGGAAGGATGCAAGAGAGAGAAGGGGATGCATTTCTTTGTAACCTCCTGTGAATCTACAATTATTTCAAAATAAATAAACAAATGAAAACCAGGATTTATGAAATAAAAACATCTATTTAAAAGAAAATTATAAAATTATAAAGCATTACATTTGGGGGTTGGTCATTTTTTTTTAAGAGATAGGGTTACTCTGTCGCCCAGGCTGGAGTGCAAGGGTCCAATCATAGCTTACTGTAGCCTCAAACTGATCCTCCCACCTCAGCCTCCCAAGTAGTGAGGACTACAGCTACGGGTGTGGGTCACCACATCTGGCTAATTTTTATTTTTTTATTTTTATTTTTTGTATATACAGGGTCTTGCTATGTTCCCCAGGCTAGTCTTGATCTCCTGGCTTTAAGAGATCCTCCCATCTTAGCCTCCCAGAGCACTGGGATTACAAGCACGAGCCACTGTGCCTGGTGAATTTTTTAAATAACTCTAGCTGTAATTATTAAATGACACATCGCTAAAATAGATCCCAAAAGAGGCTGTTTAAAGTCTCTCTCTATATATTTTTTAAGACAGAGTCTTGCTCTGTTGCTCAGCCTGGAGTGCAGTGGCACGATCTTGGCTCACCGCAATCTCTGCCTCCCGGGTTTAAGCAATTCTCTGCCTCAGCCTCCCGAGTAGCTGGGATTAGAGGTGCTTGCCACTACGCCTGGCTAATTTTTGTATTTTTAGTAGAGACGGAGTTTCACCATCTTGGCCAGGTTGTCTTGAACTCCTGACCTCGTGATCCACTCACCTCGGCCTCCTAAAGTGCTGGGATTACAGGCGTGAGCCACCGCACCCGGCCTAAAGTCTATAATTTTTTTAAAGCAGGATGTAAAAATAGTATATTTGGTGGGACCTCAATTTCACTCTAAAAATATATGTTATTTGTATATATTATTATATATAAAAATATACACAATACACATACTCTTACATATACATATATATGTATATAGATGTGTGTGTGTGAAGTGTGTATAATGACATATACGATGACATTAACAGTGACTATCTCTGGATAGTATGATTACAGGTTTATCAGAGACAATTGCTCCCAAAGCCACTCTCTCCCACTATGGTAACAGAGTTTTAGCTGGGCAAATAGCCACCCAGAATAGAAACTACATTTCCCAGTCTCCTTCACAGGTAGATGTGGCCATGTGACTATGTTCTTACCAATGGGAAGGTGTGGAAGTATTAATATTTTGTTGCTGCTTCTGAGAACCTTCCCTAGGAGATAGTTGGGATGGGTCTTTGGCCTCTTCATCACTTTCTTTCTTGCTGCATTTCTGCTCTGCCAGCTTAGGTGATGAGGATGCAGGTCTTACTGTAGGGATGGCAGAGGAGTGAGCTAGAAGGAGCCTGGACACTCTGCGGTCTCTGTGGAGTGGAGCTCCCACACCAACCTGGAATATTTACCTTTGGGCTTCATACAGCTGAGAGCTAAATAAACTTCAGTTTTGTTTAACTTTCACAGTTATCTTGGAGTTTCCATCATTTGCAGTCACACCCAACTCTAATAAAATGCAAGAATGATTTTTACTTTTATTTGTGTACTGTTCTGTGTTTTCCAAAATTTCTACAATCAACATATGCCATTCATAATGAGAAATAAAAGTTATTTGTAAGAAACATAAGAAATCCATCAGGCCCGTTCTTTCAGCCAGAAATATGATTATGTTGACCAGATCTTCCAGATTTTCCAGAAATGTCCCAATTCCAAACATTATGGCTGATTGTCTGCATAATTATCAAATAACAGTTTCCTGGACTTAATTTGGAGAATACGGTGATTATGATGATAATTCTCAACTGGGGGCAGGGAGGCTTACTAAAATGTTTGTGTCTTTATCCTCCTGTTCTAAAGAATCTCCTTTAGGCCATAGGATCACTTCCTTTTCCTGAAGGCCTTTGACTCAACACTTGGGCATGTGAATGCACTACTGTTTTTATCCTTCTCTGATTGTTTTGGTGGATAAGTCATGTCTCTATGCAACCTGAGAACAAGTGCTATTGTAGTAGACACCTGTTGTTTTTGTCTGCCCTGCACCCGCTTTCCGTTGGGAACTGCCCTTCCTCATCTCATGTGATTTGGGTGGAACTGTCAATCCCAGCACCTCCTCATGCCCCAGGTGGCCCCTACCCACAGGCCTGGCCCCCCACACCTGGGACTGGTCCATCATCCAACTTCCACGCTGATTGGTCATGCAAAGTCGTTCAGTCCTTCCCTGTGATTTGCTATATGGACCCTGGAAGAAAGCAGGTTTCTGTCCTCATCTGCTGCAAAGAGTTTGGCTTCGGACTGGCAGTGGCTACCTTTCTTGCCTCATGGGGAGAGCTTGTCTAGTGTAGAAGAAAGTCAGCCAACTGCTCCAGGAAAAGCAAGTAGAGTCCAGTCCTAGACAGAGGGAGAAAGAACAAATGAGCTGATGATCTGAGATGAGCTGATGTGGGCCCTGAGATCTAGCCATGCCTGAAGGTAGAGCCACCCTTGGACTTCTCAACAAATTCCCCTTTGGCTTAACTTTTTGAGTTGCTAGAGCCTTGACTAAGCTTCTTGTGTCCTCCCAGGAGCCCCAAAAGTTCGTTATTTGATTGCTTCTGTTAAACAAGAAACTTATCTTGTTCTAAATATGGATTTATATTTTGTGGCATCTGGTTCTGCTCTTGAGCTTCCCTGACACTTGATCATGGTCAATTGCTAGGAATTGTGTTTTTTTTGGGTTTTTTTTTTTTTTTTTTTTTTTTTGAGAAAGAGTCTCGCTCACTCTTGTCACCCAGGCTGGAATGAAATGGTGAAATCTCAGCTCACTGCAACCTCTGCCTCTTGGGTTCCAGTGATTCTCCTGCCTCAGCCTCTTGACTACCTGGGATTTACAGGCATGTGCCACCATGTCCGGCTAATTTTTGTATTTTTGGTAGAGATGGGGTTTCACCATGTTGGCCAGGCTATTCTCAAACTCCTGACTTCAGGTGATTCACTGGCCTCAGCCTCCCAAAGTGCTAAGATAATAGGCATGAGCCACTGTGCCTGGCCAATTACTAGGAATTTGAAGGGCAAGTCTAACGACAGACACAGGTAGTGGAACCAGGCTATGTGATTAGAAAAAAAAACAATCTTACCCTATTGTTAGTAGGATCGTGTATTAACTGTTGCTCTTCATAGATCAACATACTTAACATGTAACAAATATTTATTATGCACCTTTATACCTAGCACCAACACTGCATACTGGAAAACAGTCCCTGTACAAGGAGAAACTCAATACTAATAAACAGATCATCACTTACACTTTAGAGGGTTTTTGCTTTTTGGTTAGAGACTTTCATTTTCCATATCTCTTTTGGTGTCTACAACGGCCCTACGAGATGGGTTGGTTCTGGTCAACAGATAGTTATTCTGCAATTGATAGGGCCTTTCTGCTAAGTGAGAATGTCCAACCGTTTAGGTACACAAAACAATATAGTCTGTGATTCTGAAAGAAAAAAAAAGTGGAGATCAAGGCCCAGTAGCCAGTTATTCTCTTAGTCACTGAATGTTCAATCATTTAAAAGCTGGGGTTTGGAAGTCACACACATCTCCTAGAGTGTACGCCTCACAAGCCGGGTGATCTTGTCTGTCAGTGGAGATGTTAGTAACAGGGACCTTTGATAAATGGTAACGATCTCAAATATTTAGAGACATGTACTACTACTGACCTTTTTTTTTTTTTTTTTGAAACAGAATCTCATTCTGTCACCTAGGCTGGAGTGCAGAGGCACGATCTTGTCTCCCCGCAACTTCTGCCTCCTGAGTTCAAGTGATTCTCATGCCTCAGCCTCCTGGGTAACTGGGATTACAGGCGTGGGCCACCATACCTGGCTAAGTTTTGTATTTTAGTAGAGATGGGGTTTCATCATGTTGGCCAGGCTGGTGATCCACTGGCCTTGGCCTCCCAAAGTGCTGGGATTGTGGGTGTGAGCCACAGCGCCCGACCTACTACTGATCTTTAAAGTAGCGGATCTGGATACCCATTACATGAGAGAATTTTTAGAACTCTCCATAAAAGGTGATTCTGGTAGACCTGGTTGTAATTTCAGACGGGATAATTCAGAGAAAAACAACATCGACTTCTATTTTGATAACTCCTGTCTTTGAAGGACTCCCCAGTTATTGTAACTACCTGAGAACATCTCTCTCAAGGACTCCTTGCATGGTGGTGCAGCCCAGTCCAGATGCCTGTGTCCTGGGTCCCAGCAGATTCCTGCCACTCTAGGAGCAGACATGACCCTCGGTGACCAACCTGCAGGCAGTGAACCCCAGAGGCCCGGAACTCCCTCACTCCCATCTGACACCCCTCTGTCCCAGGAATAGTTTCTGTCCCTGGTTTGATAGCCATGGCCAGGAATATTCTAACAGTCATGTCTAACTTCAGAGGGTAGTTTGATTAACTGGTTTCTGAGCAGGGTTTTCGGGCGAGAAGGCAAAACTTCTCAAGCTGCTCTCTCCACTGCACAGAATGTGGAGGTGGGGATAACTGGAAAATTACTTCCAATCTCAGGTAATTTCCCTTTCTGGGGCTTGAGGAAGAAGAATCACAGTGGCCTGCACTGATGAAGCACCTGCATTGTGCCAGAGACTTTTTATAATCACCTCGAAGCCTCCCAGGGCTCTGTATGGTAAATGTTAACATCTTCATTTTACGGCAGAGGAAGCTGAGGCTCAAGTTGAGTGGCGTGCCCATACAACTGATGGTGACCAAGTGTAGGTTCTAACCCAGGGTGTCCGTCTCCAGAGACTGCCACAGTGCCTCCTAATTCCACCATGGCCACATCCTTCTTGTTAGAATGGGAGGAATGGCCTTGAGAGGGGTCAGACAGGGGCCAGGCTCCCACCAGCCTCTGAAGCCTTCAGGACTTTGGTGATAGAAGCTCTGCGTCCCTCTCCCGGCTCCCTGAGTATGAAGCCGACGGATGAAACTGGAATGGGTGCCGAGGAAGCTGGGCATCAGGCTTCTGAGAGCCGAGCCCCAGCCTCGATAAGATGCCTGGCACACACCTGAGAGCACCGAGGAGTGGACAGGAAGAGTCCTGCTGGGTTCTGCATGCAGGGCCGCCAGTCCCTATCCCCTAAGGGAAGAGAGCACAGAAACTTCCCAAGGCTCATAGGCCCCAGCCTGGGGTGGACGGCTCTGCAGAGCCCAGTGGCCAGTCACACTCCGTGGGAAAGCCTTGGCCCTGGCCCGCCCGGGAGCCACGCTGGTGCCGCCTCCTGCCCACGGCTTGGCTCAGCGGGTTCCCAAGTGGCTTTACTTCCTCCCCCCTCTGGCTCCCACCTCCCACAGTCCCGAGGGAGACAGGGAGGCCACTGGCAGAGTTGACCCTCAGTCCCTGAGTCCCACAGGTCCTGCAAGTCCCTTCCCCCACACACCTCAGAGCCAGGCTTCCCCAGGAGGAGCAGGAGAGGGAGGACTCTACCCCTCCCCAAGAAGCCCCTGCCCCAGGTCCATTTAGGGCTGGCCGGCCCCATCCCCACTCCTTCCGCTGTCCACTGAGGCTCCACTCTCGGCTGCAATAACAGGGCTTTGGGTATGGGCTGTTGTTTTTGCAGCTGGGATGGGGCGGAGCAGCAGCGGGAAGGCGTCTCGGGCACTGACCGTCTGAGAAAGCCCCGAGCCCACATTCCCACTAGGCCCAGGGCAGCCCCTTCAGGCTAGTGACGGAGCTGTTCCTGGGGAGAGAGGCCCATGGGTGAGGCCCAAGTATAGAGGGCAGGCAGAGAAGGTGGCCAGCCAGCAGGGCTGAGAGAGTTTAGGGGAACCTAGGAGCCCCAAGCCTCCCTGAGCCGCCCCTCCCCAGCAGACTGTGGCCTCCCTCGTTTCTAACTGCAGCTGGACCCAGCCTCTCCCCGCTCGCTCAGCCCCCGCACACATGTGGGAGATGCTGGAGAAAGCTTCCTTAAAACCAACAACAAACACAACAAAACATCTCATTTACTAAGGGGAAAATGCTGGAAACTAAAAAGAATAAAACCAAGATCACCCCTAGTCCCTTCACTCAAAAATATTCATTATGAACATCTTGACATATTTCCCTATAAGCTATTTTTAAAGTTGTAGTAAAATAGAGATAACATAAAATTTGTCATTTTAAAATTTTTATTAATTTCTTTATTTTGAGATGGAGTCTTGCTCTGTTGCCCAGGCTGGAGGGCAGAGGCGCAATCTCAGCTCACTGCAACCTCCACCTCCTGGGTTCAAGCAGTTCTCCTGCCTCAGCCTCCCGAGTAGCTGGGATTACAGGCATGTGCCACCACACCTGGCTAATTTTCTTGCATTTTTGGTAGAGATGGGGTTTCACCATATTGGCCAGGCTGGTCTCGAACTCCTGACCTTATGATCTGCCCACCTCAGCCTCCCAAAGTGCTGGGGTTACAGGCATGAGCCACCGCACCCGACCCTAAAATTTACCATTTTAACCATTATTTTGTGTACAGTGGCATTCGTACATTCACACTGTTTTACAACCACCATCACCAGCCAGCTCCAGGACTTCTCATCTTCCCAAACTCTATACCCATGAAATACTAACTCCCCATTCCCACCTCCCCCTAGCCCCTGGCAACCACTCTTCTACTTTCTGTCTCTCCAAATTTGGCAACTCCAGGTACCTCGCATAAGCAGATCACACAGTATTTGTCCTTTCCTGTCTGGCTTCTTTCACTGAGCACATAAGCTTCAAGGTGCATCTACGTTGCAGCGTGTGTCAGAATTTCCTTCCTTTTAAAGGCTGAGTGCTATTCCGTTGTGTGTCACATTTTGTTTGTCCATTCATAACCTGTTTTTCAAGATTATACTTTGTCAGATGTTAAATATCCTGATTTTTTTTTTTTACTCAGATGTTGCCATGTCATTAAAATTTTTTTCTCAACATGATTTTTTTTTTTTTTTTTAAGACAGGGTATCACTCCATTACCCAGGCTGAGATCATTGTGGCATAATCACAGCTTACTGCAACCTTGACCTCCCAGGCTCAGGTCATCCTCCTACCTCAGCCTCCCAGGTAGCTGAGACTACAGGTGCATGCCACCACACCGAGCTAACGTTTTGTATTTTTTGTAGAGACGGGGTTTTGCCACATTGCCCAGGCTGGTCTCAAACTCCTGGACTTAAGAGATCCATCCTCTTTAGCCTCCCAAAGTTCTGGGATTACAGGTGTGAGCCACTGTGCCTGGCCCTCAGCATGATTTTCAGTGCTGCGTTTTCACTCCTTGTAGATGGAATAGCACATAGTTTACCAGTATCCAGCTCTTAAATACTGAGATACTTTCTTTGTCTGCTTGGTTTGTTTGTTTGCTATTATAAATGGCCCCAAGAAAAACATCTTGGTAGAAATTTTTGGGGGACCCTCCTGTGGCCCTGCCTGACTTCTGACAGCTCAGGTGATTTCCCAAGGGAGAATCCCAGGAGTAGAACTGCTCATCAAAGTGATTAACATTCCTCAGTCTCTTGATAAATATCCCCCCAAACTTTCCAGAAAAATCATGCCACTGCTCCTCCATGAGCAGTGTAGGAAATCCAGAGGCTTTTCCTTTGCTCACCACACATGCATCACATTTCTGAATCCCCATGGGCTTGGCCCTGAGGACCTGGGATGCTATGCGGTGCCTCATCTCTCCCTGGAGAAAGGTGGAGACCTCTACAAACAGGGGTTCAGGGACCCAACCATCTCCTTCCACTGCCCCCCGCGACTCCCTGTCTTAAATCCTTGATACCAGAGCCCCCTGCAGCTCCCTGTCTTAAATCCTTGATGGCCATGCAGCCAAGTGGCTCAGGAGAGAGCCAGCCTGGGCAAGGAAGCAACTGGTGGGGTGGGGGTACAGCATCTCTATCCCAGGTGTGGCTTAAGGTTGGCTTAGTTCCACTCTGCAGACCCCTTAGTGGCTGCCCGGCCAGCCCCACGCAGAGGAGTAGCTATGTAAATGACAGCTGTTGAGGGTTTACTATAGGCCAGGCCCACTGACTTCTCACACAAACCCTGTGCTACAAGTACCTTTATTATCTCCATTTTGCTGACCAAGGGACAGGGTTCCATTTGGTACTGTGTTTAAGGCACACAGCTGGTGTGTAGTAGAGCCAGGATTCATAATCAGGTCTAACTCCAGAGCTTGTACTCTCGGTGGTTGCCACATCTGCTGCTTCTCCTAGGGGCTCTCCTGGCATCCCAAGTCTGGGAGAAGAAAAGGAAGCGCTGTGGGCCAGTGATGGTCTGTGGGGTGGGATTGGCTCTGCCCTCTCTGCCCAGCCTTGCTGAGCCCTAGGCCAGAGACCTCTGGCCACAGGGAATGAGGAACACTCCATGTCCCAGAGGGACCTGATTAGGGCAGGAATGGGGCAACTAGGGCAGGGCAGTGGGATCCACGCCACACACAGAAAGCCTGATTGTGTACAGACTGTGCTCTTTGGAAAAACAAGAATCATGAAGTTGCCTTGTTTTGGACGATCTGATGTCCCGGAGACCCAATGCCAAAAAAAAACTGGGCTGAGGAACTGGAGCCAGTGCCGCTGAAGCCTTCAGGTGAAGCTGGCCCTTCAGGGGTCGGGAATGGGAGCTCCTGCAGGCTCCCAAGCTGGAACCCGGTACTGACGACTCCTAGGGGTCCAGGCCTTGGGCTGGGGAAATTATTCCACATACAAATGGGAGCAGATCAGAGGAGCTCAGAGTCCTCCGCCAGACCACAGCCTTGAGGGCCACGTGCAGAGGGGCCTCACCATATCCAGGAAGCACCAAGATCTGCCTGAGCCCTTCCAGGAGCAGGCGCAGAGGCAGCCAAGCTGGGGGCCGGCCAGGCCTCAGGCTGTCAGAGCACCCTACAAGGCAGGGAAGGCTGCTCAGCATGAACCCAGGCGGGGAGGGAGATCTTTTTTCCAGAACAAGACTCCCTGTGGGGCGCAGGGCAGAACTCCGTGGGCTCAAGAGTCTGGGACGTGCCTGCCTGACTCCGCTCAGGTCAGGAGGGCAGCCCACTGGCCTGGCCTCACCAGCCAAAGCCAACACAGGAAATGCCAGCCAGACCTCAACATCCGGGCACCCAATTTGCTCTGGTTGGCAGGGAGCGCTGGCCTTCCCGGGCTCAGTTGTTGGCAGTGCCGGCCGGAGGGAACCATGGTGTTAGTGCTCGCTCAGGGGATGCAGGGTCCCCGGGCTTGTCCTTGTGGGCTCTCAGCACCAGGACAGGAGGAGCTGGGCAAACACACAGGAGACCAGCAGACAGCAGGAGGGAGCCAGGCGTTTCCCTGGACGGCGGCCATCGGGCTGTTGTTGGGATCCAGTTTCAAGCTCCTTCGAGGAGAGCCGCATGGGGTCATCCCCTCCACGACGCCCCAGGAAGGAGACTGATGAGCAGACAGTTGTTAACGCCGCGCCGCCGCCGCAACCGTGGTGATTAAGGCCGCAGTAATTGGCCTCACAGCCAGGCAGGGGCCAGGCCTGACAGCCGGCAGCCGCCAGGGTCTGCAGAGTAGGGGAGGGGGCAGCCCGTGCTGTAGCTGTGTGCACTGATGGGATTAGGTTGTGAACTGACACTCAATCCTCCTTAGTGATTTCCTTCCTGGGGCCCCAGCCAGGGCCAGGACTGTGGGGATGGGGGTGGGCTGCGGGCAGAGAGCAGACCTCAGCCTTTCCAGGCTCCTTTTAAGCTGGCCACTAGCTGGGGAGGGAGTTCAGGGTCTTCATCCAGGACTAAGCTTGGCCAAAGCCCGCTCTGCAGTCCCTCTGCAACCGCCCAGCCAGCGACATGTAGAGGATGAGCTTTTCCAGTAGGGATCCTTTTTCCCACATTCCCACTGGTGCCTGGCACTAGTTGAGCCTTGCAGGTGGCCTCCGTACTCCCAGCATGGAGCCTGGCACAGAGTAAGTTTGCTAAGGATATTGGCGAACGGAATGGATGGATGTCCTCTTCCCTGATTGGCCTAAGTGCCTTGTGGGAGAATCTCCGTGACCCCCTCCAAGGTCTAGGTGGTACCTGTGGGAGCATTTTTTTGTAATCTCAGGAGTGAAGAGCTCTCCAAAGACCACCAGGTCCCTGGCCCTGCCTCTCTAAGTGCATCCCTCCAGCCCTCTCTGCTGGGCAGCTGTTCTGCACTTCTGAGTTCTCCCCCCTGCATTCATGCCTGTGTGCATGAGAATGTGTGTGCACGCATGAACCTGGGGACGTGAGCTTACGTCCGCCTAGGAGGGACACTGGATATTTTCTTCCCCATGCCTCCTCTGTGTCCTCTTGGCTTCCCGGGGTCCCTCCCTTGGAGGTCCTAGGCAGGAAGGAGGAAGGCTAGGTGTCTGGTGTGAAGGCCTCTGGGTCACGAACTTTCCAGAGCCTTCCTTGTTTACACTTCAGACCGAGGCCCAGGCCAGATCGGCCTCCCACCTGCTTGTCCCCTCAGGCACTTCCCTGTGGGAGTGCCCCAGGCTCCCTGTGAGTAAGAGCTGGCTCTTGGCTGCTCTGGGCTGTGGCTGGAATAAGGGGCATCCCCTCCACTGCTGGATGTGCTGGAGGCCAGGGCGCTAGAGACTGCAGCAGCCGTGAAGGGAGCACGCAGGCCCAGCTGTCAGCCTCAGTAAGCAGGGGCAGAGCCAGCTCCCACTGGTGGTGTTGGGCAAGAAATGCCCCTAAGGCCTGGGGAGACATGTGCACATCCCAGGCACGTTCAGGCTGAAATGCAATCCGTCCTGCCTTCTTGCCAGGTTTGCCTTGAAAACCCCTCCACTGCCAGCTGCCCAGCTCTGCCCAGCTCCCAGGCTCCGCTGCCTGAGGAAAACCTGGATCCTTCAGGTAGGAGGGGCACAGCCGCATTCCAAGGAGACCTCACACCCTCCCTCACCTGCCGCTGCTTCCTTCTCATTCTTTGGCCCCTCTCCCCCATCCCAACCCTCCCCCAAGGCTTTTCTCGCCCTCTTCTCATGACATCCCCCCGCCCCCCAGGGAAGAGGCTGAAAACTGTGGTAGGATGAGCACAAGGCCTGGCTGTGCAGCCTGGGACAGCCATGAAACGTCTCTGAGCCTCAGTTTCCTCATCTTTAAAATGGGAGTGAGGAATGTCCACACCCTAGTTACTGGGCTTGGAAGGATATCAATGATGCATCGCTGAGCAAAAGCAGTAGGATGTAATTCAGAAGGCACTGGAAATGCTCTGGCAAGATAGCCAGTAAGTTGCAGTCAGAGGCTACCCCTGGAGTCTGGAGGTGGTGAGAGAGGGACAGAGGAGTAATGGGTGTGTAGTGGGGAGAGAATTTTCACTTTTTACTTAGCATATCTTGAATTTTGTTTCAGCAAGTGTGTACCCCTTTTGTGATAAGAGAAAAAATAAAGATGTTGTTTTTCAGAGCTGTTGCCAGCTTTAAATGTGAATGTGTATTTGAATGATGGAAGGAGCCCGGGCATGTGTGGCTGGGACAGGCTGCTCTCCTTCCCCGGAGCTAACTGACTCAGGTCTCCTCACTGGTCCACCTCCTTCCCTGAGTGGGTTAAAGCAGCAGCACTTCTGGAACAGAGAGAAGGGAGCCCAGAAGCCCCAACGAGGCCAGAGGCCCACTAGGCCACAGTGGGGTGGCATGGAGGCTGCACCCCCACCCCGCCTTGTCCCTCCTTGTCTCCTGGCTGCGGTGGCCGCCCACTCTGCCCGGCTGGAGACCTGCTTCCAATTATCCATGAAATCTGAGCTGGAAGAGACCTATTAAAGCCCCATTTAGTTTGATCCCCCTGGGGGCCAGGGATCTTTTCCGGCGACATCCCCCTCCTTGTCCGACTGGGACTCCAAGCCCTTTGGATGTTATCTCCTCCTGGGTCAATATTGTGACAATTCCAGCTGTGACCCAGGCCACCCCGGAGCCAGAGCTGGTCTGGGCCTGGCCTGGCGAGGTGCGGGGAGGAGGGTGGGGGAAGAAACCCAGCTCCCTTCCCACCTTGAGATTCCCGCTACCCACTCCCCTCCTTTCTCCTTTTTTTCAAAAGCTGCAGCAGGACCATTCCACCTCCAGCCAGAGCCCAGCCTGGCCTGTGCCCCACGTTCCAGGCTGGTCCACAGGTTGCTCAGTGGCTCCTGGACCTACCTGGTCATCCCGTGGGAAGCTCTTACTGGTAGGGACTGTCTTTCCCATATTCCCAGTCGTGCCTGGTACAGGGTTGCATGTTTCATAACACCCCGTTACATAAGAAATAATAAATAACGGTGATTAATGACCTCCTCCCCTTGTCCCTGGACTTGCCTGGGTCAGACTTCCCAAGGAAAGCACAGGGGCTCCTGGAGGAGGAGGAGGAGGGAGGTGCCCGCTCTGCCTCCACATCCTCCCCAAGCACCTCTGCATGTCCTCCCCACAGGCCACTCCCTGGAGAGCTAGAGGAAGCCACCAGAGAGGGTAAGCAGAGGCCCCAAAGCCCCCCAAAAAAGGGAGACCCCGGACAGAGGGAGGCCTCAGGGCTCCTATGACCCTGCCCGCAGGGTGCACTCTCTCTGTTCACTTGGCCTGGTCTCCCCGAGACCACCCTGGTGGAGGGATGATGCCTACGAGGTCCCTGGTTCCCGCCTCCCTGCAGCCACACCCGATTTAGGCCTCTAAGCACCTCTCGTGGGTGGGACAGGGCTGGGCCTTTGGGGGTGGTCCACTGGGGGAATTTGTGGCTTCTTTCCCAAACTCTGGAGCAGCAGGGAGGGAGTGAGGAAGCCACTCTAGGGGCACGGCTGGGGCAGCCACTTGGAGGTGAGAGGAGGGCAGCAGGAAATGGAAGATAAAAAGGTTCTGGAGGAAGTAGAGAAGGGAAGGAGCTTGGGAGCAGTGCCCAGAAGTGTGCCTGGCCAATTCTCCCTGCCAGACTCCCCTCTGGGTCCCCATAGAGCTGCAGAGACCCCGAGACAGAGCCGGGACTGTGTCGAGAGGGAGCACTTATAAAGGTCATCCCAGCCAGTCTCCTGCCTCCAACCACCTCCACCAGCCCCATGGGTGGATATGGATCCTTTTGTCTGGATCTTTGTGGACACAGATTTGTGGCCTTTGCCACTGAAGGACTCCTTCCTTAAGTCTAGCTAAACCTTCCTTGCTGCACTTTAACCCTGTATTTCCCTGTTCCATCTAAAGTGGGTTCACGCAAATGGATCCTCCTGCACCATTAACCTATTGCTTTGTTCCTCCAAAGTTCACTCCCCAGAGGAAAGATCACCATTTGATCTGGCAGCTCCTGGGCACTCTGGCCCCACCACCATCCCCACCACCAGGCACAAACTGGCAGGCCCAGAGAAAGAGCCTGTTGCCTGGGGACCAGGGCAGAGCCATTACCCTTTGCTGAACCTGTCCTGAGTCCTCCTCATCCTGGGTACCACTTCAATGGGGGACACGGTGTGCTGAGGGCTGGAGGCCAAGGGCCAGGCCACCCTGAGGCCAGACCCCTGCCACTCACAGCTGCTCCTTGCTGCAGCCTGGCAACCTCACAGGAATTTCATTTATCTCTGTCAAAAGTCAGGATGCAATGTGAAGCCTTCCTCACTTCCTTGGAGGTTGAGGGTGGCGAGGTGCGGAAGGCAGACTGGCCTTGGCCTTCCGCAGTACCCCTGGGCTGGGCAAAAGGAAGCTCACCAGGACACATACACCCACATGCACATAGAGATTCACCAGCATGTACAAGCACACACTTGGAGTGCACATCTATGCATGCACACATTTTGGCATGTCTTCACAGGCCACAAAAACATTCACATGCACATGCACGCGCCTACTTTCACACACGCACAGGCACACTCATTTTGCACATAGGTCCTATCTCCATGTACATGCTTGCTCATATCTTCACATGAACATATGTTCATCCACAATGGCACGCTCCATGTGTGCGCACACGGGAACATTAATGGGAGGCTGTTCGTTACTGCTTCCTTCAAATTTGTGGAATGTCTCCTGGAAGTTGTTCAAAAGTCCATAGAGAGCAGGGGCAAGGGGAAGGAAAGGAAGAAGAACACAAGGCCCCTAAGGGTGGGGTCTCTCCCATGCCCTTTGGGAGCCACTGGCCTCCCAGGACACCAAGAGACACCAGGCCTTGCAGAGTGGAGACAGGTGAGCATGGTGAGCATGGTGGTAGTGCATTCTGGGACAAGGAAACTTGCAGAGTTTCAAGAGGTGAGCATGGTGGTAGTGAGTTCCAGGACAAGGGGTGGCCTGAGCAGGGGATGGAGCAGGGAAGGTTCAGGCCAAGTTTGGTGGAAGGCTAGGAGACCACTTTATTGGAGCAGAGGATTCTCTGGCTCAGCCTAGGGGATGATGAAGCCAAAGAGTGTGAAAGGGCTCTTCGCAATGGAGGCCGTGGAACATTTCTAAGCAGGAGACTGGAAGGATCCGAATGGCCCTTTGGGAAGCTTCATTCACTCAGTGCCTCCTATGTGCTTTGTGATAAGGGAGCACACAGGGGAGATGGATGATTCTGCCTGGAGCAGGTGGGAAGGGCAGGAACAGCTCCCCATTTGACATGGGCCTCAAAGGATGGATCAGAGTCATCCAGACAAGGAAGGACAGGAAGGATGAGCAAAGCTGGCAATGGAACCTGGCAGCTGTGTGTATGTGTGGTGGGAAGGAGGGCTGTGCTCTTCATTCATGTGTGCCCCACAGAGCCAAGCACAGGTTGTCCTGAGGAGCTGAACACAGTGTCCGTGCCAGAATCCAGTAGTCCGGGTAGCTATGACGGTCCCCCAGGACATGTAAAAAGAAGCAAGTGAACATTGCCTGATGCTACCCTGGGCCAGGCTGACCTGACCCCAGGGAGCAGAGGAACTGAGTGAGTGAGAGTCATTAGGGAGGATGCAAGACAGTTGCCAAGGCCAGCTGGCTGACCCACCAGAGAGACCCATTTAGGTCTCAGGGGTAACAGCCATTTATTTCCCCACCCAGATAGAGAACATGTGGAGGTATGGGAAGCTACCTGGCCCTACTCCTTTGACACCTCCCCTCCCTGGGAAACCTCCACCAAAGACATTCCCGCCAGCCCCCCCCAACCCTACCCCCACCATCCTGCTGTGGTCAAGTGGCCAAGGGCCCAGCACTCCAGGCTCCAGCCCCATCACGGCCCCCTCCAGCCTCTATCTCTTCAGAGCGGGAAACACCACATCCCAGCTGTCTGTCCCAAATCCACCTGGAGGCTGGCCAGCTTGGCCAAAGCCCAGCTTAGTTAGGCCAGACCCAGGAGACACTGCCGGGAAGAGGCAAGGGCTGGAAGGAAGTGGCTGGGCCAGAGACGGGCCCCTCTCTGGGGCTTACCCAGTAGGGTTCCTCCTGGCACACCCATGGGTTTGCCCATTGCCATTCACTTCTGAGCCCCTGGTCCCTTGGGCTGTGGGCTCCAGGCCTCTCCCTACAGCCCTGAAGAGATACAGGTTGCCATGACAGCTGGTAGCTGGACTCCACCCTGATCGCAAAAGGCTTTGCGAGGCCTGGCCTTGGGCCCCACTTGGGACAGAAGTGAATCTGGTTAGAAACCCAGAGGTCCTGTCCTGCAGACTTGAAAGCTTGTCAACAGGCTTACACGAGACCCTCACCCTGAGAACAACTCCCTCCTTCCTCCTCGCCCTCCCACCTCCTGCAGCCAACAGCTTGCATCAGCAGCAACAGCTGCTACAGGCCCAGGGGCAGCCTGGGGCCACCACCACTACAGTGGGAGGTGGAAGGAGGCCAGACACTTGGGGCCCAGGGCTGCTCCACCCTCCCTGTTCTGGGCAGCAGGCAGCGCTCATCCTCTGGACCCCAGTCCTACGGGCCTCCAGCTCCTGAACAGGCTCCTCTCTCCCTTCCCCTCAGCTTTATCTTTTACCCACACCACTCCCAGCTGGGAGCCACTTTTCTGCTTCCCATAGCAACTGGGGGCCACAATTAGAGGCACCTCCAGAAATGCCCTCTGACGGGATGTTTGCCACATTCCATGCAAATTCCTTCTTTCCCCCTTTTGCCTACTAAAAAGAAGAGCCAGAGAAACCCAGGGTCAGGGGTCAAAGAGCAGGACAGGGACAGCCAGAGAAGGAGCGAGACAAGCACCTGAGAGACAGTCCCCAAAGACTGCCTGGTTAGAAGGCAGGAGACACTGGAGAGGACTGGAGACAGAGGCCCAGGGTTGGGCGACACACACTGTGGGGAAACCTGGGCGCTCCTGTGGGGCACAGGTAGCCAGTGCCAAGACAATCTAATGAGGGCAGCGAGCTGGCCCCCTCCCCTTCCTCACTGCCACTCTCAACCAGGCCTGAGGCTCTGGGTCACCTGCTAGTGCGGGAGGCAGTTAAGGTTGTGAGCTCTGGGGCCAGACACTAAGGTCTGCCCCTAATAGGCTGTGTGCTGCCACCTCTCTATGCCTGGCTTTCTTCATCTGGAAAATGGGGCTCCTATTGCACCCACTCTTTTTGTGAGGCTTAAATAACTGAACACGTATGAAGTGTGCAGCAGAGTTCCCGGCACCTGGAAGTAATTCTACTCCTGTTTTCTGAGCCTTCATTTCCTTGTTAGTGAAAGGGAGGTGAATAATACTCGTAGTCCCGGAGCTGTGGGGATTGAGTGGAGTGAGACCCTCAGGGTGGTGCGTTTAGTAGATGTCAGTGCAGATCCCACCCCAAGCCCACCTGCCCACCTCACACCCCAGCCCCGCTCCTCGCTCTGCTGCGGAGGCCCTGGGGCAGGCCTCATGCCCAGTCAGTAACAGGTGGCAGAGCCGGCAGGGCACAGGTACGGCCTTGCAGGGGATGTGGGGTCGGTCCCTCCTATTTCCTTCCCCCAGCTGCTGGCTGAGCAGGCTGTGTCTGGGAGGAAGGTTGGGTGGAGGGAGGCAGCAGGCCCAGCCACGTGCAGCCTGGGCTGAGTAAGCGCCCCACTTCCTGCCGCCACTGTCAGCAGCTTCAGCCACCATGGCCAGCGGGAGGCTCACAATGCTTGCTGCGGTAGGAGCTCGGGGACTGGGCAGGGTCACTTCCCTGAATTGTCCTCACCACTGGCTCCTCCCAGCACACCTGGCCACCCGCCTGCTGCCTGGGGAACCATGGGGTGCCTGGCCCGGCCTGCAAGTACCATCCTGGGTGGCAGCTGGCACCCAGGCCTCACAGGCCAGGAGGCGAGACCTTGGCTGGGCACTTGCTCTGGGGTCTGGACACAGAACAAGGCTGGGACCACAAGAGAGCCGCCAGGCTGGGTCTGAGTTTTGGCCCAAATTGGCTGTGCCCTCAGCCAGGCAGCAACGTGAGTGACCACTATGTGCAGGACTCTGCATCAGGGCTGGGCTCGGGCCTCACTCCCTGCAGCCCTCCGTGGCAACATCTCCCACTATCTTGGTGGGCTTCAGGCATTAAAGACCCCAGCAGGCATACAGCCAGAAGAAATGCAAATGGCCGACACTCACACAGAGAAATGTTCAACTGGACCAGCCAATAACCAAGGAAATATGTCCAGAGCCAACCCTGAGGCATGACTTTCACGGAACTCATGGGCAAAGATGTCAAAGAATGATAGGACCAGGGACTATCAGGGTGTAGGGATCTCATCACTCTTAGACGTTGCAGGAAGGACTGCACACTGGGACGACATTTTTGTAGGGCAAGTTGACAATAAGTATTGGAAGTCTTTGACCCATAAATTCTACTTCTAGGAATTTAAAGGACATGAGCAGCAACTACATATAGAGATGCCCATCACAGCATTGTTAATAATGGAGAAAACATTAGGTATACCCTAAATGCCCAATTATAGGTGAGTTTGAAAAGAAAAGTTTAGCCAGGTGCAGTGGCTCACACTTGTAATCCCAGCACTTTGGGAGGCCAAGGTGGGTGGATCATTTGAGGTCAGGAGTTCAAGACCAGCCTGGCCAACATGATGAAACCCTGTCTCTACTAAAAATGCAAAAATTAGCTGGGTGTGGTAGTGGGTGTAATCCCAGCTACTTGGGAGGCTGAGGCAGGAGAATCGCTTGAACCTGGGAGGCGGAGGTTGCAGTGAGCCAAGATGGCACCACTGCACTCCAGCCTGGGCAACAGAGCGAGACTCCATCTCAAAAAAAAAAAAAAAAAAAAAGGAAAAGAAAAAGAAAGAAAAGAAAAATTTAGCCATGCAGTTGTAAGTATTCCCTGGGTAAGCGATATTTAATAATATGTAAGTGTTAAGAATGATGCCAAACAGTGCACTCTCAAACTTCAATGTGCACAAGAATTCCCTAGCAATCTTGTTAAGATGCAGATTCTGATTCAATAGGTCTGTGATGAGACCTGAAGTTCTGCATTTCAACAAGCTCCCAGGTGATACCAATGCTGCTGGTACCCAGACCACAGTTTGAGCGGCAAAGCTGTAGAGTTTTCACCATTGATAGGAAAAGGCCTTCCCAAAATATGATAAAATGAAGAAAACCACGCTGCAAAACAGATGTCATTTTATTTATTTGTTGTTTATTTATTTATTTATTTGAGATGGAGTCTCACTCTGTCACCCAGACCAAAGTGCAGTGGTGAGATCAAAGCTCACTGCGGCCTCAAACTCCTGGGCTTCAGTGGTCTTCCCACCTCAGCCTCCCTAGTAGCTGGGACAACAGGCATGCACTGCCACGACTGACTATTTTTAAATGTTTTTGTAGAGATGAGGGTCTCGTTATGTTGCCCAGACTGGTCTTGAACCCCCAGCCTGAAGCAATCCTCCCACCCTGACCTCCTAAAGTGCTGGGATTATGGGTGTCAGCTACCACACCTGCCATGATTCCATTTTTATAAGGAAAAAAAATATGCATACACAGAAAATATCCACAAGGATATAACAAAATATTAATAAGGGTTTTCTCTGAGTAATAAGCTTGGATAATGTTTGTTTTATTATTTATGCTAATTTGTATTTTCTACAATTAATATATATTAATTATTTAATTAAGACAAAGTTAGTGTGTTTTTACTGTGGGGCCACACTCCTGAATGTAAAGGGTAGTTCTCACTTGAAGGGGAGGCATTGGTGGACCAGTTATGAAAAGTGTGTCACTTGGTGCAGGAGTCAGCCCTGAGCTGGGAAGGCCTGGCTGGGCAGAGGTCTAGGAACAGGATTCTCTTGACCTGGACCGTGAAGCTTTGAGGAACTTCCAGGCGGTGGACAATAAGACGAGCTGTCCACATGGAGGCTGGCACAGGATGGAAACTGAGGCCCCCAGCCCTTGACACAGGAGGGCAGCTGTCTCAGACTCCAGATGTTGACCCATTCCCAACCCCTTGGCATTTGTTTCCCCTATGATCTTCCTTCCCTTGAGTAAACACTGGGACCAATGAGTTGGTAGCAGCAAGAGTCCGAAAGAGAGAGACCCCTCCAAGGGAAGGTGAATCTGGTTTTGAGGGCAGATACCGGATTCCCAGGATGGCTGCAGAAGTTCTTTCTCTAGGACCAACCTCTGAAAGTCCACATTTTGCTTCAATGGGGGACAGGTGTCTCTTACAAAGTGGATACTACATGCTCCTGCTTGAGGATGATGTGATTCCAGAGAGGGGCGTCACGCATTTGCTCAGTATTTTGTGGGATAACCTGCTGGATGACCTTGGGTGGTCTTGGTCCCTGAAAACCTCATCTGCTGAAGTTTCTCAGCCATAACAGAAAGTACTATTTTGTGTGCTTCATAGGGCTGTGAGCTTCAAATGGCTTTTTTGTTTGGTTGGTTGGTTGGTTGGTTGGTTGGTTGGGTTTGTTTTGAGACAGGGTCTCACTCTGTCACCCAGGCTGTAGGGCAGAGGTGTGATCTCAGCCCACTGTAACCTCCGCCTCCTGGGCTCAAGCTATCCTCTCACTGAGCCTCCTGAGTAGCTGGGACCACAGGCACGCACCACCACACCCGACTACTGTTTTCTATTTTTGGTAGAGATGGGGTCTCCATATGTTGCCCAGGTTGATCTCAAACTCCTGACCTCAAGTGATCCGCCTGCTTCAGCCTCCCGAAGTACTGGGATTATAGGTGTGAGCCACCGCACCTGGCCTCAAATATATTTTTTAAATTTCTGCATGTGGCCAGATGCAGTGGCTGATGCCTGTAATCCCAACACTTTGGGAGGCTGAGGCGGGCAGATCACTTGAGGTCAGGAGTTCACGACCAGCCTGGCCAACTTAGTGAAACCCTGTTTCTACTAAAAATACAAAAACTAGCTGGGCATGGTGGCACATGTCTGTAGTCCCAGCTACTCAGAAGGCTGAGGCAGGAGAGTCGCTTGAACCTGGGAGGTGGAGGCTGAAGTGAGCCGAGATCATATCACTGCACTCCAGTCTGGATGGTAGAGTGAGACCCTGTCTAAAAAAAAAAAAAAAAAGAATCAGCCAGGTGCAGTGGCTTATGCCTGTAACCCAGCACTTTGGGAGGCAGAGGAAGGTGGATCATGAGGTTAGGAGATTGAGACCAGCCTGACCAACATGGTAAAACCCCGTCTCTAAAAATACAAAAATTAGTGGGGCGTGGTGGCATGCGCCTGTGATCCCAGCTACTCAGGAGGCTGAGGCAAGAGAATCACTTCAACCCAGGAGGCAGAGGTTGCAGTGTGGCAAGATCACGCCATTGCACTCCAGACTGGGCAATAGAGCAAGACTCCATCTCAAAAAAAAAAAAAAAAATTAGTCAGGCATAGTGGCATGTGCCTGTAATCCCAACTACTCAGGAGGCTGAGGCATGAGAATCGCTTAAACCTAGGAGGCAGAGGTTGCAGTGAGCCAAGATTGCACCATTGCACCCCAGCCTGGGCGACAGAGCAAGACTTTGCCAAAAAAAAAAAAAAAAAAAAAAAAAAAAAAAAAAATATCTGCACATAGTAAAAGGATGTGCCATGGCTGAAAAGTCTCCCTATACTTCTTGTTCTTTTTCAGAGAGAAGATGGCAGGAACCTTCCACATTGCCCTCGGTGGCTTGCCAGCTGAGGTTCTGCTCTCCTAGATGTCACCCCTACCCAGACCATGAGCTCAAAATGTTTATTTTTCTATGTCACTGGTTCATCTTTAGCATGAACATATGAGATGTTTTGGGGGAGTGTTTAAGATGAATTTAGCTGGACTCAAGCACAGCCTTTAATAACATTGAATCGTGGAGTGAGAAAGCTGTCCTATTTCCAATTCTCTTTCCAATCTTTTAATGAGCCAAAAGAAAGCCTTGGTTAGGAGGTAATATGTCTATAACACCTCACTAACACTTGCTAATTTTCCTTTTAAACAAAAAGAAAGTGGACTTTGGGCTTAGATTCTCTGCCAGCAAATCCAGCTACAATTTGATTGATTTTTATACTTACCTTTCTATTTAAGGTAGTGATACAAAGTTTCTTTTAAAAATATTTTTAAGTAAAAAAGAGTCAATTAGTTTAAACAAATACGGTAGTCCCCCTTATCCAGTTTTACTTTCCATGGTTTCCGTTACCTGTAGCACAGTACAGTTTCTTTTTTTTTGAGATGGAGTTTCTCTCTGTCGCCCAGGCTGGAGTGCAGTGGTGCTATCTCGGCTCACTGCAACCTCTGCCTCCTAGGTTTAAGCGATTCTCATGCCTCAGCCTCCCGAGTAGGTAGGATTACAGGTGCGCGCCACCATACTCAGCTAATTTTTGTATTTTTCGTAGAGACAGGGTTTTACCATGTTGTCCAAGCTGGTCTTGAACTCCTGACCTCAAATGATCCACCCACCTTGGCCTCCCACAGTGCTGGGATTACAGGCTTGAGCCACCTAACCTGGTCTTTATTTCCCCCCCATTCTCCCCCCCCTTTTTTTTTTTTAAACAGATACCGGGTCTTGCTATGTTGCCCAGGCTGGTCTCAAACTCCTGGCCTCAAGCAATCCTCCGACCTCAGTCTCTCAAAGTGCTGAGATTACAGGCATGAGCCACTGAGCCTGGTCTGTTCTATTTTATTATTACTTATTGTTGTTAGTCTCTTACTGTGCCTATTTTTTTTTTTTTTTTTTTTTTTTTTTTTTTTGAGACAGAGTTTTGCTCTTGTTGCCCAGGCTGGAGTGAAATGGCACGATCTCGGCTCACCACAACCTCCACCTCCCAGGTTCAAGCGATTCTCCTGCCTCAGCCTCCCTAGAAGGTGGGATTACAGGCATGTGCTGCCACGCGCAGCTAATTTTGTATTTTTAGTAGAGACGAGGTTTCTCCATGTTGGTCAGGTTGGTCTCGAACTCCCGACCTCAGGTGATCTGCCTGCCTCAGCCTCCCAAAGTGCTGGGATTATAAGCATGAGCCACCGCGCCTGGCTACTGTGCCTAATTTATAAATTAAACTTTATCATAGGTATGTAGGTGTAGAAAAAAACAGACTATGTAGGGTTTGGTACTACCCATGATTTCAGGCATCCACTGGGGGGTCTTGGAACATATCCCCCATAAATAAGGGGGACTACTATAAATAAGTAATACTATAGATGGCGATATGGTTCAGCTGTGTCCCCACCCAAATCTCATCTTGAATTATAGCTCCCATAATTCCCACGTCATGAGAGGGACTCAGTGGGAAATAATTGAAGCATGGGGGCAGATCTTTTCCATGCTGTTCTCGTGATAGTGAGTCTCACGAGATCTGACGGTTTTATAAAGGGGAGTACCCCTACACAAGCTTTCTCTTGCCTGCCGCCATGCAAGATGTCCCTTTGCTCTTCCTTCATCTTCCATCATGATTGTGACACCTCCCCAGCCATGTGGAACTCTAAGTCCATTAAACCTCTTTCCTTAATAAATGACCCAGTCTCAGGTACGTCTTTATTAGCAGCACGAGAACAGACTAATAGAGATAGTATTTGGATATGGCAAGCATCATGAATGTGGCACATGGTTATTGATAATTTTGGTCTCCTGAGATGCAGACATCCCTACGAGGAGTGATACTGCCAATGGACTCTTCTGAGACCCCTGCCAATTGCTGCTTTACTGTCTCTGTGTGATTCCTTGACTTTTTCTCCTTTTGCTGCTGAATTTTCAGCTCCTCAAAGGCTGAGAGTATGTCTTAGGCTTCAGAATCTCTCCCAGTATCCAGCACAGGGCCTAGAACAAGGTAGATGTCATTCAAAAAGTGCTAAGTGACCGAGCAAGGTGGTTCACACCTGTAAACTCAAGACTTTGGGAAGCTGAGTCAGGAAGATTGCTAGAGCCCAGGAGCTCAAGACCAACCTGGGGAGCATGGTGAGACTTCATCTCTACAAATAAAAAAATTAGCCAGGCATGTTGGTGCACCCCTGTGGTCTCAGCTACTAGAGAGGCTGAGGCGGGAGGATCCCTTGAGCCCAGGAGTTTGAGGCTGCGGTGAGCTGAGCTCGTGCCACTGCACTCCAGGCTGGGTGACAGAGCAAGACTCTGTTTAAAAAAGAAAAAGTGCTAAGAGGCCTCAGGTCAGAAATCAGACTCCATGCAGCATAAGGAGACTGAGTTCTGGTTCTGACCCCTAACCTTGCTAGCTGTGTGGGCCTGGACAAGTTCTTCAGCTTCTCTGAGTCTCCATCTCCTCATTCATCTGCCTCACAGCGGTGTTTCCAGCACAAAGCATATGAAAGGAGTTTGAAATCATCTGTCTCTATAAGGGATTATTAATACTATTATTGGTTGAATCACAAATCTATTGCCACTGCAAATCTTTCCAGTGCAGACAACCAGAAGTAAAAAAGAGGAAAAAAGGGAGGTGCTGAGAGGGGATGGGAGGCAGGAGGCCTGGAAAGGGGAAGCTGAGCCCCTCCTTTACAATCTGATCTGGGTGTGGGACCACCTGCAAACTGCCTGATATGGTTTGGCTGTATCCCCACCCAAATCTCATCTTGAATTGTAGCCTCCATAAGCCCCACGTGTTGTGGGAGGGACCCAGTGGGAGGTAATCGAATCATGGGGTGGGTTTTCCCATGCTGTTCTCTTGATAGTGAATAAGTCTCACGAGATCTGACAGTTTTGTAAAGGGCATTTCCCCTGCACACACTCTCTTGCCTGCTGCCATATAAGACGTGCCTTTGCTCCTCCTTCCCCTTCTGCCATAATTGTGAGGCCTCCCCAGCCAAGTGGAACTCTTGAGTCCATTAAACCTCTTTTTCTTTCTAAATTACCCAGTCTCGGATATTTCTTCCTAGCAGTGTGAAAATGGACTAATATACGGCCGCCTGTGACCTCAGCATAGGCCTTCCCCAACACGGGACCTCAGCAATGCCTAATACAAAAAGCATGGTCTGGCATCATATAACTAGTGTTCAAGTTCCAGCTCAGCCACCTACTGGCTGGGTGACCTGAGGTAAGTTACTCAACCTCTCTGTGCTCATGATTCTCATCATTAAAGTGGGACTAATGCCAACCTCTCAAGCCCGTTGTGAGAAACAAATAAGATCACACATGTATACATGAGCCCTGACACGTAGTAAGTGCTTGGTGAATATGGGTTCCAGGGAATTCTGCAGGCTCCTGGAAGAAAGATACGGAAATGATTCAGGTGCATGATGTCATCTGGAGCATTGAATTCATCATCTGGGAGAACTGGACTCCCAAGAGCTTTCCTGACCTGCAGCTAGAGCTGGAAAGTAAGAGAGTAAAATCGCAGATGTCAGTTTCCAACTCCACCTCCATTCTCACCCCACACCCTCCCACCCCCACCTCATTACACCCAATCCTGCCCCTTAGGATCTCTTGGGCTATCAACTCGAGGCCTTGCTCTTTCAGATGAAGGAAGCTGGAGGCAGAGGAGGATCTTTGGAGAAGCAGCCAAGTGTTCTTTGACTCATAGAGGAGCCCAAGGCCCGAGGGGCCAGCTGGAGGTCCACTGTCTGCCTGCTGAAAGCTCTGCTAGACTTTCTGTCTCCTCCACCCCTGGAGATCCAACCATAAGAGGAATTAATCTGGCTCCCCTCTGCACCCCTTGCCCCCAACACAGTTTCCTTCCTGTGCTCCATGGGAGATGAGAGCTGGAAGTGAGGGATGCATCTGGGGAGGCTGGTCTAACTCAGCTGGACCACAACATCTGTATCCTTAACTGTGGCCTCCCCGTTCCTGCTTCAAACTGGGAGGGAATGGGAGAGCCCCAGTTCTTCGCAGGAAACTGATGTGACTCACTTCCCAGGATGATCCATGGAAGAATGCAATCTTTTCTCTATGACACTCATATAGAACCATGGGACTGATTTTCTCACTTTTAGAAGGCAAAAATGGGAAACAGCACATTTTAATAGAAAACTCCAAAATAATAGTGGTTTAAACAAGATAGAAGCTTATTTCTCCAACACATAATAATGATTCTGGATGTAAGCAGGTCAGGGCTGGTATGGCAGTTCCACACAGTTTTCAGGGTACCAGTTTCCTTGAACTAATTCTCATGGCCCAGGATGACTGCAAGAGCTCCTACCACCATCAGGTTTGAGTTCCAGGCAATGTCTGGCAGATAGGGAAGCAGTGGGACATGCTCCTTCCTTTAAAGATACTTCCCAAAGGTCAAGCCTAACACTTTCACTTACACCCAGACCCTAAGAAGTTCTAAGGGGTCAGGGATTAGCCAAAACGTAGTTCCAAGGCCACAGCCAGCTCCAAAGAAGGCTGAGAAACAAATTATTTTATCAGGATGACCCTGGGTTACACCCCTCTCCTCCCATGGTCACTGTCCTGATTCAGGCTACTCAGCTCTGCAGTAACCACAGATCTTGTTTTCCTACCTCTGGGCCAAACCCTTCACCTGTCCTCAGTTGTTTCTCCAAAACACACATCTGGCTATATCATTCCCCTGCTCAAGAATCTGTGATGGCTCCCTGGAACCCCTGGAAGAAACTGTGAACTCTCAGTGTGGTCTTCAAAGCTCTTCTCAACCTGACCACAGGCAGCCTCACCTCCAGGCATAGCCCTTCCCCTCCCCTGCACACAGTCTAGCCCCATCAGATTCCTAGATGTTCCTCAAATAACCCATACTGTGTCCAGCTTCACTCCTTGACTATAATACCCTTTCTGCCCTTCTATTCCTCATAAGCTTCAATCCGTCCTGTAAGATGCTACACAAGCATTACTTTCTCCAGGTGATGACTTTCCTGACCCCTTTCCTGCTCCCTCTGTGGGCCTCCTCAGAAGTCTCTTGAACACTCTGTCTTCCACACACCTGAAGGTGCTGGAGGGGACAGGCCACCCGGAACGTGCAGACCTGCTCAGCTGCCTGTAACCACGAGTCTGTATCAGAGCCCCTGGAAGCTCTTTTTTTTTGCACAGACTTGGTATTAAGCCATTGTTAAGCTGTACCTCCTGGACTGGAAGCTGCTTAAGAGCCATCACGGTCTTGGTGTCCCCAGCACTGAGCCAGAGCTGGCACCACGCAGGGTCGAACGCAGGAAGAATCCCCAGAACACTCGGTTTCTTGTCTCCTTCCTCCTTAGCTCAGGCCACTCCTGCCAGGAGCCTCTGCTCTTTGTCAAGAACGAACGCAGAACCTGCCATGCAGATGCTCTGGTCCTGTGGAATCACCCACTCTGGCCTCCCTCTCTGTGAAGCACAGAGGACAACTGACCAAGCTGTAACGCTCCAAGCGATGACAGTAAAATGGATCAGATCTGGCTTTCCCAGAGTCCTCACCCAGATCCATGCTGCTCCAATTATGAGTTTAGTCCATACTATCTCCACTGACCTCCTATTCCCTAGCACAGACAGTGTCACTCCCAACAAGCACGTTAGCCCCGTGCCATCCTCCAGGCTCCCCAGATCAGGATGAGCACTGGATCTCCTGCCAAGCGGAGACTCCAGACTTTCACCCCACTGCCAGTTCTGGGACACCGAGTGACAGCCTTCGGGGCCAGACTGGCTGCCTCCAGACTCCGCAGCCTTTGGACACAGTGTGCGGAGGGTGAGGGGCCGCTTCCTCTGCCTCTGAGACATGGGGGACCCCAAGCCCCTCCCACAGTCCCTCAGGGAAGTCCTTCAGTTACCACCCAGAAAGCAAGCATTGCTTTTTTCCCCCTTTTTGAGGGAGTCCCCTGAAGAAGACTTTAGTCACACTGCCACCTTGAAGGCATGCTGGGGCATTAAGACCTCCTTCTCCAAGAAGCTTCAGGCCCTGGTCCTGGGGCCCATCTCCTCTCCCTTTTCACAGAATCTTCTAGCAGGGCTTGGATGCCTTCCTTAAGGGAAGGGCTGGTCAGGATTCACAGGCCAGGGAGATCCAATATTTATTTTGATCCCCCACCTTTATACACACACGCGCACACACAGCCTAGCATCATCTTCCCCACCGTTTATGCTTCCTTAGCACTCTGCACCTTGCTGTGTTCATCAGAGGCTGATTCATAATTTTCTGTGGTTGTCTAGGAACTGGGCCCGCCTCTGTCTCCTTATGTACCTGGCACAGAGAACAGGACCCATGGACATGGGTGCCCTCTTCTATCTCATCTTATCCCCAGATCCTTCTCTACGGAGAAGAGGGTCTTGGAGGTTGGCTCCTCCCCTTGGAGGGCTGAGAAATAACCCAGAGAGTCTCCTGTTCTGGGATGGCTTCCCTGACAGGTGACCAGGGTGAGGTCTGCTGGAAGCTTGGAGGAAATGTATTTTCTCCCAGAAATAATTAAGATCACTAAAGTTATTAAGCATTTACAACGTACTGTGCTGCATGATTGGTTTCCTCTTTCTTGTTTAAGCCACACAGCCCACCTCTGAGATGGGTTAGGAAGCTGCAAAGACTTGCCCGAAGTCACACAGCCAGTAAGAAGCAGGATCTTAATCCCTCCCCGACACTGTCTCCTTGGTCAACCTCAGCTGATCCTTGTCCATTTCTCTTGCTTCTGTTACTTTTGGGCTGCGGGACCCAGGACCTCGCATAAGTGACTTCACCTCTCTCGACCCATTTTCTCAGCTGAAATGTGGGCACAATAATACTTCCCTTGAAGGTGGTTGAGAGATTTCCAGGTATTGAACATGTTAAGCAGGGAGCCTGCACACAGTAGGTGCAAATGGCAGGAGCTACCACCTGCCAGCGTCCCCCAGGCCTCCCCAGTGGAGTGGTGGCAGAGGAAGGGGTGATCTACTGCCCCCTCTGAAGAGAACCACCCAGCTGTCAACCTGAGGCAGGACCGCCCCGAGCGATCGTGGGGCTCTCCATTTCTCCAAAGGCTCCATTCCTCATCACAGCCAATTAGTTACAAATAGCTTCCTCTCCTCGTGTATCACTTACACAACAGAGAGAAAGGGGTGATTGTTCCTGAGAAAGAAGGTCTCCCTGGGCCCCTCTCGCCAGAGCAGCTGAGAGCTGCAATGGGGATAGGAAAAGGGCTTAGGAGAAGAGGGGCACAGTCCCGGGAATTAAGATGTGGTGGGTCCCAGGCAGGTGGGAAGGGACTGGCTGAGTGTCCACCCCTGGTGGGCAACAGACAGGCAAGGGTCCGAGGCTTAGAAAGGGCCCTATGTTGTAAGAGCAGAAAACGAAGATAGCTCAGAGGTCTCACTCCTGAATAGCAGCTCACCAAACCATCCCCAGCTGGGGAGGGATTGTCACTCTATGGGGTACCTGGAACACAGCAGGTGCCCGGCCTCTGGATTTCAGGAGAGCTTTCTACACCACTGGGATACAAACACTATCTCTCAAATCAGCCATCGCTGGCACTCCAGTCCTCCAGGTTTCCTTCTTCTTTCTTTTTCCTTTTTGTTTTTTGTTTTCCAGAGACAGGATCTCGCTCTGTCGCCCAGGCTGGAGAGCAATGGTGTTATCACAGCTCACTGCAGCCTCAACTTCCTGGGCTCAAGCAACCCTCCTACCTCAGTCTCTTCAGTAGCTGGGACCACAGGAACACGCCACCATGTCTGGCTATTTTTTTTTTTTTTCATAGAGATGGGGTCTCACTATGTTGTCCAGACTGGTCTCAAACTCCCCCTAGGTTTCAATAAAGCCCAGGTTACTGAAGCTGGGTCCTGGAAGAGCCTGGGAGGAGACTCAGTGTTCAGGAGGCTGTCTGGACATGAGGTGTGGGCCGTGGCTCCCAGAGCCTCCCTGTGTCCTTGACGGTCCTTGACTTTGCTGCCACCATTAAGCCAGGTCCCTCCATTAAAGCTTAGGGCCAAGCACGCACAGAGTCCCCCTTTGTCACCGCTCTTAGCACAGCTGAGACCAGCTGGCATTTTCACAAAGGGCTTTACTAAATACTAAGGGAGAACAAAAGGGAAATAATTACAGAAAACACGAAAAACCCAGCCCTGGCTGCCAAGTTCCCAAAGTACAGGTTTCCATTCCTTTGGTGACGACACGTCGCCCCAGAAGCCTGGGACAAGGCCGTGGGCACCTCGCCTGGCTTCCCTTGTTCCCAGCTCTTGTGGCAGATGCCATCTTGTTTCCCACCCCTGGGAACACTTGGTCACCCATGGGCTCTTCTCCTGGCCCCCTTCCAACAAGGCCCCACCCCAGGCCTCCCACTGGGTTCTGGTCTCTGGCCTGAGACATAAGCCTTGTCCCTTGGCGGCTGGTGGGGCTGTGGTGACCCACCCAGCACATGATTACACAGTAACAAAAGGTGGTTCTCCCACACTCCCCATCCCTCACCATCAGAGGGGCCCACCCAAGTTGATGGTTCTTGAGTATGGGGTCTAGGAGGGGGCACCTCTGAACAGCTGAAGGGCATGTGAGTAAGGAAGGGCCAGACTCGGGACATTTTCCCCATGGGGAAGGACTAGTCTCCGAGGATTGATCCAACTCAAAACATATCAATTTAAGGCCTACTATGTGCCAGGCACTGAGCAAGGTGTGGAGGCTACAAGGGTAAACAAGAAACACAGTACCTGCCCTCTTAGATCTTACCTTCTGTTAGGCAAGACAGATAAGCAACTGGGCAATTATGATACTGAAGGCCAGGTGCCATGATGGAGGGGAATTCAAGGTCCTGTGGGAACCTGGACCAGGGTGTCTTACCTAGTGCTGGTGGCCAGGGAAGCCATGGAAGCCTGCCTAGAACAAGTGCATAAAGAGAAGAGCCCAGGATGGAGGTTGGGGTGGATCCACAGGAAATCGCAGCCCAGGAGGCAGGGGGAGAAGGCAGAGGGGCTCAACCAAGCATCTGCTTGCTGGCAGCTTTGAATAGCTGCTGGCTATAATGTAGGTTCAGTCTATAAAATGAAAAGGCCGTTGGCCCAGAGCTGCCCACTGTTGCCCTTTCCACCAGCCAGGACGAGGAAGATTTTAATCCTTGGATGCTACACTTCTCAGCCACCCAAGTCCGGGACTCAGGAACAAGGTCAGAGGCAGAGGGTGTTTACCCAGGATCACTTGAGACACCTCTCCAGAGGCAGGTGCTGAACTGTCATTAGGAGAGGACAAGTCATCACTAGGGAAAAGTTCAGAGGGCCAAGACAACAAAGAGACTAGAAAACAGGAAAATGGCTAGAAAATGGGAAAATGAGTCAGGAAGCTGAAAACCTACAAGCTGGGATGGGTTGGGGCAGGTGTTTCAGGCTAAGACCATGACTAATAGTATGGGAAACTGTGTTTGCAGGATGCCTTGGGGGCCAGGGGCTGGCCTGCAGACTGGAAGCCATGACTGCTCAGAGTCCACTACCTTGTTGTGGCCCAGTGTTTCTACAGCCAGCCCCCCATGTTTATCTGTATCTCCCCGACTCCCCACATAAGAGTCAGCTCCTGAGATCAGGGCTCCTTCCTTCCACACATCAACCATCCCAAGTCTGTCAAGCATCCATTCTGCTCCAGCATGGGGAAGACCCAGAAACAGCTCAAGACTTCAGCCCTTACCTTCAACGTCCTTGCAGTAAGATTGGGAGCTAGCGCTTAGGTTCACTGGAAAGACCTTTGGAGAAAGATCTCGGCTTGATCACCATCACTGTTCCTTTTTTAGTAGCTAAACAACTATTGGAAAATTACATAAACTCCCTGGGCCTCCATCTTTCCATCTTCAAAATGGAAATAATTAAAACCTACAGGGTTGTGATCAGAATTCAAAGAGTCAAGGTGGTTAGAGCACCAGGCACACTGTTTGGCCTATAATAGGTGTTCAATAAATATTACTTCTCTCCCCGAAACAACAGCAAGTGATTGTGGTGATAAACAGTTAAGTGTTGAGTTGGGGGCACTGACTGCCACCCCTAAGCCCCTGGGTCTACTTCCAGGGCCTCAGTGACAGTTGAGGATTGAGAGACTGCACTGTGATGATGAGAATTAGTGTTTGCGTGCACCTATGCAAATCACTCCATTTTTTTCCTCCACTGCCACAGGCAGAAGCATAAGATTCTTTATTTTCTATCTCATGTCCATGCTACAGGACTCTGCTCTGTAAGTGTAGTTGGGTTTTTTTGCGGGGTTTTTTTGGGGTTTTTTTTTTTTTTTTTTTTTTTGAGACAGAGTCCTGCTTTGTCACACGGACTGGAGTGCAGTGGCACGATCTTGGCTCCCTGATACCTCTGCCTCCTGAGTTCAAGTGATTCTCCTGCCTCAGCCTGCCAAGTAGCTGGGATTACAGGCACCTCCCACCACGCTCGGCTAATTTTTGTATTTTAAGTAGAGATAGGGTTTTATCATGTTTGCCAGGCTGGTCTCGAACTCCTAACCTCAGGTGATCTGTCCTCCTCGACCTCCCAAAGTGCTGGGATTACAGGAGGGAGCCACTGCATTCAGTCTAACTGTAGTATTTTTATTTCTCTAATACAAGTCAAAAATTAAATTAGAAATCATGCCCAATTGCTACCATTTTTTGCACCACAGGTGCTTTCTTAGTCCTCACACAACCCTATGAGATAAGTACAGTTATTATTCCCACTCTTACAGATGGAGGAAGCTGGGGCTCTGAAAACAAAGGAAGTTGTTTGAGGCAATGTGGCTGGTCAATAGTGTGGCCACTGTACAAAGGAGCACAGCCTAGGCAAGATGGCAAGACCCTGTCTTTACATTAAAAAAAAAAAAAAGTTTTTAAATTAACTGGGCATGGTAACACACACCTGTAGTCCCAGTTATTCTGGAGGCTGAGGCAGGAGGATCCCTTGAGCCCAGGAGTTGGAGGCTGCATTGAGCTGTGATCACACCAATGCACTGCAGCCTGGGAGAGAGAGCAAGACCTTGTCTCTAAAAATTTAAATTTAAATTTAGAAAATTAAAAAAAAAGGAGGGGAGCAGAACTACTAGCACAGCTGCTCTGGACTGGATGTGAGCAAGAACAAACTTTGATTCAATCCGTGGAAATGTTCGAGTCTCCTTAGTCTCTGCCACTGAGCCTACCCTAGGCCAATTCATCTCACAACCCAGGAAGCTGGGTTTAGAAGGGTATGGTCCCCAATTTAGTGATGAAGGACTGAGGTGCACTTGTGGGAACCACAGACTTCACCCAAAGTGTGGAGTTCACTCAGGAAAGAGAACTTCGGCATCCCCAGCCATCGGTATCCCCCCACTCCATTAATGTAAACTTAGAGAGACCCTCCGTATCATATCCCTAGCACCTAGAACAGTGCCTGGAGCATAGTAGGGCTCAGGCAACACTTGCCAAATGAAAAAACAAATTAATGAATACAGGCTGGGTGCGTCTGGCCAACATGACAAAAACCCATCTCTACTAAAAATACAGAAATTAGCCAGGCATGGTGGTGTACACCTGGAATCCCAGCTACTTGGGAGGCTGAGGCATAAGAATCGCTTGAACGCATGAGGCAGATGTTGCAGTGAGCCAAGATCGCACCATTGTCCACCAGCCTAGGCAACAGAGCAAGACTCTGCCTCAGAAAAAAAAATACAAACTCATACACAAAAGACACATCCCATGCATAAGTGCTAGAAACACTCAGTTATAGATAAGCATATACAATGAAGATACTTAAGCACATGCACACACAGTTGTGCACAATACACACCTGTGCCCACATACACAAATCCATACCCAAACTAAAGACACACACAAACACATGCATATGTACACAAAGATGTTATGGGCAACATATACAATACAGATATGCACAAACACACACCTACTCACCTGCATACACATGCACAGTGACCCTCCACAATGACCCTGGGCCCAGGAAGGGGTTTGTCTACCCCAAGAACCCCAGCTTGTTTGAAACTCATCAGAATATTCCTTGCAGACCCCACTTAGCTGGCTGGTGACTGGCCTCCACCTCCTGAACCTCCAGGCTTAGGGCCGGCCAGGCAGGTGGGCTGCATCTCTGGCAGCCCCTTGTGGGTGGGCAGGCAGGCAGCGGACACAGAGGTCACTGGGGTGAGAGCTGGGGCTGCCCTGGCCTCCCTGCTCCTGGCTGGAATGTAAGCTGTAGGGGCCACTTCCCAGGCCTCCCTCCTCCCCCACAGCCACCCACCAGCCCCAGGCCCAGCCCAACTCGTGACTCCCAATCCTGCCAGGTTCCTGCAGCTTGGGAGCTGGACACAGACGGCAGTGAGAGGGGTGGCGGTAAAGAAAGATCCAGAACCACGGGAGGGCACACACAAACGCAAAGAAAGAGGCACGGTCTTCACCCACAGAGACAGATATACACAGACAGGCATGCAGACTCACAGTCCCATTGAAAGATACACATTCAGACACTTCCCAACACACCCAGACACACAGTGGATACGTACAAATCACACAAGAATACAGAGATACAGAGACCTGACCCCCACCGACAAATACAGAGTCGTATTTGGATGTACAGTAGTGACACGCACTCAGACCACACAGAGGCTCGGACACACAGCACACGTGGATATTCACAGACCCGCAAATGCCCGTGCACATGTGCAGATGCATGCGGACCCCCGAGCAGCGAACAGTTCCTCCTCGACTAGGGCCCAGGAGGAGATGCCTGGGTGAGGCCACAGGGAGGGTCTGAGAAGACTGTTTCCCAAGGAGGCAGCAGGCCTGATCCTCCAGTCAGGTGCCCTGAGGGGTTTCCTGTGGGCCGCCCACTGTGTCCATGCCTGGCTAGGAGGATGGTGGGTCGGGTGAGAGACGGTTCTGGAGTCACGTAGGGCTTGGGTTTTGTCTCTGCCAGTTCCTCGGACACACAGATGCGCGCACACACACAACACACACACACACTTTCCAAGAATGCCTATGTCCATTCGACATACGCAGGCAGGGGTGCTCTCGGAGCCTCGGTTTCTTCATCTATAAAACGGGGCTAGGAATCCCTTGGCCCCCAAGGTGTGTGGGCATGGCTGCCTTCCCAGGGATCCGGGACGGCCCTTCCTGCAGAGGCCGCTAGGACATGAGCCTTGACGGCTGGCGCTGGGCTCCACATCTGGATGCTCCCATCCCAGGTGACGGCCCCGAGAGCCGAAGCCGGGCTGTGGGCTCTGCGGGCGGGCGCGGCGTGGCCCGGGGAGCTGCGGGCTGGGCTCGTCGAGGCGTGCGGATCTGCCGAGCGCCCCTCGCAAGCACTGCGGGCTCCCGCGCTGCGGGCTGGCCGGGCGCTGCGGGAACTCGGCTCGGGAACCTCTTCTGCTGTGGGCGGGGCAGGCCCGGAGCCCCGCCCCAGCTCAGCCCCTGAAACCCAGGCGCGGGCCGGCTGCAGTCCCAGAAGGGAGCTGCTGTCTGCGGAAGAAACTGCATCTTCGGACGGCCGCCCAGCTGCGGGAGGACCTGGGGTGGCACTGGGCGCCCGACGGACCCTCCCTGGGACCCGCCTGCCCCTCGGCGCCCCGCCCCGCCGGACCGCTCCCGGTCGGGCTCCCCAGCCATAGCCTTACCTGCGGGCTCCTGACTCCCCACGGCTTCCAGAAGATGCTCGAACCACCGGCCGGGGCCTCGGGGCAGCAGTGAGGGGGGCGTCCAGCCGCCCACTCAGCTCTTCTGCTCCTGTGCCAGGGGCTCCCCGGGGGATGAGCATGGTGGTTTTCCCTCGGAGCCCCCTGGCTCGGGACGTCTGAGAAGATGCCGGCCATGAGGCTGTTCCCTTGCTTCCTGCAGCTCCTGGCTGGGCTGGCGCTGCCTGCTGTGCCCCCCCAGGTAAGAGCTACCCCCACCTAGCCCGGCTCCCCTGACCTCCCTATCCCAGCACTGGAAGCAGGGCACTCTGAAATCACAGACCCACTCCAGGGAGCAGCAAATCCAAGGATGTCCACACACTTCCTAAAGGCCAGGCTGGACTTCTTTCGTTTGGGAAGAGACCTCAGGCTGGCTGTCCCCCAGGTCCTGGGGGCTGTCTTAGTGGGGGCAGGGAAGCCACAGGGAGGGAGGGGGGGAGGTTTCCTGTCTGGCCCCTGGAGCCCTGGTGGCTTTGCTAAAAGCATCTGTCCACTAATCCCAGGCGGGTCCCTGGCCTTGTGGTCAGGGTCGAGGCCCCATGGCCAACCAGGCGTCCCCAGGACCTCTGACCTGGCCTGGTGGGGGTGGCGGAGGAGCCAGCTGAAGAGGCTGATGGTGGGAAGGCTGGGCCCTGCCCCCACCAGGGCTCAGGACTGAGCCGTGGGCTCCTGGGTGGGCTGGGGATGAGACAAGGGGTCTCGCTGTGCCTTTTCTCCTGGGTGGGTGGCCGGAGGTCCTGAGTGCAGGGCCTGGGGAAGTGAGCAGGGCCCTTTTCCCAGGAGCCGGGTGAGTCTGGCTGGGAGCCAGCTTGGGCAGTGAAATCCTGACAAAGCCAATGAGCTCCCTTCCCACTGTGTTGTCCCACTGCCTGGGAGTCCCCAGCCTCAGCCCAAGAGTAGGAGTGGGCTGGGCAGTCCCTGAGGAGCCCGAGCAGCCCAGCCACCCGCCTGCCTGCTGCAGGGCTGGCCAGAGGTGTAACGTTACCGGCTGCACCAGCTCATGGCGCCACCCGCTCCAGCCCCTCCGCTCCCACCAGCTGATCACCTCCCCCTGGGCTCTGGCACCCAGCCAAGGCGGGCTGTACAGGGCCCAGCAGGGTTGAACTGGGGGGCTGGGTAGAAGGGAGACCCACAGGATTGGAAGATCTTTGGGACGCAGCAGGCCAAGGGTCTCCAAAAGCTTCTAGCCTCCCATCCTTTTCCAAATGAGGAAAACTGAGGCCAGAGAGGGGTGGGACCTAACCTATCTAGAGTCCGGTGAGTTTTTAGTTGTGCTCAGGCTGCTCTGAGACAGGGCAGAGCCTGTGCAGCAAGTGGGAAGGAATCCAGAGGGGCCCCTACCTTCCTGCCATCACACTTGGCCCAAGAGTGCAGAGCCCCGAGGTGTCCTGGGCTCATCTCTGTACCTTTCTGTCCACAGCAGTGGGCCTTGTCTACTGGGAACGGCTCGTCAGAGGTGGAAGGTAAGCTGGCCAGGCTGGGGGTTTGCATGATCCCCAAACCCCTCTCTTCCTTTCTCCCAAGCCCAGGCATGGCATAAAGTGTGGGTGCAGGTTGATAAAAGTTGGGGAGAGCCTACGAGCTAGATATCCTGGCTGATGATTTTGGCAGGGCCTAAGAGATCCCCTCATGGTGACCCAGAGACTAGAGAGGTGTGGGCAGGGGTCACCAGCACACGGAGAGTGGGACTGGGGCCAGTATAGCCAGGGTTCATCGAGCTGGCTCAGAGCCCTTCCCCAGCATGATTTAAGCGTATGGATGGGGTCTTGGAGGACAGAGTGGGGAGTGAGTGCCAGGGGCTAGAATGGGGGTCTGGGAGCTGGATGCAGTGTGCAGTCAAGAGGATCAGGAATGGGTGAGGGGCCCTCCCCAGCAGCCCAGCCCTGGTGGAACTGCCTGGATCTGACCATGCCTTTCCATACACAGACAGAACATGAATCGTGCCCTCCCTGGCCCCTCCACTCCCCGCCCCGGTTGCCTCAAGAGGGAATCTTCAAAGGGCAACGAGACGTTTGCCAAAGAGACATACGTGCAGAAGGCAGGAGGCCCATGCCAGGCCCCCTACCTCGCTCCACCCTCCCTGCCTCTCCAAGACGTGCAAAGCGGCCACACGCCACCGCTGAGGCTTCCCCTGCGCCATAGGAGAGGGGGCATGTAGGGACATGCACACGCACACGCGTGATAGCCATCTGCGTGCTGGGAACACCCTCTGCTGGCCTTGCCTGCCTGGCAGCCCGCCTCTCCCGGGCCTGGCCGTACTCTGACACCTGAGGCTCAGGCCCCTAGACCCCTGGGCAGGTAGAGGAGGCAGCTGCCCTTGACTTCGTGGATGCCTCCCTTGCTGTGCCTCTGGAACCAGCACAACATTATGCTCCTTGGGATTTGGGGAAGGACCCATCCCCTACCTCCACACTATCCCCTTTTTAGTGCTTTTGGTGTAGGTCAGGCCACAACTACCAAAGATGCCTTAGCCTCAGTTTCCTCATCTGTAAAATAGGAGCCTTAGACTATGAGATGTCTATGGTTTCTTCTTTTTCCGAGATTGAAACAGGGACCTGTCCTCTAACTCCAGGGAGGAGAAATGGGTGTACATATCACCCCGGATTCGAGGTGAGGAGGCCTGGAAGTGTAGATTCGTTAGGTCAGCTCTCCTGTCACACTTATCAATCAGGGAGTGTGCAATCTGACCAGGAGAAGTACAATGAGCTGTGCACTCCAGCTCTCCAAATCTGAAAATGTCATCCCACCTATTAACACCAGAGCAAGAGGCAGCATGGCCAGCCATGGGCATTGATTTTTACTATTACTATTCACAGGAACAGTGTTAGGCATTTTCTGTCATTCTGTTTTGACCACAGGCTGTGAAGTAGGAAGGCGTTGTACTCCATTTTTACAGATGCAGGACCTGAGGCTCAGAGAGGCCCTGGGGGTCGCCCCAAGCCTCAGGCACTCCTCATGGATCTGGCAGAACCGAGTGCTCCCAATAGCTCCGTGGCTGATCAGGCATGTGCACGGTGTCCCTTGTGGCAGGCTGTCTGTGTGCCCTGCCAGTGACCATGGAGAGGACACCTGTGGGCTTGGGCTGGTGGCCAGTGGCTCTGCCCAGCCCTGTGGCTCATCCCCAGTGCCCTCCACAGAAACTTGCTCTCAGGATTAAGCATTTCTCTTCTGGAGTCTCCCCCATCCCAGGTAGTGGCAGGCAGGTGGGAGGCTCACTCTCAGGGCTGGCGAGAGAGCTGAGGGCCCACTCATGGCCTCAGGAGCAGCCCTGGGGACCACCCAGCTCTGGCAGTGCCTGAGGGGGCCACAGCTTCCCGTTGCTCTCACCCCCACCCCCTCCCGGAGCAGGTCTGGGGCCAGCGGAAGTGCTCTCAGGGACAGCTGAGCAGAGCTCTTTCCTAAGGGACATGGCCCACATCTGGGAGCGGTCACTGCACACTCCCTCAGCCTGGCCCCTCACCCAGCCCCTTTTGTTTCTCCCACACACCCATACGGGGGCCTTCAGGGATGAATTGCCCTCTTTCCTGGTGGCTGCCAGGTAAACCAGGCTCTAGCCCACCTCCTTCTCAGCCCTCCCGCAACGTGGTTCGGCCACGGGGCCGGGAAATTGGCAGATTCCAGGGTTTCAGGGACCCGGAGTCTGCATGGTGGGATGTGGGGTGAGGAAAGGAAATCCCTTCTGCCGCTGCCCAGGCCCAGCCAGTTCTGCCAAAGGTGGCCATGGCCCCGCAGCCCAGCTGGGTGGGTGTCTGTTTGCAGGATGGGAGGGGGCTGGGGTGCCCCTTCTCTGCTGCTGTCCCCTCGCTGATGACTGGTTCCAAGGCAGGAACCTGAATCTTCCGTGTTGTTTTGGCAGTTCGTTATTCCTCTGCTGTTATTTATGTTTTCCATAAAGGTGGAGATTAAACGTTCAGAGTCACGTAGTGCTCATGAAGATTTTAAACTAAACACACAGCTCAAGGAGCTGGTGATAGGGAGGTGCTCTCTGACCCTGGACTGCAAAGGCAGGCTTCCCTGCACTGTGGGCACCTTTGGGGAGAGAGGCCTTGTTTCCCACTGGGTTCCGGGGCAGTACCCGGGGCATGGAGTGGTAGAGTCAGGGGAGGCCTATGGATTCCCCCCACTGCCAGCCCCTAGCCCAGCCCTAGTGCCCTCTAAGCAGAGCAGGGTAGAATGGAGCAGCAAACAAGCAGATAACACTGTTTATTGCCTCTATGACTGCCTAGCCAGCTCCACATGGACACACCGCCTCTGGGTATTTTCCACCAGTTTGCAGCCTTTCCCGAGGGCCTCTGCTAGGACTGAAGTTTATTTTTCTTCTGAGATTACCAGGAGGCGCATGTCCTCATAGGCTCAGTGGAATGGACTTTGGCCCCTTCTGCCTCCTAGGCAGAGGCCTGGAAGAAATGAGGGGTTGCTGGGAGAGGCCATTATTCCATGGCAGAGGCTGCAGGGCCCCGGTGAGCCAGCTCCTGATTCTTTCCAACTAGCTGATGATGACCATCAGATGCAGAGAAGAATGACCCAGACCCGGGGGCGTTTCTCTGTCCATGGTCTCCGGGTTGGGCTGGGTTGCAGGCACTGATTCACAGGCGGTTGGTCAGAAAGGGAAAGACCTTAGCAACCATTTATTCCCAACTTTCTTTTTTCCCACCTGAGGAAACTGATCTACCCAGAAAGGTTAACTGATCTCCCCAAGGTCACACAGCCAGTGTGGGGCTGGGACTGGAAGCCAGGTGTCTGACTCTGGCCGCTCTCTGTGAGCCTCTATTTGGGGCTTGGTCCCAGGCCTTCCCCCAAAAGAGAGGCATCTTTTGAGGGATTCCAGATCAGCCCTCAAAAGATCCCATCACAATCACCAGGACATCATGGGGGTCAGGGATGTCCCGGACGATCCTCGGTGAACTATCATCTAATCAACCAGGAATGACTTAGCCTGTGTTTACAGGTACATCCATCTCTGTCCTCATAGAGCCTCGGGTTGGTTGTAAAGGAGATAACAGCCACCAGTGACAGAGATAAGACAACCCCTTGGGGCCAGGCCGTGCTCAAGGGAGGCTCATCTGTGCACACTGGAATTGCTGGGGAAGGCTTCAAAGAGGAGGTGGGGAGGCAGGCCTTGGAAAATGGCGAGTGGGCTTTATTTATTTGGATAGAAATGAGAGGAGAGGGAAGAAGAGCAGCTGTAGGGGCTGCAGAGTACACAAGCCCAGAGCTGGGAGTGAATGCGGTGCTGCTGTGACTCACTGTGAGTGCTGGTTGGACTCAATGGAGAGGAGGGTCGGGCCACATTGCTGGATGTGGTCTTGGTTGCCAGGCAGAGGAGCTGGCACAGAGTGGAGCAGGAAATGAGGGAGCCGTGGAAGGTGTTTGAGCAGAGGAGTAAGGGAAGGCCAACCCTCCCTGCGTGACTCCAGAAATGACTGTTTTCTGCAAGTTCTCCGAGGTACAGGAAGCACCGGTCGGGCTTGAGAAGGATCCAGAGGGCCTGGGCAGCTGCCGGGGCTACAGTCCTCAAAGCTCCAGGGAGCCAAGGCAGATGTGGGTGTCTGAGTTGAGGACAGAGCAAAGCTTGGGGCCCTGAGAGATTCTGTTCCACGGGGATTTCCATCCAGCAGATGAGCTAAGGGGCCCACAGGCATTTCGGAGGGATCACATTAGGAATTCAGAGCTGAGGGAGCTCGGAAGGGGCTGGGGGCTGAACCTGGAAGGCAAGCGGGGCCTTGGGAGCCAGGTTTAGGGCTTCGAGGGGCAGGTCTCTGCTGGCCTGACCCAGCCCCCTTGCCTCCTCGCAGTGGTGCCCTTCCAGGAAGTGTGGGGCCGCAGCTACTGCCGGGCGCTGGAGAGGCTGGTGGATATCGTGTCCGAGTACCCCAGCGAGGTGGAGCACATGTTCAGCCCATCGTGTGTCTCCCTGCTGCGCTGCACCGGCTGCTGTGGCGATGAGAACCTGCACTGTGTGCCGGTGGAGACAGTCAATGTCACCATGCAGGTAGGTCCACACCCGGCCCAGGGGGCCACTGAATCTGCCCACTAGAAGGGACCTGGAGAGGGAAGAAGATAGGCCCAGGTCCCAGGACTGGAGCCTGACTCCCACGCCGGTGCTTCTACTACCCCAGCCCAGGGCCCTTCCTTCCTGAGCCCCCCGATGGCTCTGAGCCCACTCACCTCCACCCCCACCAGTTTTCTCAGCCTCATGCTGAGCCCTATCCCAAGACTCAGGGTGTCTAGTTAAAGCTGGAAAGAAATCTGCTTGTATTAAAGTCCCTGTTGACACCAGGAGCATTTGGTGCCTTTTCAAGCAAGTGCAGCTTACATGTCACACACGCAGTGGTTTATTGAGCACTTACTGAGTAATGCCAAGCACTGTCCTAGGCGTGCCACAAGTGGTACATCATTCAGTCCTTCAAGGCTGGTGTCATTCCCATTTCACAGATGGGGAACTCGAGGTTCAGAGATGTTATTTCACTTGTTCAGCAGGTAAAAGAGTCAAGATCTGAACTCGGGTCTCTCTGACTCCAGAACATGGCCCCCTTCCTGCGCTATTGCTGTGCTAATGCCCCCTGGGTAGGGAGGGACAGGGGCCTCCCTCAGGTCCCCACACAGCTGAGAGAGCTGTTTGCCTCACGCTGAGAGTGGAGTGAGGGCCTGTAGTCCACAGGCTACAGGAAACAGAATCGGGTTCTCCTTACAAGGAGAGAGAGAAGAGTACGGGAAACTCATGGGCCACTCCCCAATCCAGGCATCAACTCTTTCTTCCTTCAGCTCCTAAAGATCCGCTCTGGGGACCGGCCCTCCTACGTGGAGCTGACGTTCTCTCAGCACGTGCGTTGCGAGTGCCGGTAGGTCTCGGGGTGGGGCGGGTAGCAGGGAAAAGCCCCCGTGCTCTTGGCACCCCTCAGCAAAGATGGGTCCCAGGGCAGAGGCAAAGGCTGCCCATCCCCGCTGCTGGCTGTACTTTTTTCCAGGCTGAGGGAGACCAAGAGGGCAGGACCAGGCAGGGGTGGCTGCCATTCATTTTGTCCCCCGACCAGCCAGTTTTGCCGCGGGAGCTGGTCCCACCAGCTGGGGTACAGCTGTTGACATACTGCAAGGGAAGAGAGAGCGTGGGTCCCTCCCAGTCTCGCTGGGGTTTGGTGCGTGTCATTCCCCTTCTCTGGGACCGGAGGCAGCTGCCACAGGCCTCTGAAAGAGGTCCCTGGAGGCAAAGACATTGCAAGTCTGAACTTAGTTCTGGGCCAAGCTGCATGCCCACAGGAGGGGGCAAACCAGGCTGAGAAGCAGCAAGAAGGACAAGCTCAGGTAGGAGAAAGGGGGCAGAAGAAGGGTGACACTGTGGCTTCCCTGATGATACAGCACCCCGCTACGGCCCCTCCCAATCCACAGAGCCTCTGACCAGCACCAGTCTTGCTGCCTGTGCCGGGGACACTTGGAACATTGGTTAGCAGGAGCAACAGGCCTGGCACTGCCAATGAGGTTCAGGGAAGAGAAAAATGGGCTGAGCTGTTGCTCCTGGTACCACTGGGCCATGGATGAAGGCACCAGACTAGAAGTCCAGAGCCCTAGCCAGGGGCAGGAGGAGGGAAGACTACCACTTATTGTGTACCTATTTTGTGCCTAGCCCTGCAGGAGGCACTTGAATGTTTCTCATTTAGTCATATACATTTATTGAGCACATACTGCATGCTGGGCATTGTCCTAGATGGGATGCAGTGGTGGGCAAGGTCCCTGCTCTCATAACAACCCTGGGAGGTAGATCCTATTGTCATCCCCGTTTTATAGATGAGAAAATCAAGGCTCAATACAGTTTCATGATTTATCACAGCTAGTGAGTGTGGGAGGAGGGATTCTGAGCCCTGACCGAAATCCTAAGCCTTCGTGCTACCTCTCACGGCCGTGACCACTTTTCTAATAGCCCCCAGGCTTAGCCTTGCCTTCTGGGCAGGGCTATGGCTGCCCCTTTTGTTGGAGTGTTGGAGGCCTTGCCTCAACTTGCTTCCACCCGTCCCTCCAAGCCAGAGCTTATCCATATAATAGCTCGGTAATGAACCCTCCTGGGTGCAATGCTGGCTGGTGACCCAAAGTCACCTTCTACATCCCCTTTACCCTGACAGCCACTCTTTGGGGGCAGGCAGATGAAGAGACAGGTTCCAAGAGTGTCTCTCACTTGCCCAATATGGAGAGGTACAACCAGACAGTCCCAAGAGGCCCTGGTACCTTGCCGTGGCTCCCAAGGGAGGAACCAGCCGAGGGTAGCAGGTCCTGGCCCCAAAGCTGACTGCTACCATGCTGGCCCATGTCTCCACCCACTGTTCCCAGGAAAGACTGAGGCCCTGTCCCCTGCCAGGAGCCAGGCAACAGGGACACCTTTCTTCTGGCTTCTGGGCCAACAGCCATAGCCCTGGGAGGCAGAGCCCAGACATGCCTGGTGACTTCAGGACTGATGCCCCCTCCCTTCCTCCTACCCCGTCGCTCACTCCCCATGTTGTTCCGGGTGGAGTGGGGGCTGTGCCCTGACAGGCAACCAGTCCACTGCCCGGCCATCATGTCCTGTCCCTGAGGAAATTCCCAGAGTGCACCCTGGAAGGAAGGGAAAAAAGCAGACAAAGAAAGTGAGAAAGAAAAAGCAGCAGAGAACAGGCAGAAACGACCCCACATTTGATGCCAAGAGTCTGAGAAGTGGAGAAGCGGGTGGCAGGGGTCCCCAGGAGGTTGATTTGTCCCTCTTGTGGTGAGGTCACCGGAGCCTGGAGTGGGAGCGAAGCCCCCGGCTCTGGCCACCTCTCCCTTGCCAGCTCCATGCTACCCCCTAGTGGCCTCAGTGTCAGCCGCAGGACCAGGACTTGGGATGTCAAAGGGGACCTATCCGGGCGGCAGGGATACTTACTGCTTTCCTAACGGTCCTCTGCCCCTCTCTCTGTCTGTTTCCCTAGGCCTCTGCGGGAGAAGATGAAACCAGAAAGGTAAGTGGTTTGGCTGGGGCTCGGGGCTATTCTCGGGCCTGCCAGCCTCTGTCCTAGCATGGGGGTCCCCAGCCACCTTGTCCTGACACTTGGCTTATTGCAGGAGGAGACCCAAGGGCAGGGGGAAGAGGAGGAGAGAGAAGCAGAGGCCCACAGACTGCCACCTGTGAGTGCGCGGGGTCCCAGGGATGGCAAGGAGGCTGGGCCCGAGGGGAGCCCCGCCCTGCCGCCAGGGTTAGGCTGGGGAGCGGGAGAGGCAGGACTGAGGCCAGTCTTGGGGGCAGGACAGGGAGCCTCACCTCCTCAAGACTCTAGGGCCCAGGAAGCATCAGTGGACCTTGGTTTTTGTCCCGGCTTAGCCCTAGGTTTCCATGGACCTTGGACAAATCATTTCACCTTTGTGAGCCTAGCTTTTCTCTGTGTAGAATGAGGGGCAGGAGGTCCAGCAAACATTTAGTCACTCTACAAACATTTACTGAGCACTTCTTGTGTGTCAGGTACATCTGTGACCAAACAAACAGGATTCCTGCACTAGGGAAACTAGAATTTCCCTTCTAGTGATGAGAAGTCTGTCATCAGCTGAGATGTTATCTGGGGCGACTTCCTAGTAGCCCTGGGGAACATGCGCCCCTCGCCACTGGCTCCCGGGAGTATTGCTGCTTCGGGTCCCCTTGCTGCTTCTAACCCACTTCATACCTGGTGGGCAGCAGAATGGAGCCCCAGGCCTGAGTGTGGCTGGGAGAGAAGGATGAGAGAAGGGAAAACCCAAATCTGTGACAGTAAATAGAAAAAATAAAATATTTCACGTGCACAGTCCATCAGTCACACGGGGGCTGTCCTTTAGGGGCTAAGCCTCCCCCACGCACATGCCTCCAGGAAGTTATTTCGTGCTATGGAGTGGAGTTGACCCAAGTCCTGACCCCATGAGCCCCACTCCATGAAGACAGGGATCCTGGGGAATGTGCCCCCTAGGGTTTATGCTTTCCTCTCTTTTCTGGGCCCACGCAGCAATTTGGGGAACAAGCTGGCAGTGAAGTCCATCCAGGTCCGCGTTACCAGCCGGCACCCCAAGGCAGAAAGTGTCCCATGGCTCCAATTCCCAAGGCAGCAGTCTTCAGACATTTCACTAGGGAATCTCCTGAAAGAATTTCAAAAGTGGCCAGGCGCGGTGGCTCACGCCTGTAATCCCAGCACGTTGGGAGGCCAAGGTAGGTGGATCACTTGAGGTCAGGAGTTTGAGACCAGCCTGACCAACAGGGTGAAACCCCATCTCTACTAAAACTACAAAATTAGCTGGGCGTGTTGGTGCACGTCTGTAATCTCAGCTACTTGGGAGGCTGAGGCAGGAGAATCGCTTGAACCCAGGAGGCGGAGGTTGCAGTGAGCCGAGATCATGCCACTGCACTCCAGGCTGGGTGACAGAGCGAGACTCCATCTCAAAAAAAAAGAATTCCAAAAGCTCATGTGCTCCCTTGCCCATTTTTAAGTTGACATTGAACATTTTCATCAGAATTATAAGTCAAGCCAGGCTCAGTAGCTCATGCCTGTAATTCCAGCAGTTTGGGAGGCTGAGGCAAGTGGATTGCTTGAGGCCAGGAGTTCAAGACCAGCCTGGGCAACATGGTGAAACCTTGTCTCTACAAAAAAATACAAAAACTAGATGGACATGGTACCATGTGCCTGTAGTCCCAACTACTCAGGAGGCTGAGGTGGGAGGATCACCTGAGCCTGGGAGGTCAAGGCTGCAGTGAGCTGGGATCGATCCACTGCACTTCAGCCTGGGTGACAGAGCAAGAATCTGTCTCAAAAAAAAAAAAGTATCAGTCATTACAAAGGATATACTTTCTGGCATATTATAAATATCAATATTTTAATACAAAGCTATTATATAACACTCTCCAGGGGTATCCTAATACGCCATTTTAATGTTACACTTACCATCATCTACTTTTAAGAAAATGAATAAGCAAAAAAAAAAAAAAAAAAAAATACACTTTGAACACCTCCTTTCATAACCCTTTGTATATTTACATTGTTTCTTTTTTCCCAGAACTTGTATTTCCATTTCACTCCCCACCCCCTAGAATTTCAGCCTAGTGTAATAGTACTTTTAATTTTCAGAAGGCTTTTATTGATTACCTTGTCATATTTATCTGCCACAAAAAAAGATATATGAGTTTGAATTATTTTAAATTTCCTGTGAGCATAAACCTAAATTAAATTTTCTCCTGAAATAAATTATCAAAATAATTCTTAGCAGCACCATTTGGTCAAAACAGCACAAATATGTCCTGTTTTAATAAATGTTCAACATAAAAATACGATCAATTTGATTGGGAATGCATCTCAATGAGATGGATGTGGCTACCTCGTTTCAATTAGTAAATGAATCCATTAATGAATGTTATTTCCTGCCAGACTGAGACAGACTTCTGCATTAATTTAATTCCTGTTTATCATTTTTTTATTGATGTGAAGGTTGAGAAACCATGTTCACATAAATAAGTAAATGAGACTAGATGTCACTCAAGTACTTGAACTCCTTCCAAGTTATTTGCCAGAAATCTCAAGGTGCTCTGCTAAGAACAGATTACTTCTCATGATATCCTGGCTGACAATTTGGTTAAGCTGTTCTTCAGTTTTGTTGAAAGCCTTGGTTACCCAGTCATTAGCCATATTTTCTTTCTCAAGACCTACACCAATATCTCAAATTGTTCTTTTTTTCATGTCCCCAGAATACTTTTACCTGGCAGCAAAGCACTTTATAAGGATTTAGAATGAGCAAGATGTGTTGTGGCTAGAGAAGCAGATCTCAGCCACTGTCTCACAAAAATAATTTTAAGGCAATGTAGACCTGGAGGCTGAAAATGGATTTCTTTAAATCCATCGGTACTCAGTCCTCACGTGCGTCTAGTGGTACCCATTCCCCTGTTTGGAGACTGCTGTCTTAGGGTAATCAGAGGCATGATTGCATGGAGTATGATTAGGTTCACATGTGGCTCTGTCACCAACTGGCCATGTGACCACAGGCAAGCTTCTTTACCTCTCTGGGCCTCAGTTTCCTAATCTTCACAAGAATAATCAGGGTGCCTTCCTCATGGAAGGTTGAGGGTTAAGAAGACAGTGCTTGGCACAGGGCTGGGCACCTGGGTAAGTGCTTGGTGAAGGGTAGCTCCCAGCTTCTCCTCAGCTAGGGGCAAGCAGGAACTCAGGAGTGCTGGGCCCTCCCCATGCTCCCTGCCCAAGCTCCTCCTCTGGCCCTGCCCCCTCCTCCATAGGAGGAGACTGCACCCTTCACAGCATGCTGATACCCGCCCCATCTGTGCTTGGTCTCTGGCAGGTGCGGCGATGCTGTTCCCCGGAGGTAACCAGCCCCTTGGAGGAGAGAGACCCCGCATCCCCGGCTCGTGTATTTATTACCGTCACACTCTCAGTGACTCCTGCTGGTACCTGCCCTCTATTTATTAGCCAACTGTTTCCCTGCTGAATGCCTCGCTCCCTCCAAGACGAGGGGCAGGGAGGGACAGGACCGTCAGGAATTCAGTGCCTTCAACAACGTGAGAGAAAGAGAGAAGCCAGCCACAGACCCTTGGGAGCTTCTGCTTCGGAAGAAGCAAGACGTGTGGCCTCGCAAGGGGCGAGCTAGGCCCCAGAGGCCCTGGAGGTCTCCAGGGGCCTGGAGAAGGAAAGAAGGGGGCCCTGCTGCCTGTTCTTGGGCCTCAGGCTCTGCACAGACAAGCAGCCCTTGCTTTCAGAGCTCCTGTCCAAAGTAGGGATGAGGACCCTGCTGGGGGTGCCACAGCCTGGCTGGTGGGAAGGCCAGTGGCGGGCGGAGGGGATGCAGCCACTTCCCTCTCTTCTTCTGAAGATCAGAACGTTCAGCTCTGGAGAACAGTGGTTATCTGGGGACTTTTGCCACTCCTTGTGCCCCGTGATCTCCCCTCACACTTTGCCATCTGCTTGTGCTGGGACATTGTTCTTTCCGGCCAAGCTTCCACCACCCTGTCCCCTCTAAGAGACACATGCAGAGTGGGCCCCGGGCTGGACAAAGAGCTGCCTGGATGAGAAACAGCTCAGTCAGTGGGGATGGAGTCACCAGGGGAGGAGCCTGTGTGTCCCAGCTGAAGGCAGTGGCAGGGGAGCAGGTTCTCCGAGGGCCCTGGCACCCCCACAAGCTGTCCCTGCAGGGTCATCTGACTGCCAAGCCAGATTCTCTTGAATAAAGTATTCTAGTGTGGAAATGCTGATCTAGGGGGTGTGTCTGCTGGGGCAGTGAGCGTCAGCCGGAAACGGAAGCCACACAGACCCAGGGATGGGGGTGTAACAGGAACAGCACAGCACCTTCTCTGAGCCTCAGTTTCCTTATCTCAAAAGCCTCGCTCAGGCGACGAGAGGGCATGTCACAGCTCACGACAACATGTTAGCTTGCTCCTTCCTTCCTCCTTTTGATAGCTGAGGACACTTAGGCCCAAGAAGGTGAAATGGCTGATGGAGAGTCAAGACTGAAGTGGGGTTCAGAGGCCTGGCTTTGTTTGTAACTCACCGAGTGGCACTGGGCTTCCCTCTGCCTTCACGTTTCATCTCTGACCTGAGGGGCCTGACTGGATGGCTCTTCTGGCTTTGACACGTTTCTATTGAGGCCCAGTCTCAAGTCTTAGTGGCCCTGGGTGGTCACTGGAGACGGTTCCTGTGGAGGCCACTTCAAGGCTGCCCCCGAGGTCACCCAGCCTGCTCCTACTGCACCCTGGGGTCACCCCTCCCCTAACGAGGAGCTCCCAAGATGTAGTTTTGGTTCCAAAGTTGAGGAGAGGGTGGTCCCAGCCATTTTTTAACAGCATCAAGAGCACAATCTCCTCCTCCTCTCCCAGGTCTTAGGGCTGCCCCAGCCCAGTGCTGCAAGGGCTCCCGAACTCCTTCGGCCCTCCTGAGAGGCATCCTGGGCTGGGTCTCAGGGCACTGAACAGCAGCCCCTACAGCCTGCTCGGGCTGCCCAACAGACGCAGGGACCAGCAGATGCTGCCTGGATTTAAATAAATCTTCTTTTTTTATTTTATTTTATTCATTTTTTTTTTGAGGCGGAGTCTCCTTCTATCGCTCAGGCTGGAGTGCAGTGCCACAGTCTCAGCTCACTGCAACCTCCACCTCCCAGGTTCAAGTGATTCTCCTGCCTCAGCCTTCTGAGTAGCTGGGATTATAGGCATGTACTACCATGCCCAGCTACTTTTTTGTATTTTTACTAAAGACAGGGTTTCACCATGTTGACCAAGCTGGTCTTGAACTCCTGACCTCAAGTGATCCGCCTGCCTCAGCCTCTCAAAGTGCTAGGATGACAGGCATGAGCCACCATGCCAGGCCTATTTTTTTTAATCCAAACCACTTACTATCAAACTCCCCTCTGCTTCTGACCTGCAAGGGGTGTGTGTGTGTATGTGTGTGTGTGTGTGTATTGTGTGTGTGTGTGTGTATATTGCGTGTGTGTGTATATTGTGTGTATGTGTATGTGTGTGTGTGTATGTGTGTGGGGGTGTGTATGTGTGTGTGTGTGTGATCTTATATGTTGTTATATGTACTGGGGGAAGAGAAGTTCCCCCATTTTCTCCTCAGCCTCACTTCCTCCTCTGAGGCTGCTGAGGAGAAACCCACAGGGACCCAGGGGGACAGGGGCCTGCCTGGGGCTTGGAGGGGAGCTGGGATGTCCAGCAGAGTGGGGTGGCCCTGCTGTGGCAGCTGTCCTTGGTGCCCTGTTCACCAAGGCCTGGGAACCCTGCAGGACACGCTGGTCAGAATGTGATTCTGGCTGTGGTTATAGACGGGTGTGAGTCAGCCCCAAGAGACATACTTCGCCAAAGAAATGCACTTCCTCTCCTGCCTCTCCTCTCTTTGGCTGCAGCTGTTCTAAGCTATTGCCTTTGACCCACTGTGAACTGAGAAGAGCACCTATCCCGTCCCACTGGCCAGGCCTCTAACTCAGCCCTGAGGACCCCAACCCAGGCCTGGTAGCATCTTCAAGGCTTTTGACTCCATGAGGTCACCCATGTAGCGGGCAGCCTCCCAACCCAGGCCAGTGACCCCTGTAGAGAGCAAGACAGAAACCAGAAAAGCTCCTGGAAACCTGAAGCAAAACTCCACATCTGCGGGCAGGAACCTCGCAGCAGGAACGGGTAGGAAGGAGCCAGCTGGCCCACTTGGCTGTATTGGCAGCCATTCCAGCCATTTAGGTCCTAGAGGGATTTGCTTGTCATCTATTTGTGGAGCACCCTCTATGTCCTAGACACTGACTAGGCATTGAGAATCCAGTGGGGACAGACACACAGGACCCTGCTCTCGTGGACCACACATGCAAGGGGAGAGACAGTCCATGTTCTAGTGCCAGAGGGTACTGGGTGGGCCTTTTCTGCTCCTCAAATTGGTGTCCAGACTCAGAGCTAAGGAAAAAGGGCCTTGAGTACCCCATATTCTAAAACAAAGGAACCATTTGGGACTAGGCACATTTGCCTACAGGATTTATTAAGAGATGGTTAAAGCAATTCTGCCATGCCCCCAAATCTCCCAGCGCCCTCTTCCTCAGTCTCCGTAAGCAGAAGACTGGGAAAGGGGAAGGAAGAGAGAGGGAGATGGGGTCACTGGAGTCCTGGGGTGCTGGCTCCCTCCCCTCCTCTCCCTGGATCTGGATTTGCTGTTGAGATCAGCCCACACGCTGTCTGGACAGGGAGGCTGGCGGAGGGCAAGATCAAAGAGACAGAGACGGACAGGGCAGGGACTCCTTGGGGCACCCAGCAGTCATTGCCCATGGGTCAGGTGGACATAGTGGAAGGTGAATGTCCTTGAGCTGTCTTGTCCATGTCTTCCCAAGAGGGAGGCCTGCAGCTGTGCACACCCACAGTCGGTAGGCTGTGGGATGGAGGTTGGGGCAGTAGCTGAGTGGTGGGGTGAGAGAGAAAGAGCAATAGAGCAGAAGGGACCTCTCACATCAGGGAACAGTGGTGCGGGGTGGCCCTGTGGTGAACCCGCAAGAGAGTTAGCATCTGAACACCATCATGTCAGGAACATTCATAGCCAGAGAAGAAATGGCCACAGCTGACAGGGACTTTCCTGAAAGCTCTCCCTCTCCCATCTGTGTGAAAGAAGAGAAAAGGGGAGAGAAAAGGAGGAGGAGAGAGAGAGGAGTGGGGGTACAGGGGCAAACTACACCCCTCCCCACTTCCCTGGGCCAAATCCAGACCCTGCCTGGGGAAGGGAAAGGGTTAGTCTTGGTTAGAGGGACCAGCCTAGATGGGGCTGGGCCTTTAATAAGCTAAAGCAACAGGAACATGAGAAGATCTGCCCAAGATACTGTTACGGGACAGAAAAAGGAGAACCAACATAGTTCATCCAGAAGCAATGATGGAAGGGGGAAAAAAACTTGCTCAATAAGCAAGTCACCCATATAAACAAATACATTAATAAGAAAATGTCTTGCTGCCAAAACGTGTTCTCTCATATTAGAGATGCTCTTGGATTATTTTACATTTTTCCTCTTAAGAGGTGAAGTCTCTTCCCTCTCTTTGAATCTGAATTGGCCTGAGTCTGCTTTGATCAGTAGACTATAGCAGAAGAGACCCTATACTTGTTTCAAGTCTGGCTTTCAAGAGGACTGGCAGCTTCTGCCTTGGTCTGTTGGAGCCCTATGCTATCATGTAAGAAGTCCAACTACCCTGAGTTCACCATGTTGGAAGGAAGCTCAAGCTGGTCATATAGAGATGTGGAAGAAGAGAGAGAGAGCGAGCGAGAGAGAGAGACTCAGCCAACCCCAAGCTATTCCAACTCCCAGTCATTACAGTTATCTTACAGAGCAAAGACAAGCTGTATCCACTGTGCCGTTTGATTTCCTTGACGCACAGAATCATGAAATACTGTAATAACAAATTGTTTTGAGGTAGTTTGTTGTGCAGCGATAGGAAACCAGAACAGAAAACAAGGAAAGGTGAAGAGAGAGCACTGGGGGGAAGGTACTCTAGGTCAGGAGGTTGTGGATGGTGTATCTGTAGAGATGACATTGATGGTAAAGTTTGAAGGACAAGAAGGAGTTGATCATGTGAAGATCAGGGATAAGAGCACTCCAGAGGGCACAGCTGGTGGAAAGTGCTGGAAGGAACCCCAGTGTGACTGGAGCATGATGGGCAGGGAGCAGGGATATGGGATGTGATGTTGGAAGTAACCAGGGGCCAGACCATAAAGGGCTTTTGCAAGTCAGGGTAAGGAGTTCAAATGTTGTTATAATGTGAGATAAACCACTGCAGAGTTTCAAACAGGGGAATTAAATGACACTAGGTACATTTTTTTCTATTTGAGACAGGGTCCCACTCTGTCACCCATGCTGGAGTGCAGTGGCACAATCTCTGCTCACTGCAGCCTCCACCTGCTGGGTTCAAGCAATTCTCATGCCTCAGCCTCCTGAGTAGCTGGGACTAAAGGTGCACACCACCACACCCGGCTAATTTTTGTATTTTTAGTAGAGACAGGGTTTTGCCATGTTGGCCAGGCTGGTCTCGAACTCCTGACCTCAAGTGATTCGCCCATCTCAGCCTCCCGAAGTATTGGGATTACAGGTATGAGCCACCACACCCAGTCATTAGGTACATTTTTGAACAATCACTCTGCCCACTATGTGGAAAATGGTCTCTAAGGTGCAAAACTCAGAGTACAAATACCACTTCGAAGGCTGTGGAGAAGCCAGGCAACCAATTATGGTGGTTTGATCTAGGGAGAAGTAATGAGGATAGAGAGAAGTAGATTGTTTGGTCTTAATTATGCATGTGGGCTGGTAACCCTGATCATTTATTCACTCCCGAGCATTTTTTGAGTCTACAAGGCCTGGGTATTTTGTAGAAAACACATGTATGACAGGGCAAAGTATATTAGCATGCAAAAGTCTTCCCTACCTACTAAAGAAAATTCTATTCTGCAATAAATAAGGAGAATAAGGAGAGAGATCATAGCTGGAGAGGCTAAGTTGGTCTACCTAAGAGCTAGGAAAGAGAAAGGCCTTGGGCCTGGGACTAGAGAAGGAGTTTGGGGTTTTGCTGTGGAGTCTATATAAGTTTGGGGAGTGGAAGAAGGGCTTTGAGGATGCACTGTCATGCTCCCTAACATTGCAGGCCCAAATGTTCTTTGAGATATGCCCACTCAGTGAGACACTAGGCAGAGACTGAACCCAGGGGAGCACCTCGATTAGCTAGGGTTACACAGAGAGAAATAAGACATTGTCGCTGACCTTAAAAAGTTCGTCAGCAGAATCGGATATACACGGGTGATTAGAATAGAAGGAAAGCAGGCCATGTAGTTAAACGAATGCAGCTGAAGCGCTGCTAAAGACACCTGAGATGACCTGCAGCTGGGCAAAATCAGAACTGGCTTTGCAAAGCTGGTGGCATTTAAGCTGTGACTTGAAGAGTAGGCAAGATTTGGGTCTGGGAAGATGACTGGGGAAGTCATTCTAGGTGGAGGCAACCCGTTAGCAAAGACCCCAGAGCTGGCAAAACCCCAGCCTGTACAGGGACTCTCCCACGGTTCAGTTTGGCTGATGCTTAAGGCAGGAGAAGCAGAGAGTGACGGCTAAGGCTGGGAGGCAGGCTGGGCCCCAGGTGCCATGCTGGGGAGTTAGGGCTGTGCTAGGCTGCAAGAGGCATATTTTTTAAACAATGATGTGGCCAGGCACAGTGGCTCACGCCTGTAATCTCAACACTTTGGGAGGCCAAAGCAAGAGGATTGCTTTGGCAATTGAGGTCTTTACAAAAAAACTTAAAATTATGGCTGAGCATGGTGGCTCACACCTGTAATCCCAGCACTTTGGGAGGCCGAGGCAGGTGAATCGATTGAGCCCCGGAGTTTTAGACCGGCCTGGGGAACATGGTGAAATTCCTTCTCTACAAGAAATACAAAAATTAGCTAGGCGTGGTGGCACAGGCCTGTAGTCCCAGCTACTCAGGAGGCTGAGGCTGGAGAATCTCTTGAGCCTGGGAGGTGGAGGTTGCACTGAGCTGAGATTACACCACTACACTCTGGTTTGGGTGACAGAGTGAGACTCCATCTTAAAATTAAAAAAAAAAATTAGCCAGGTATGGTGGTGCACACCTGTAGTCCCAGCTGCTTGGGAGACTGAGGCAGGAGGATTGCTTGATCCCAGGAATTTGAGGCTGCAGAGAGCTATGATCATGCCACTGCACTCCAGCCTGGGCAACAGAGTAAGACCCTGTCTCTCAAAAAAAAAAAAAAAAAAAGAAATTAAACAATAATGTGATATGATCATGGAATTTAGGGTTGAAAGAAAATTTACAAATAATCCATTTCCACCTCCTTATCTTACAAATGAAGGAGCTGAGGCCCAGGCTGGTCCAAAGTCATGTAAGTTAAGTGAGTCAGAATTTTAAAATGTACCGTAAGTGACTGGGGTGGAATTGAATCCGAAGCCTGTGCTCACTGCCCATCACCACCTCACCTCCTCCTGAGGATGGAGGGTGAGAAGGGCAGGTGGGGCGGTAGGGAAGTGAGGTGGGTCCGATCCCAGTCTGAGAGGCAGGCCAAACCATCTGCGAGTGGATTGGGTGGGTCAGCAGAAGAGGCCCCTCTGAAAACTCTGGTGGGAACTCGAGGCTCCAGACAGGGCGGTGACAGGCCAGAGCCTTGGTGTGGAAAGATGGCCGTCTGTCAGCACCAGATCCCAGCAGCTGTTTTCCTAAAGAAGCCGGACCCTTCCTTTTCCTGAGAGAAGCCTGGGGCGCTCTCCTTCCCCCGACCTTGGCTGTGACTGAGGCTGAGGATGCCCCACCTCAGAGGCTCCACCTCAGAGGCTCCAGGCCAAAAGGATGGTTCTTTTCTAGTCCCTGAGGTAACCTTGTGACCTTGGAAACCCTCAGGCAGGCAGGTCAGGCCGGGAGGAAGTTGAGGGCTCCCTCGCAGAGGTGGGCTCCCCGAGAGGTGTCGCCTGGGTGGCGGGAGAGAGTGCTGCCATTCTAGTAACCTCCCTGCACTGCTCTCTGCAAAATTGTTCCACTCCCTGTCCTCAGTGGCCTCTCCACTGGCACCTCCAGCCCTCGGTCTTCCCCTTCTCCTTCTCTCTTCTCTGAGGCCCTGCCCCCGTACGCCCAGCCTGGGCCACCCAGGAGTCACCACGTGGGCCACAGCGCTGGGTGTTTCCAGACATGGGCCACCTGACGCCCACAGCGGGGGGCCTGAGGCTTAGGCTGGAACAGCGATCTCCTCCCTCCTCCTCTCCCTTTCAAAGCCCTCTCTGCCACAAGCCTCTCCTGGGGCCTGCGAAGCCCTCTCACTTGCCAGACACGCTGGAAGGAAGTCCTGCGCAGGTGAGAAATCTGCCCGAGGAATTCCAGCGTCTGGGAGGAGGTGGCGGCTGACAGCTGGCCACGGCTGCCGTGCAGAGAAGCTGAAGTTGATGTCTTGGGTTCACAAGTGGTGCCAGGCACATCAAGGTCTGACCCAGGGGTCATTCAGGTCCCCAAGTCAGAACCTGGGGTGCACCCTGGAGCTGTTGCTCCTGGATTAGCTGGAAATACAGCTTCTCTCCAGACATGGGGGAGGAAAAGGAGGTCACAGGACTTTCCTCTCACATCCAAACCCAGGAGGCTCTGGGTGCCTGTGGGATCCTTCCTAGGAACCAGCGCTGGCCAGTCAAGATGAGCTCCAGCAGTGGAGGAGACACATGGGCTGCTTTACTGAGACCTTCCTCTTTGTGTGTGTGTAGAGCTCTCTGACTTCCCCTTCTTCCCCCTAGAATAAAACATGCCCACCCTCTTAGGAAAAGACTAATTGGTATGTGGCTGTGATACCAAGTGACTCTTAGAACCAATTATAAACCTGGTTGATATGGCCACGTGTTTCAGTAACTGTGCTGCTGAAACCATGCACTCAGTCAGGACTAGCCCCACGCTTCTGAAAATAACCAGTCGGCAACAGCCGCGTGCCAATGACTGTGCCGAAGATGAACCAGCACACGTTGACCCATCCTTGAACCCCACACTTCGCAAACCTATATGGGATCAATCCTCTGCTTTGCTCAGAGATGCTGTGCCTTGCAAGTACAGCTGTCCCTTGCTTAAGCATGCAATAAATTCAGCCTCTTGTTTCAGATAATGAGTGGTGACACCTTTCTTCAATACCCCCCAGAAAACTTTCTTACAATCTATCACAAATTTTCCAAAATCCAAAGAATGAGCAACACTTTTTTCCAGCTTTGGTACAAAATTGGGGCCGGAAACTCCTGCCCCTGGTCTCCCTGTCTCTGATTCCTCTGCCCTCCTCCCAGGACCCAGCTCCCTCCTGGGAGATTGTGGTGGACCCTCGTGTGTCCCCACGTGGAGCACCTACAAAACAATACAATTCCCTTTTGATAAAATGGATCATGTCTCTTGGCATAATTTTTATTATGGTGCATTATTTCCAAAGACCCCACTACCACCATCACCACCAGGGATAAGGTCAGGGAACAAAGGAAGAGGTGAAGGAGACACCCTGTCACATATACTCAGCTTCCCATACCAAAATGAGATCGTAATAGATTTGTTATTTTATAACTTGCTTTCTAAACTTAATATGTGGTACACTGGCCGGGTGCGGTGGCTCATGCCTGTAATCCCAGCACTTTGGGAGGCCGAGGTGGGTGGATCACCTGAGGTCAGGAGTTCAAGACCAGCCTGGCCAACGTGGTGAGACCCCCCCCATCTCTACTAAAAAAAAAAAAAAATTAGCCGGGCATGGTGGCAGGTGCTTGTAATCCCAGCTACTCAGGAGGCTGAGGCAGGAGGGTCTCTTGAACCTGGGAGGTGGAGGTTGCAGTGAGTTGAAATTGCGCCACTGCACTCCACCCTGGGCAAGAAGAGCAAAATTGTGTCTCATACACACGGAGTTGTATTTTCCTTCTGCTACAATATGATTTTTAAGTCTTGAGTTGTATTGCATCATTTGGATATTCCATAATTTGATTAAAGGATCTATTCTTGGATATGTAGGTCCTCTTTTTTTGTGTTGTTTTAATAAATAATGCTGTGATAAACATCCTTGTGGATATGTCTCTGGGTGAAGAGGTTTTTCCCATCACAGAAATAGAAACGGTAGCAAAAAGATCAAACCCATCCTTCGATTGCACATTCTCCCTCCAGGTGCCTCTCTATCCTGGACTTGTGCTTTAGAGCAACATACGTTTTGAAAGAGATGTGTACACTTTCAGTCTCTTTGTTGGCAGCTCCAGTCCCTACTGTAACACAGCCCCTGCTAAAGTGACTCTAGGGACCTCCCTGGTGCCGATCAGCAGTTTCCGTTTTCATCTTACTCAGCAGCACGTGTGGCTCTTAGAATATGCTCCCAGTCCTTTCCTCAGCCTGGAAGACTCCATGAAGTCTGGTCCCTGTCCTCCTTTGCAGCCCCGTCTCTTGCCATGCCCCCTCTTTCACTAAGGGCCAACACACTTGTCTTTTTCTCAGTTTCTGGAATCTGTAGTGCCGCGCAGGACCTTTGCTCGCACTGTTTCCTCTGCCCGGAAATCCCTTCCCCCTCCCACACCCAATCCCTCAACTCTGCTGACTGACAGACACACATCATCTGGAACTCAACTAAAAGGTGCTTCCTCAGGAAAGCCTCCCAAACACTCCTCCGCATCACAGTGGGTCTGTTCCACCCCTAGAGACTTAGGGAACTCTGTCTACTTCCTTACAGCTCTCCTCACTATATTATGAAAAATAAGTATATAATCCCAAAAATATATTCAATTTTTTTAAAAAAAGAGAACAAGGTTTTACAGGCTGGGCGCGGTGGCTCACGCCTGTAAACCCAGCACTTTGGGAGGCCGAGGCGGGTGGATCACTTGAGATCAGGAGTTCGAGACCAGCCTGGCCAACATGGCGAAATCCTGTCTCTACTAAAAATACAAAAATCATCCAGGCATGGTGTCACGTACCTGTAATCCCAGCTACTGGGGAGGCTGAGGCAGGAGAATTGCTTGAACTCAGGAAGCAGAGGTTCCAGTGAGCCGAGATCATACCACTGCACTCCAGCCTGGGTGACAGAGCGAGATTCTGTCAAAAAGAAAGAAAAAGAAATAAAGAAAGAAAGAGAAAGAGAGAGAGAAAGAAAGAAGAGAGAGAGAGAGAAAGGAGGGAGGGAAGGAGAGAGAGAGAGAGAAAGAAAGAAGAAAGAAAGAAAGAAAGAAAGAAAGAAAGAAAGAAAGAAAGAAAGAAAGAAAGAAAGAAAGAAGGAAAGAAAGAAAGACAGACAGACAGACAAGGGCTTGCTACATTGCCCAAGCTGAATTCAAACTCCTGGACTCAAGAGACCCTCCCACCTCAGCCTCCCCCCTCAGCCTCCCACCTCAGCCTCTCACCTCAACCTCCCACCTCAGCCTCCCACCTCAGCCTCTTGCCTCATCCTCCCGCCTCAGCCTCTCGCCTCAGCCTCTCAAGTAGCTGGGACTACAGGTTTGAGCCACCATACCTAGCTATTCCATGTATAATTTTTTTAAAGTAATTTTAACATTACGAATTTCATGCCAATATATTTCTTGTTTAAAAGCATAGAACAACTACAGGTGTCTATTTGACCGCTGCCCACTCTCTTCCCCAAGAGATCCCTTCCCCTACTCCCTGCAGAACTCCACTGTTAGGGGCTTAATGTAATCAGTATAGCGGTCCGAACTTGGGTTCCGCAGCCAAACTGCCAGGGTTGGATTCCTAGCGCTCCCAATTCCTAGCTGTGTAAGCTTAAGCAAGTTACTTAACCTCCCAGTGCCTCAGTTTTATCATTTGTAAAGATTAATAATAATAACTAATAGTGTGGTTTTAGGATTTCAGTAAAACCAGGCACCGTGGCTCACGTCTGTAATCCCAGCACTTTAGGAGGCTGAGGCGGGTGGATTGCTTGAGGCCAGGAGCTTGAGACCAGCCTGGGCAACATGGCAAAACCCTGTCTCTACTAAAAATACAAAAATTAGCCGGGCGTGGTAGCACATGCCTGTAATCCCAGCTACTCAGGAGGCTGAGGCAGGAGAATCTCTTAAACCTGGGAGGCAGAGGTTACAGTGAACTGAGATCATGCCACTGCACTCCAGCCTGGGCAAACAAAGACTCCAGACTCTGTCTCAAACAAAGCAAAACAAAATACACACCCAGAATGTCTGAAGTGGCTGTTAAAATACTCCTCCATTATCCAGCCACATCTCTGTGTGAGGCCAGATTTTCTTCACCTACTTCAACCAGAACAACTCATCATAGCAGATTGAACACAGAAGCAGATATGAGAGCACAGCAGTCTTTTATCCCTAAGGTCAGCATTAAAGAGGTTTTCAAAAAGGAAAATAATTCTACTCCTGTCACCAAATACTTTTAAAATATTTTCATAAAACATTTATGTTACCGTATGTTGGATTTCTTGTTATTTTTTAATAATGAAATATTCTTAAATGTCTTTTATAATTTCTAATACAGTAAATATCAATACTAAAAATACAAAATTTAGCAGGGTGTGGTGGCCCACGCCTGTAATCCCAGCTGCTCAGGAGACTGAGGCAGGAGAATTGCTTGAATCCGGGAGGCGGAGGTTGCAGTGAGCCGAGATCGTGCCACTGCACTCCAGCCTGGGCGACAGAGCGAGACTGTCTCAAAAACAAAAAGAGTGGTAAACATCTCAGAATCTTACTAGGTGGGACCACGGTTTTCGGCCAGTCCCTGTCACAAAGCTCTCTGTGACATGGGGAAGGAAATTCCTTGTGAGTTCTTGGGGTTGTGCCGTGGTGCCCACAGTGTGCGATGGCTCACTGAGTCTTAGGCCAGTTAGGCTCTGAATTTGTAGATCCTTTTAGGTTGTCCTTCAAATTTAATTATTAGATTTTTTAAACATTCTGCCTTCCTTTCATGAAGTATTTTCTAAAAACCATGAAGCATTTTAAACTTCATTTGATTTTGACAATTCTTCTATTACCTATTCTGAATTACCCGGACACTAAGAAAGGGGGCCATGGAATGTTTAAGATCACTTAGTCAGAAAGTCTGTTTAAAATTCTGGTGTCAAGCAAGTACTTTGTAAAGAAAATAGAAATGGTGAAATTATTTCAGCTGTTCTAGTAGGATGCAAATACAGCGGCAACACAGCTGCATGAACATTAGTGCTGCACTGTCCTGATAGCCAGTCCAACCAGCAGATCAGAAACATGAAAATGTGAATGGCGGCCAGGTACAGTGGCTCACACCTGTCATCTCACCACTTTAGGAGGCTGAGTGAGGAGGATCACTTGAGCCCGGGAGTATGAGACCAGCTTGGGTACATCATGAGACCCCCATCTCTACTAAGAAGTTTAAAAACTAGCTGAGCGTAGTCCCAGCTACTCTAGAGGCTGAGGTGGGAGGATGACTTGAGCCCAGGAGGTTGAGGCTGCAATGAACTGAGATTGCGCCACTGCACTCCAACCTGGACGACAAAGCAAGAACTTGTCTCAAAACAAAACAAACCAAAACAAACCAAAACCCACAAATCCTGCACTTCTGGACCTAACACCCACACGCGCACACACGCTTCCTGCACCCACAGACAGGGGGCACTTGCTCTTCCTGCTGCTTCCACACCCTGCAGTTGTGCTGGGGCATGAGATGCAGCTTTATTTCCTGTCATCTGTGTTTGGTTTCCTGGGTTTTCAACACACATCATATGTTTCACTGACACAGTTTGAATTTGTTGCCATTGAGCATACAAGTTTCCTTTGGGTAGATACATTGTTTAATGAGAAAAAGCAAGGTTCAACACAGTGCATAATATGCCCAGGAAAAATGGGAAGAATTCATTGACTGAGCCCCAGTAAACTGATAACCGCACCTGGTAGTGGGTCCTGAAGGCACAGAATAGGATACAGACTTCCCTGCACACCCTTTAGAGGGTCTGGATATTTTTAACTTACATTTATTCTCCTTTTTAGTTTGTTTTGTTATGAAATATTTCATATATATAAAATAATACAGGCCGGGTACGGTGGCTTAGGTCTGTAATCCCAGCACTTTGGGAGGCCGAGGCGGATGGATCACCTGAGGTCAGGAGATCGAGACCAGCCTGGCCAATATGGTGAAATCCCATCTCTACTAAAAATAATACAAAACTTAGCTGGGCATGGTGGCGGGAGCCTGTAATCCCAGCTACTTGGGAGGCTGAGGCAGGAGAATCGCTTGAACGTGGGAGGCAGAGGTTATAGTGAGCTGAGATCACACCATTGCACTCTAGCCTGGGCGACAAGAGCAAGACTCTGTCTCAAAAATAATAATAATAATAATACGATGTTTACATCAGCATAAAGATTAATAAAAGAATAAAGCAATTTTAAAAATATAGATATAAATATAAATGGCATCATATTGTAGGTGGCACTTAGGAGCGGACTGTTTTTACACGGGAATATGCTTTTGAGATCTGTACATATTCATGCACATAGATTTGGTTCAGTTTCATTCTTTTAAAATACTGAAAATAATAATTTAATACATGAATATCCCACATTATTCATTTCATATTGATATTACTTATGGTATTGTATTAGGAATTTATTCCATTTCTTAATATTGCTAGCACTGCTGCCATAAATATCAACATATATTCTTATGTATCTGGGCAAGCATTTTCCTAGATTAAATATCTAGAAATAGAATTGATAGATTATGTGTACAGGTTGAGTATCCCTAATCTGAAAATCCAAAACCCAAAATGCTCAAAAATCTGAAATATTTTGAGCACAGACATGACACCACCAGTGAAAAATTCCACACTTAACCTTATGTGATGGGTTGCAGTCAAAACACTCAAGGATCACCTGTAATCCCAGCACTTTGGGAGGCCAAGGAAGGAGAATCGCTGGCCTCACCAATTGTTGCTATTGAGTTTTCCAGGTGGATGATCACATCACCAGAAGCTATGACAATTTGGCCTCTTCCTTTCCAATCCTTAAACCTCTTGCTTGTCTTTAAATTTTTATTGCATTAGTTGTAACTTCCAGTACATTGCAGAAGAGTAGAAGCATTGGTTCATTTCTGACTACATTGGATGTAACATTCAGGATAGGTCAAGGTATATTACAGTAACAAACGATCTCAAAATCTAGTGGCTTAACATAATAGAAATTTATTTCTCATTCACATTTCATGTCCAACATAAGTTATAGGGCCGAGGAGGAGTCCCCTTATTGTTGTTTCTCAGGGATCCAGGCTGATTGAGGCTCTGCACCTCCATGGCCAGCTGCTTCCAGGATCACTAAGGCAGGAGGAAGGAGTGAGATGAATTATGCACTGGCTTTGGAAGCTTCCACCCTAAAGCAACACATATTCTTCTGTTCACTAGCATTTCAAAGCAAGGGCCATGGCCAAGCCTAATTTCTAAAGGGGTAGAGGAGCAGGATCCTTCCAGACACCAGAAAAATAGTTGGACTGTGGCAATGTTTCCAATGCTGCACCATTACATATGGTGTTTGCTTTAAGTTTCTGGTAGATAACACTTCATCAAGTTGAGAAGTACATTCATGAGTTTGTTTAGTTCGTTAAGCAAGTTAACAGGTTGTCTTTATCACGAACGCATGTTGACTTTTATCAAATGACTTTATGCCATCTGTTTGATGAGCAAATGTTATTTTTTTTCTCCTTTAGTTTGTTAAAACATTTATACATATTGTTTCACCTCCCCGAACATTTCCTTCCACTGCCCTCTGTAACCACTTTTCCTGGTTAATTCCTTCTCATTCTTTAGTGTTCACTCACTCATTCAGCAAATATTTATTGAATAATACTATGTGCCAGATGCTGTTCCAGGCACTTGGGATACAGTGATGAACAAAGCAGACAAAAAAACCCCTTGCCCATGTGGATCTTCCACTGGGGGTAGGAAATGAAAGAAACATAAAAATAGGCCGGGCGTGGTGGATCATTCCTGTCATCCTAGCACCATGGGAGGCCAAAGCAGGAGGATTGCTTGAGCCCAGGAGTTCAAGACCAGCCTGGGCAACATAGTGAGACTCCCATCTCTACTAAAAAAATAAAAATAAAAAAATAAAAATAAATTAGCTGACACGATGGCATGTGCCCATACTCCCAGCTACTCAAGAGGCTGAGGTGGAAGGATTGCTTGAGCCCAGGAGGTTGAGACTGCAGTGAGCTGTGATTGTACCACCGTACTCCAGCTGGGTAAAAGAGTGAGACACCATGTCAAAGAAAAAAACAAGTAAGTTATATAGCATCAATAGTAAGTTATGTAGCTAACAGCGTTAAGTACAATGGAAAAGAAGCAGAGCAGAGGGAATGAGGGGGAATGAAGGTGTTGTGGGTGATGTATGGTCAGAGTAGGTCTCACAAGAAAGTCACATCAGGGCAACGCCTCAGAACAGGGGCAGGGGCCAGGCGTGGTGGCTCATGCCCATAATCCCAGTACTTTGGGATGCCTACACAGGTGGATCACTTGAGGTCAGGAGTTTGAGACCAGCCTGGCCAACGTGGTGAAACTCCATCTCTACTAAAAATACAAGAATTAGCCAGGCGTGATGGCGGGCGCCTGTAACACCAGCTACTTGGGATGCTGAGGCAGGAGAATCGCTTGAACCCGTCAGGTGAAGGTTGCAGAGCTGATATCGCACCACTGCACTCCAGTCTGGGCAAAAGAGGGAGACTTGGTCTCGAAAAAAGAACAACATAAAAAAAAAGCCAGGGGCGGGGAAAACCAGACAGATACCTGGTGGCAGACGATTTCAGCCAGAAGGCAGCTGCTGGGCAAAGCCCCTGGGGTGAGAGCTGCCTGGTGTATCCCAGGAGTTGCAGTTGAGTGAGTGAGGTTGGTGAAAAAGAATGGAGAGGGGCAAGGGGCTGTGCGAGAAAAATAAGAGAAATCGGGATGGTTCCAAAATGTTTGGCCTGAGCAACAACAGGATGGGCAGATCATCAGAATGGGCTGGGAAAGGCTTCAGGTGGAAAAGGTTTCGGGGCAGGATCAAGAGTTCAGGCATTGCTTTTTCTTCCTTTTTTATTGTAATTTTTTTATTGAGATATAATTCACATACCATAAAATTTACCATTTTATTTTTATTTTTATTTTTTTGTTTTTGAGACGGAGTTTCGCTCTTGTTGCCCAGGCTGGCATGCAATGGGCGCGATCTCAGCTCACTGCAACCTCCACCTCCCAGGTTCAAGCAATTCTCCTGCCTCAGCCTCCTGTGTAGCTGGGATTATAGGCATGCACCACCACGCCCAGGTAATTTTTTTGTATTTTTAGTAGAGACAGGATTTCTCCATGTTGGTCAGGCTGGTCTCCAGCTCTGGAGACTTCAGGTGATCCACCTGCCTCAGCCTCCCAAAGTGCTGGGATTACAGGAGTGAGCCACCACACCTGGCCAAAATTTACTTTTTTAAAATATACAATTTAGTGGTCCTTAGTATTATTCACTAGGTTGCACAACTCTTACCACTGTCTAATTCTAGAACATTTGGTGACCCCAAAAAGAAACCCCATACACATCGTCCCCTCCGTGACGTGAACTTTCTGTCTCTGGAAACTTCATATAAATGGAAGTATATAATATGTGTCCTTTTGTGACTGGCTTCTTTCATTTAGTATAATGTTTTAAAGGTTCATCCGCGTTGTAGCATGTATCAGCACTTCACTCTTTTTTATGGCTGAATAATATTCCGTTACACGGATACATCACATTTTATGCATGCATCAGGTGATGGACATTGGGTTGCTGACACTTTTTGGCTATTACAAATAATGCTGCTATCAACATTCATGTGCAAGTTTTTATGTGAACATATGTGTTCAATACTCTTAAGTATACACCTAGAAGTAGATTGCTGGGTTATATGGTAACTCTATGTTTAACTTTTTGAGGAACTGCCAAATTGCTTTCCAAAGCATCTGTTCCATTTTACATTCTCATCAGCAATATGCAATTTTCTCCAGATCCTTGCCAACACTTGTTATTATTGTCTTTTTTGTTGTGGTCATCCCAGTGGGTAAGAAGTGGTCTCTCCTTGTGATTTTAATTTGTATTCCTGTAATGACTAATGATGTAGAGCATCTTCTCGTGTGCTTATGGCATGCATTTGCATATCTTCTTTGGAGAAATATCTATTCAAATTACTTGCCCATTTTTAAAATGGGTTGTCATTTTATTGTTGAATTTAAGAGTCCTTTATATATTCTAGCTACTAGACCCTTATCAGATATATGATTTCCAAGTATTTTCTCCCATGCTATAGGATGTATTTTAAAAGTTTACTTTTGGGCCAGGTGTCGTGGCTCACGTTTGTAATCTCAACACTTTGAGAGGCTAAGGTGGGTGGATCACCTGAGCTCGGGAGTTTGAGACCAGCCTGGGCGATATGGTGAAACCCCATCTCTACTAAAAAAAAAAAAAGAAAGAAAATTAGGCGTACTGCAAACCTAGGGTGGTAGATAAAGGAAGAAGTGAGGCCTAGAGTGTATTTTGTTTTGTTTTTAAGAGGGGAGAAACAGCATTATGTTTGTATCAGAAGGGAATGATCTGGCGGGAGAGACAGGAGAATCGCTGGAGTGGTGTCGCTAAGGTGATGGCATGGGACCGATGCCCACCTGGAAGGGTGGCCTTCGATGGGGCACAGACAGTCACCTGTGGAAAAAGGCTGGAAGCAGAGTGTGGGCACAGCCCCGCCCGCGAGCCAAGAGCAAGCCTGTGGGAGTCTGTGCGCCACTATTGTCAAGGGAAGGATGAAGCAACAGCGCTGGCTGAGAGTGAGGATGGGGGCACGGGTGGGAGTCAGAGGGGGAAAGTATGAAAGGGTGTCTGGGGTAGAGCAAGTGCATCCGGGGGACAGGGTGAAACCAGTCAGCACTGAACCTGCAGGTGAGATCTGTGTCCCAGGGTCTTGCCCCATCACCCAGCCTGGAGTGCAGTGGCATGATCTCGGCTCACTGCAGCCTCAACCTCCTGAACTCAATCCATCCTCCCACCTCAGCCTCCTGAGTAACTGGGAACACAGGCAGACGCCACCATGCCCGGCTAAATTTTGTAATTTGTATAGCGATTGGGTCTACCTATGTTGCCCAGGCTGGTCTTGAACTCCTGGGTTCAAATGATCCTCCCACCTCAGCCTTCCATAGTGCAGAGATTACAGGCATGAGCCACCTCACCCGGCCTATGTCTTAAATTTTAAGCTCGGTTCCGACATCAAAAGCCTTCTATTGCTGGGTTCTTTACTCTCGGTAGCCCTCATTAGACTGTAAGCCCCATGCAGATGTGAACAGCGCTGGCTAGTTCACGGCTGTATCTCAACACCCAGCTCCTCATGCATGGTAGACTCTCAATACATAGCATTGAATCGTTGAATAAAGGAATGAAGTAATGAGAAAAGTACTAGAAGTGGCACGGTCTAGATTTCTGAAGCAGCCCCTTCCGCATCCCTGGATGATTCTAGACCTGCTCTCCCCACCCACCCTACATCCCATCCCACCCTCCCCTCTCTAAGCCGCCCAGCCCCCGCCCTCCCTGCCCCCTCTCCGCCCCCTCCCCGCCCCCGACAGCGCCGCAGTGCAGACCCTGTGGCTTTAAGGCCGGCAGGAGCCGAGCCGGGCGGTGATTGGTGGTTTATTCTAAGGATCAAGGATGAGCTAATCCGCAGCCAATGGCCGCGCTGCACCGGCTGGCCGCGCACGCTGGATGCCGGAAAGCCTCGGCGGCGGCGCTCTCTGGCGTGAAGGGCCGGTGGCGTCAGGGGGAGGCCTGGCCCGCGGACCGGGCTCCCAGCTCGGGCAGGTACGGTGTTTTGTCCGGCCCCTCCTCCACCCTCCTAGGCGAGGGGCCCTCTCGGCCGCCTCTCCACCCAGGGACCGTGCACCTTGCGGCTGAGGCCCCGCGGGTTGCACGCGCCGCTTTCTGTGTCCAGGCGGGGCCAGCGGCTCTGCCCGGCAGGATCCGGCCCGGCGGGGTGGCCCCTGAAGCCAGTCCCACCCGGGCACCCCCGAGAGCAAGGCCTCAGAGCCTCGAGTTGCCCCTGGGCTTGGCCGAGCAGGGGTGGTGCGGCCTCCCTCCGCCTCCTGGCCGCATCCTGGCCTGGGTTCAGCTCCCCGCCCCACCGCCCATCCTTCTCTGTCTCTCTCCAAATGACCTCGGGTTGTAAGTTCCTGGCCCTGCCCATTCCCAGTGAGACCTGGGAGAGCAAAGGCGGGACAGTTCCGCGGGCCTCTCTCTGAGCCCATTCCTTTCCCGCAGCCATGGCTCTCATCCCTTTGGCCGCCTGGGTCACACACTGCTCAGGGAGAAGCTGCTGTCAGGTCCTTGGAGGCCACATGGCCTTCTCAAAAGTAAAGCTGGGAGGACAGAGAGACCCTCCCTGGGGCTGGGTCACCCTGCCCTCTTCTATCCCCATCCAACGTGGCACCGAGTCTGCCATTCAGTCATTCCGTCTGCCAACAGGTCTTACAGCGCAGCTCTGTGCTTAGCTCTCTGCTGGCTCCGGGAGGGGTCCTCACTCGCTGACCACACCGACCTCAGGACCAAGGGAACAAACACAGCAGGGGCAATCTGTCCTGTCCACAGAGAAGTGCTAAACCCCAAAGGGTAAATTAGATTCCCACAGGAGGAGCAGGGAGGGGAGAACAAGCAGGGTGGAGGGAACAGCATGAGGAAGAGCATTTGAGATCAGCGTGTGTGGCCTCCATGTGCTGAATGCGTACTGGATATCAAGCTTGCCCCATGGAGGCCCTGTGAAGGTGGCTGTGGATCACAGATATCCTCAGCTCTCTCCAGAGCTCAACACAGTACCAGATACTCCAGAAATGTTTGCTGAACTGAATTTGATTTGAAAGGAAAACAACCCCAGGCCCGCGCAGTGGCTCATGCCTGTAATCCCAGCACTGTGGGAGGTGGAGGCAGGCAGATCACTTGAGGTCAGGAGTTCAAGAGCAGCCTGGCCAACATGGTGAAACCCTGTCTCTACTAAAAATACAAAAAATAGCCAGGTGTGGTAGGCGAGTGCCTGTAATCCCAGCTACTTAGGATGCTGAGTCAGGAGAATTGCTTGAACCCGGGACCGGGAAGTGGAGGTTGCAGTGAGCCAAGATCACACCACTGCAATCCAGCCTGGGTGAGAGAGCAAGACTCCGACTCAAAAAAAAAAAAAAAGGAAGAAAACAGAGTCCCAAGCTGGTGATGATTCTATCATTACCACCACTTATGAAGGACCTGGATCCATGAAAAGACCTTACCCACTTTAGCTCTGACCCCTTCAGTCTTTGGAGGTGAATATTAGTCTCCCTGATATTCAGTGGAGGAAACTGGGGAGCGGATAGGGGTGTTGCGCCCAGCTAGGTCCTCCCTAATGCATTTGCCCATTCCAGGTTCCAGCTGCAGGGCAGCCATGAGCCTGGTGGCCTGCGAGTGCCTGCCCAGCCCCGGCCTGGAGCCTGAGCCTTGCTCACGAGCACGGTCCCAGGCTCGCGTGTACCTGGAGCAGATTCGCAACAGGGTGGCTCTGGGGGCATCTGACGCAACAAAGCGTGACTATCTGGTGGATGCGGCCACGCAGATCCGGCTGGCCCTGGAGCGCGACGTTGGTGAGGACTATGAGGCGGCCTTCAACCACTATCAGAATGGCGTGGACGTGCTACTCCGTGGCATACACGGTGAGGACCGGGGCTGGGCAGGCCTGGGGTGAGTGGGGAAGGGCCAGTGCAGGACTCCTCCTGTCATCCATCTGTCCTGTCCTCTGTCCATTTGTACTGGGTGAGCAGGGCACTATGCTGGCCTGCAGGGCCTCCGTGAAGGACAATGATAGCTGGCACTTATTAAGCTGTTCCTACATGCCAGGCACCATTCTAAGGGGCTTCATGTAGATTCATTCATCTGAGCGTCACAGTAATAGAAATTACTGTATATGTTGTTTTGTGTCGTTCTGAGTACACGGAACCATTTTTAAAATTCTCATGTTCCAGATGAAGAAGCTGAGGCCTGGGGCAGTTCAGTAGCTCGCTCGAGGTTCCACAGCTATCAAGTGCAGAGCTGGGGTTTGACTTCACAGGCTGTGTACTTGGCCTTCCACACCTGACTGTCTGTCCCTGGAGCTGGGCTGGGCTCCTGCCCTCTGGGAGTTTGCATTCTAGTGGGGGGAGACTGATGAGTTGATTCGGACCATTATAGTCTCAGGTAGGAAGAGGATTAGGGGGGAAGTGAAGAGAGGAAAGAAACTGAGGTCAGACTGGGCTGGCCTAGAGCATTTTCTAGATGTTAGATCTCTAATCTGAGCACTGGAGAATGGTAGGTGCATTATCCAGCTGAAGGACTGGCTAGAGTTCCAGACAGAGAACAGTCAAGGCCTAGAGGTGAGAGGGGAGGTCCCTCCAGGGCAGCATGAGGAACTTCCATGCCAGGGGAGAGGCTGGTGCTGAGGCCAGTTCGAGACGCCTGTGGCCCTGGTGGCCAGGCTTGGGGTGGCCACTGGGCCCTTCCTGCCCTCCGGCTGAAGAGACCCCTCAAGCCTGGGCTTCCAGTCTGTCCAGTCAATTCCTTTATCCTGGTCCCCACCCTAGCCTTCTTCACACTGGGCATCAGAGATGGAAGAAGCAATGTTCTCTGGAATCTTCTGTCCCCTCCTCTGAAAAAAAATGGATGGGGAAATCCCCACCCTGTCCCTTTCCAGGGTGTGACAGCTGCCAGCAAGGCGGTGGGTGCTAACGGTGAAGTGTTGTCTGCTGAGGAGTGACCCTGGTTCCTAACCTCCTCCTGCCGTTTCCCTTCCTTCTCCTTCCTGGCTGGTCCCCCACCCCGGAGGAGGGGCTCACGAAGCAATCTGGGGGCAGAATCTGCCGAACCAGGCTTAGAAACAGGAGCTCCCTCCTCGGGAGAGCAGAGGGCAGGCAATGGGAGCTGGGACTCCAGTTCTCCGAGGCCGTGGCTGGGGACCCTGGTGACCCTCGTCCCCCACAGTTGACCCCAACAAGGAGCGACGTGAGGCTGTGAAGCTGAAAATTACCAAGTACCTGCGGCGGGCAGAGGAGATCTTCAACTGCCACCTGCAGCGGCCGCTAGGCAGTGGATCCAGCCCCAGCACGGTGAGGAGACCCCCCGCCCAAAGGCCTGAGCAGGAGAAGGGCTCTGAGGGGAGACTGCGGAGGCCCCGACACCCACAGGCCGGCCCTGGGCTGCTGGGCAGAGGCCGGCAGTGGAGATCGTTAGTTGGGCTGGAGTGTGCCAGGGAGGCCCATCATCTCCTCCTCCTGGCTTCCTCTCTCTCCCGTGCCTCATGGCTCATTCATTTTCAAACAACTCACCGAGTCATCTCCAGTCCAGTCTGCCTCCCTCACAGAGCACTTGCGATGCGTGCACATATACATCTGCCGGCCTTGCACACGGTTCAATTTACACGCTTATGTGTGTCCACACTCAGAGTCTCCTGATTCTGTCTCTGTTGTGAACTGGCGTGCAATTTGGAACAGACCCTGACACCCACATGTGCACACACACACGTCTGTGTTGTGTGTATGTGCACACACACTCTCCCCACATGGCTTTCTCTAAATCAGTAAGTGCTCAGTGAGGGTGGAAAATGCATGCGCGCTTCTTACCCCATGGATGCTTGCACTCACACAACCCTCCTTGGCTCACTGCATCTCGTACGGCTGCCTTTCCCCAGAGTATGTGCTTGGTCTATAAAGCATGTTCTGTGAGACTCACAGGTTCCCAGGTTATTTCCCTACCCCCACCTTGGGAGCTTCTGCATTTTTTGAGATGGAGTCTCGCTTTGTCACCCAGGCTGGAGTACAGTGGCATGATCTTGGCTCACTGCAACTCTCCACCTCCCGGGTTCAAGCGATTCTCCTGCCTCAGCCTCCCAAGTAGCTGGGACTACAGCCAGGCGCCACCACGCCAGGCTAACTTTTGTATTTTAGTAGAGATGGGGTTTCACCATGTTGGCCAGGCTGATCTCAAACTCCTGACCTCAAGTGATCTGCCCGCCTCGGCCTCCCAAAGTGTTAGGATTACAGTTGTGAGCCACTGCGCCTGGCCTAGATGAGGCTTTTGAGAGGGGACTTCTGAAGCCCAGAGAACTTCATGGGCCTTGGGTGGGCTGAGCTGGGAAGTCGGCTTGACCACCCTGGACCAGTATGGGTACCTGTCAGTTGAGGCCAGCTTTTCCACCCAGCCTGCCCCTGTGGGGTGGGGCCTGCCTGTACCCCTGCCCTCCCTACTGCTCTCCTTGCATCCAGAAGCTCCTGCCTGATGCCTGGTGAGAAGGCCATGGCCAAGGAGGGCTTGGCCCTGAGGCTGCGTGTGGCCTGTCTCCCTCCTCTGCAGGGTTTCAGCAGCCTGAGGCTCCGGCCCATCCGCACGCTGAGCTCTGCTGTGGAGCAGCTGAGGGGCTGCAGGGTGGTCGGGGTCATCGAGAAGGTGAGTGAGTGGACACTCGCCCTGCAGGAGGGAAACAGGGTATGCAATTTGGGGTGGTAGTGGGGAGAGAGATGTGATGTGCTGAAAGCAGGCTGTAGCAGTGGCCCCCACTCCTCCAGAGGAGGTGGGCAGGGTCAGAGGGGAGTGCAGTTGTGTCCAGCAGTTCCCACCTCTCCCCCATCCCCAACACGCATGACTCTGGTCCTGGGTCCTGGAGAGGAAAATACACGGAACGAGAAGAGGCCAATTGGCCAGGCACAGTGGCTCACACCTTGAATCCCAGCACTTTGGGAGGCCAAGGCAAGAGGACTGCTTGAGCCCAGGAGTTAGAGGCCAGCCAGGGCAACATAACAAGACCCCATCTCAAATAAAATAAAATATAAAATTAAAATAAAATAAAATATAAAAAGAAGAGGCAGACAGGCCCTTTCCACAGCCCTGCAGCTCAGACCCAGAAAACCTGCTCCTTGGGAGAGTTGGGACAGAAACTGCAGGAGGAGCGAGGAGCTGTGCCCAGGGCGCTCTGCCAGCCCTCGAGGCCATGCTCACGCCCACTTCCCGCTTCCCACAGCACCCCCACCACACTCACCCTGAACCCCAGGGCTGTAGCCAAGGCACTCCACCGAGCACAGCTGGGGACTTCCTGCGGCTGGGACGTGCTCAACTCCAGAAACCTGTCCAGAGAGGGTCCGCGCTGGCCCTTCCTTGCCCAGGGCCTTGGCAAGTCTACCCTTTTTCACTCTCCTGACCTAACTCTAACTTTACCCTGTCTCAATCCCATCTCATGTGCTTTGCCTTATTCAGGGCAGACAAGAAGATAGGAGGCGACGTCTCAACCCTTACTCAGGACACTCGTTGTTAGAGTGAGGACATCAGAAGGACAGAGAATGAGGTCAAATGAGAGTCCAGCCAGTATGAGGTTCCTCTCTTCCCCGAACCCTGGAATAGTCACCCAAGAAGTTCTTTACCAAGCTGGCTAAATGGAGAGCTTCCTAAAAATACAGATGCCCAAGAATCTGTTATTTAACGTACTCGCTGAGTGATTTTGGTGGATCTAGGGGCCCACAGAGAAAAGGAGACAGTCCTGTGCTTCCCACAGGCAAGAGGATGACATGCTGCCTGCGGGAAGGCCCCGTGCTGGGCACCACCCCGGGTGGCCACAGGCAAGCCCCCTGCTCTCTGAGCTGTGGTTTCATCCTCTGGAAAGTGAGATGAGAATTCTCTGTCTATGGGGTGATCTGGGAGGTAAAACAATTTTGGGGAAAGACCTGGCACATGCTATGACACTGATTACATGTTTGATGGCTCTAAATACAAGTGACAGGAGTGAGCTGGGAGGTATGCACGCCCCTGTTCCCGGGCCTTACTCTGGCTGCTTCTCCTGGGTCCCTGGGGCAGGCCCCAGACTGTCAGCGCAGGCCCTGCCAGCTTCCATCTGCCATGGTCCCCTCCCCAATGCTCGAGTGTCAGTGGCCACGACCCAACCTTGGCTGAGCACAGCTGCTCCCAGGGACCGGCTGGGAGGTGACTGACACCGTGCCTCCCAGTAAGATCCTGCTGAACCATACATGTTATGGCGAGAGGGGTTCTGAGCTGAGTATGACAGGAAAACAGTGAGTTAAAGTTATGTTGCTTTGTTTTTTTAATGATAGGAGTTCTTAGAGTTTGTAGATGCAGATGTACACTATGACATAGAATTCCCCAAACTTGTTTAGCCTCAGGAAAGTGGTTTAGGAATCTGGTGTTTCGAGGCCCCTGCAGATGGAAAGCACAAATTAAGGCCAAGCCCAACCATTCTTTTTTTTTTTTTTTTTTTTTTGACAGAGGGTCTCGCTCTGTAGCTCAGGCTGGAGTGCAGTGGCGTGATCTCAGCTCACTGCAGCCTCGACCTACCAGGCTCAAGCAGTCCTCCCACCTCAGCCTCCTGAGTAGCTGAGACCACAGTCTCAAGCCCTGCTAATTTCTTCTATTTTTTGTAGAGCGAACTCGCTGTGTTGCCCAGACTGGTCTCAAACTCCTTGTCTCAGGTGATCCTCCACCTCCATTTAGGCCTCCCAAAGCGCTCGGGATTACAGGCATGAGCCACTGGCCCGCCCCATTCTATTTCAGGGCTGCCCTTCTGTTTTTTGTTTTTTATCCTGTCTCGGGTACTCAAGGACTTCACCTCCCTCCTGAGATCCTACTTCCTTTCCCTGTGTCATGCCCAAGCCATCACTTTCCCCAAATTAGGAAAGGTGTTACTACCCCTGGGCCTGGGTCCCTGCAGCCAGACTTGGATATACTGTCACCCTTGTTCCATTCCACAGCTCTGCCCAGACAGATCCGGGGAGGTGGGCAGTGCCAGCCTGCAGCAGCCCTCAGGCCCAGGGAGGAAGCAAAGGGCTTGCTCGGGATGATGCTTGAGTGATCCCTAACGTGTCTGGCTGTTGGGATAACTATAGGGGCTGAAGAGATGGTGGCAGGGAGCAGTGAGGTGGGTGGGTCGGGACTTGGTAAGCAGCCAGAATGCCCGAGGGCCTGGCCTCAGAGCCTGGGGGCCAGGGAGACGTCACCGGTGTTTGCTGAGCCTCGTGCAGGAGCCAGGCTCTGAGATGGGGTGGAGGAAGAAAAAAAAGGTCATCCAAGTCACTTCATTTGTTTGGCTTAAACACAGGGTGTTCTTTGTTTGTTTGTTTGTTTTTTAGTTGTTACCAACATGTAAAAATGTGCAGATTCTTATAAAAGTCCAGATTTCCTGCTTCTCTTGAAAAAATCAGATCTGGAAACGCTGGGCTCCCATTCCCCTGTGGCAGCAGGGAATGAAGGAGGATATGCCTGCTTTAGACAGGGCACCAGCCCTCCCGTCTGCGCCTCCACCCTGCCCATTTGCTCACATGCCTGGCCCTTGTGGCCTTTGAGTTTAAAAACTTGTTTGAAATCTTTAGGCTTGTTTGTTCCATGGGAGATTCCTCCTGGGATTTTGATACTTTGTGCATCTTTAAAGAAGAGGTTTACCATGTTTCACCAAACTTTAATGGTCCCTCTGTCCCAAGAATTCAGTGGGTGTCTATATTTACAACAATTGCTCTTTTTGCCTTCCATCTTCCCAAATGGAAAGCTCACCCAACAGTTGTACGGAACCTTCTCATTTACAGAGCTGCGGCAGTAAATCCTCACAGTCACCATGGGGGAGTGAAGGCTTATATGGTGCTGTTCAACACGGTAGTCATTAGCCACATAAGCCTCTCTGCATTCATATTCATTACCAATGAAGTCATCTGTGTCTCAGTTGCATCAGTCACATTTCAAGTGTTCAATGGCCCCATGTGGCTACTGGCTTCCATATTGGACAGTGCAGACGTATAATCCTGCCATCGTGATAAGAAGTTCAATTGGACAGTGCTGCATTTTAATAATTGTCCTACAGAGAATTAAACTGAGGTTCAAAGAATTCAACGGGGCTGGGCTCGGTGGCACACACCTGTAATCCCAACACTTTGGGGAGCTGAGGTGGGTGGATCACCGGAGGTCAGGAGTTCGAGACCAGCCTGACCAATATGGTGAAACCCCGTCTCTACTGAAAATACAAAATTAGCCAGGTGTGGTGGCACATGCCTGTAATCCCAGCTACTCGGGAGGCTGAGGCAGGAGAATCACTTGAACCTGGGAGGCATAGATTGCAATGAGCTGAGATCACACCACTGCACTCTAGCCTGGGCAACAACAGTAAAACTCTATCTCAAAAATAAATGAACAAAGAAGTAGACTGGGCGCGGTGGCTCACGCCTGTAATCCCAGTACTTTGGGAGGCCGAGGCAGGTAGATCACCTGAGGTCAGGAGTTCAAGACCAGCCTGGCCAACATGGCGAAACCCCATCTCTACTAAAAATACAAAATTTAGCTGGGCATGGTGGCGCGTGCCTATAAGCCCAGCTACTAGGGGGCCGAGGCAGGAGGATTGCTTGAACCTGGGAGGTGGAGGTTACAGTGACCTGAGATCACGCCACTGTACTCCAACCTGGGCAACAGAGTGAGACTCCATCTCAAAATAAATAAATAAATAAAAATAAAAAAAGAAGTCAAGGGACTAGACAGTCCTCCGTCCCCCAAACCACTGAGTAAAAGGGGTTTCTTGTTTGGTTGACTGAATGGGAAAATGCCCCCTACTTTGCTGCCCTTTTGAAATATAATGAAAGAAAAAGGAGAAGAAAAAAAAATCCCCTGAATCCTACCTAACTCCAAGATAATCACTGTTAACGTTTTAGTCTAATTCTTTCTGGATACTGAGGTTGGTTTTAGTATGTTTTTAGCAGAAGTCTTTCAGTGTATGGATCAAGGTTTATTTCTGGCTTCCTCAGCCTTCCCTCCTTCGCGGGTTTTTTTGGACTCTGTCAATCAGAGGCCCTTGCCCGGGACAAGGTGGCGGGGAATCCCACTTGGCAAGGGACGGTGGGGAATTATCCGGGGTGTCAGGATTTGTGGGAAACTCTGTTCTCCTAAATGACTCCAGAGTTTTCTTCCTTGCTTTTTCAAATATTGCACAAGTTTGGTCAGGGAGCCAAGCCCAGGCTGGACTCAGTCTCTGGCTGTTGGAGGAGAGACCTCTGGTGGTCGGAGAGGACACCTTGCTCCTGCTGCGAAAAGGATCCTGGGCGCTCGTGTAGCCCACTGCCTTCCTTTCACTGGTGATGGAGAAACAGGCTCAGGAAGGAAGGCCCATGCCAAGGTCACCTGGTTACACCTTGCTCCTGCTGCGAAAAGGATCCTGGGCGCTCGTGTAGCCCACTGCCTTCCTTTCACTGGTGATGGAGAAACAGGCTCAGGAGGGAAGGCCTGTGCCAAGGTCACCTGGTTGTGCTCTCAGTTCCAGTAAAGTCTGCAGGGTTCTGGGATCAACCTGCCTGGGTTCAAGTCCTGACTTGACCACTTTTTAGCAGTGGGACAGTAGGCCACATAACCTCTCTGAGGCTCAGGCCTGAATTTTGGCAGGATTGTGGGGATAAAGTTAAACAACCTATGTAAAATGCTTGGCACAGAGTAAGCGCTTTATAGCCAGGGTGGGCTTCCCCTCAGATGACACTGGTAATAATCACGACAGGTTGTCAAAGGTGTGCTCTGCGGCAGGTGCAGGCTGCTGCTGTGCCTGAATCGCCTGCTTTAACAGAATCCTCTTCATGACCCCCTGAAGGAAATGCTGCTATGACCCCATTTTGTACTTAAAAGGAGCAAGGTTCAGAGAGGCCATGTGACTTGGCCCATGTGATCCCTGACATTCTCACAGCCTGTCCATTCACCAAGGGCTTTCTTGGTTTTTTGTTTTTTGTTTTGTTTTGTTTTGTTTTGTTTTTCAGATGGAGTCTCTCTCCGTTGCCCAGACTAGAGTGCAGTGGCATGATCTAGGCTCACTGCAACTCCGCCTCCCGAGTTCAAGTGATTCTCCTACTTCAGCTTCCCAGGTAGCTGGGATTACAGGCGGGCACCACCACGCCCAGCTAATTTTTGTATTTTTAGTAGAGATGGGGTTTCACCATGTTGGCCAGACTGGTTTTGAACTCCTGACCTCAGGTGATCCACCCGCCTTGGCCTCCCAAATTGCGGAGATTACAGGGCTGAGCCACCCCACCCGGCCCTCACCAAGGGCTTTCTGTATGGCTTCAACAATCCAGAGATGTAGGGAAGGTGGGCATTTGGAATTCCTGGTTGGTAGATGAGAAAATCAATTCAATTTGCCCAAGATCGAAGCCCAGTGCCCCTTCCCCTACCCTGATCCCAAGCTGTGGCCTTCCTCACTGCCCAGTAGCCTGGCCTCAGGGCCCAGTTCCTACCCCCCACCATGGCTGGCCACGGCCTCCCTGGGGAATGTCTGCAGGGCAGGCCAGCAGCCAAGGAGTCACAACCCCAGGGTGCGGGCCTTGCCTCCACACGCCCTCACCTGGGCTGAATCCTCTGTTCCCGCCCTCGACGTACCTGTGTGCCCGCTCCTCCTGCTGGGGCCCGCCCCTGCCCACCAGGCAGATGAGAAAAGGGCCCTACTCCAAACACGACCCCGACCTTGCAATTGACAGCCTCTGCCTCTAATGGAGACCAACACAAGAAGAGGCTGCTCTCCAAGGAAAGCCTCCCGAGAGGACTTTACTTATTTGTTTGTAATTTTTATTTGCAGTCAGGAGTACATATGCAGGTTTTTCACATAGATAAACTTGCGTCGTGGGGGTCTGTGTAAATGAAGGGGGTGGAGTGGAGTGGGGAAGAGGCCTGAACGCAGCATGCCAAGCCCACACAACGTGGCTGCGCTGGGGACACCTGGAGTCACCTCAGAGCTGTGGCTTCCTCAATTGTAAAGCAAGAGATCAGAGGCCGGGCGCAGTGGCTCATGTCTGTAATCCCAACACTTTGGGAGGCCGAGGCCAGCGGATCACAAGGTCAGGAGATCGAGACCATCCTGGCTAACACAGTGAAACCCCATCTCTGCTAAAAAATACGAAAAATTAGCTGGGCGTGGTGGCAGGCGCCTGTAGTCCCAGCTGCTTGGGAGGCTGAGGCAGGAGAATGGCGTGAACCCAGGAGGCGGAGCTTGCAGTGAGACGAGATCGCACCACTGCACTCCAGCCTGGGCGACAGAGCGAGACTCTGTCTCAAAAAAAAAAAAAAAAGAGATCGGGGAAGTGACTGGCTCTGAGGTCCCTTCCAGCCGTGACACCTCAGACTCTGCAGGATGGTGGGGCTCTGGCCAAGGCCTTGGGTGAGGGGTTGATCTCTGGGGGTCCAGGTGGAACAGGGCTTCTCAGTTGATCTCTAGGGGTCCAGGTGGAACAGGGCTTCTCAGCCCTCCCCTTAGGCGGTGTGAGGCTTGGCCCAGCATGGGCAGGGCGTTCTTCTCGCACCACACACACAGTGAGCCGAGGCTCGGGCTGCTCGCAGTGTGTGTGTCCAGCACTTACTACATCCCTGCACTGTGCAGGGCTCCGGGAATACAGAGCTCACAGTCCAGTGGGGAGACAGATTAGACAGTGTGAAGAGGCTCTCCTGAGGGTGAACTAAGAGAGCACTGGAGACAGATTAGGGACCCCAGCCCCCGTAATCTTGGGAAGGCTTCCTGGAGGAGGCAGCATCTGAGACCACAGGTCTAGCAGGGGTGGATGAGCAGGATAGGATCGATGTCCGCTTCAGGAGTGCCACCAAAGCCCGCCCTCCCTGCCCTGCCACTGGAGTGAGCCAACCTCAGTGGAGGAACCTGGGAGGGGGTCAGGCTGGGGTCACGGAGCCCCAGGAGCTAGCACATGCCTTAACCAGTGCCTCTTGGACTTTGGCAGGTGCAGCTGGTCCAGGACCCGGCAACAGGAGGGAACTTCGTGGTGAAGGCAGGTGCCACCCTGCCACTGCCACTCTGCATTCCCCTTGGATCTTTCTGAGGGCTTTTGGAAACTCCTACCCAGAACCTGCATTAAGAAGCCTACACTCCCTCCCCCAAAAGCTGCTTGTTCTACCCGAACATGCCCCGCTTTCCAAATGGACACACATGCACATACACACAAATACACAAACACACAAATACACATGCACACACACATGCACACACAAACACATGCACACACACTGCCCCCTCTTTGGCTAGAGGGTGGAGGACCCGGATTCTACAGGGGTAATGGGGGTAAGGACAGGTCAGGAACTGAGGGAGGCATTTGCTCCACCCTCATTCGGGTGCCCCTGAAGCCAGGGCTAGGAGGTCCCCTAACAGCAGCAGTCTCTGGCCTGTCCCCGGCTGATCTGCCTGCCCTGCCCCTCCCAGAGCCTACCCAGGTGCCACATGGTGAGCCGGGAGCGGCTGACCATCATCCCACACGGAGTCCCCTACATGACGAAGCTGCTCAGGTACTTTGTGAGCGAGGACTCCATCTTCCTGCACCTGGAGCATGTGCAAGGTGAGCAGGCCTAGGGGCCCCTGTCAGCTGCCCAGGACTTTGGGATATGTTGTCAACTCTTAAAATGCTGAGCCCTGGCAGGGCGTGGTGGCTCATGCCTATAATCCCAGCACTTTGGGAGGCCGAGGCAGGCAGATCAACTGAGGTCAGGAGTTCCAAACCAGCCTGGCCAACATGGTGAAACCCTGTCTTTACTAAAAATACAAAAACTAGCCAGGGGTGCTTGTGTGTGCCTGTAATCCCAGCTACTTGGGAAACGGAGGCAGGAGAATGACTTGAACCTAAGAGGTGGAGGTTGCAGTGAGCCAAGATCATGCCACTGCACTCTAGCCTGGGCAACAAAGCAAGACTCTGCCTCAAAAAAAAAAAAAAAGCTGAGACCTGGGGAGGGGCGGAACTTGCACCAGATGTACAGCACAGACCGGGGGACCCGGCCTTTCTGGAGGCCAGTCAGGCTGTTGTGGGCCTGTGTGCGGTGCCAAGGGGGCAGGGGACATCCTGGGGAGGATGCCCACATCGTGGGTGGGCGTGAGAATCAAAGCTGTCTCCTCTGTCACTGTTTCCTCCTGCGTTGACTCTTTTCATTTTTCTGGACTGTGCCGATCCCTTGGGAGTGGCCAGACAGGGTGGTGGTGACTGAAGTTATGATTGTATTGATGACTTTTTAAAGTGAGGTCCACATCTGGGGTCATGACACATAGTCATCATCAGTCTGTGCCTGGCCTTCTTTAAATTTCTTTGTATCAGTCTCCCTAAAAACAGTGTTCACATTAGTGAACCCACCACCCAAACCACAGACACTGGCAGTGCTGGACGTCTGTCGGTGGTGTGCCAGTTTGTGAGGCTGGGCCCGCTTTAGGTGGGTCAAGAGGAGGGCAGAGGGCATTCTAAGCTGAGGGGTGGGAGGGAGCAGAGGTGAGGGGCTGAACTAGGCCCGGACACCCAGAGGCAGAAAGTCTGTGCCCAAGACAAGGGAGGCAGGAGTGGGAGCGGGCCCTGGCATCCATGCTCTTTTTCTCCCTGTCCCCATGCTCACCGCTCCCTCTGCATGGCCCAGGAGGCACTCTCTGGTCCCACCTGCTCTCCCAGGCGCACTCCCGACATTCTGGGCTCAGCTCTGGCTCTACCCAGGAGAGGATGAAGGCTCAGCTCAACCCCCACCTCAACCTCCTGACCCCAGTGAGGATCCCCTCAGGCCACACCCCTGACCAGGACAGAATCGCCCTGGAGCCTCCTAGGACTTCTCCGAGCCTTCCCCTAGCCGGGGAGGCCCCATCCACCAGACCCCAGAGGGAGGCTGAAGGTGAACCCACAGCCAGGACCAGCACCTCTGGCTCCTCGGACCTTCCAAAGGCCCCAGGTGGCCACCTGCACCTTCAAGCTAGGCGGGCTGGCCAGAACTCAGACGCTGGGCCCCCTCAGGGACTCACTTGGGTTCCCGAGGGGGCCCTGGTGCTAGGGGGCTGTGGCCGAGGCATGGATCAGAGCTGCCTGTCAGCAGATGGGGCCGGCCGGGGCTGTGGCAGGGCCACCTGGAGTGTGAGAGAGGAGCAGGTGAAGCAGTGGGCGGCGGAGATGCTGGTGGCACTGGAGGCACTGCATGAGCAGGGGGTGCTGTGCCGGGACCTCCACCCCGGGAACCTGCTCCTGGACCAGGCAGGTAGGTGCCCTCCCCACCCCTCAGGGGGGCAGCCCCCAAAGCCTCCTCAGGCAGAGGACGAGAGATCCCCAAAGTCGAGGGGACCTCCAAGGTTGTCTTCTCCTCCCTGGCCCCAGCCAGCCTTTCAGTGGGCCTAGGCCGGAGTCTGTTGGCTGAGGCTCCTGGGAGTACCCTGTGGGCTCTGTGAGCCTCAGGGTGCTGTGCCCCTGCAGAGGTTCTGCACAGCAAGGCCATTGCCTCCCACCGCATGACTGTTGGGGGAAGCCCTGGAACCTCCTCCCCTGTGTCAGCTGTCCTCAATCTTTGTCCCCTCCTTTTTCCTCCTACACACTGGAGGTCACATCCGGCTCACATATTTTGGCCAGTGGTCAGAGGTGGAGCCCCAGTGCTGCGGGGAGGCCGTGGACAATCTCTACAGCGCCCCAGGCAAGAAGGGGGAGGCCGGGGTGGGCCCTAGCACCTGGGTGCCTTTGTGGGGGTTGCGCCCAGAGTCTGAGAATTGACAGAGGGGGTGGGTGGTGTCTGGGTAGGCTGGGGAGAACGGAAGAGGCCCTCTTGGGTGAGGCTGGGACCCGTGTTCTTGTTCCCACAGAGGTGGGTGGGATTTCTGAGCTGACAGAAGCCTGTGACTGGTGGAGCTTTGGGTCTCTACTGTATGAACTGCTGACAGGAATGGTGAGTGGCTGGGCTGGGTGTAGTGCTCTGGTGGGTGCCACTGAGTGTGGGATGGGCCAGGCTTAGTCCAGTCACTCAGTCTGGGCAGAGACTGCCTGGCTGTCCTGCCAGCACAGCTGCCCCCAAAGCCGGGGACACACTTAGCACTCCCAGCACATTAGTTGGCTATAGCTAAGGAGACTGTCAGCTTCTGTGAATGAGAGTAGAGTGGGGTGGTCAGTGAAGGTTTCTGCCAGAGAGAGCCTGGGCCCAGGTGGTGTTTAGATTTGGAGGAAGCGCAAAATGTGACACAGCCCTTCTTCCCTGGAATTCTGTTCAATCCTCCTGAGCCCACTGTTCACTTCTCCCACGCATGCCCTCGTGGGCTGCCACTCCCAGACCTTCGCTGGAGGATGGGAGAGAGGGGCTCTTTCACTCTTTTGCCCTGTCCAGCCTGGGTCAGCCAAGAGCTCAAAAGATCCCCCACAAACACTCCAGGAACCTGTGTTTGCAGGTTGCAGTCAGGGCAGGCACTCTTGGGAACAGTAGATGGCTCTGCCCTCTATCCTCCTCACTCATGAGCTCAGCACCACAACTGAGACCAGTTTTGTAGGCAACAAGGGAGAGGCCAAAGTGCATATGAGCAGGAAATAGCCAGAATGGATGCAGCGTGAACTGAAGTCCAGATCTGACCAGTCCATCCGGGGTCCCTCCTGCTTTCGTCCCATGGCACAGGGCCCCTGAGAGTCCTGGTTGCAATTTCCCCCCGAGTGGCTCTCTCCTTCCTGTCTCCTCTCACCTCTCCAGCCCAGAGCTCCTGGCCTTCCTCCTAGGGGTTCCTGGAAGTTCATACTTCCCTCCAGACAGACCCTCTGCTCCCCAAAGCTGTGCCTTTCTGGGGTGTGGAGAGGTCCTATTTTATTTTATTGCCACGCCCCTGCCTTGGCCCCGATGGTAGCATGCCGTGGCCTGCTGCCAAATGAATAGCCCATGTGGATTTTTTAAATAAGGAGAAAAGTTCCATCACTGTTCTCAAGAGTGCCTGCCCTGATTGCAACCCAAGATAGTTGCTTCTAGCAAGCTTGGAGCCAAGACCTAGGTTCAAACCCTGAACTTGGCACAAGTCCCTTTACCTCTCTGGGCCTGTTTCTTGCCTTTTGTGGATAATGTAAAGGCACTGCTTAGCCATCAGGCAGTGTCTGGCCCTGGCAACTATAATTATTGTCATCATCCTCATGGGATGTGACATGGGAAAAAAAAATCCTGGCTGCCACTGTAAGGTAGACAGTCCTGGGGTCGCCTCCTCAGAGGCCCTTCCCTGTGTCCTCCCAGGCACTGTCCCAGAGCCACCCTTCAGGAATCCAGGCCCACACCCAGCTCCAGCTGCCTGAGTGGCTTAGTCGTCCGGCGGCCTCTCTGCTGACTGAGGTGAGGTGTAGCCCGGCCAGAGGAAGCAGCTGCCTAGCCTGAGAAAGGTGCTGGGAGGGGCACAGAACTGTGTCTGCACCACGTGTGCTTCGTGCTCAGTGTCTGAAGTGGATGCAGAGGATAGTAGGGTCAACACATTTCTACATGTTGGTGGCCAACTACCACTAATGTCCTCAGGGTAAAATGTGGGTTCCACGGGCCAGGTTGCCAGGGAGCAGGCCCCCTAGGGGCCATAAGTGGTTGGAGTCCCTGGAGGTCACCCTATGCCTTCGCAGCCAGAGGGGGGGCAGGCCAGCTGACTGGGCCTCTCTCTGCAGCTGCTGCAGTTCGAGCCTACCCGGCGCCTGGGCGTGGGAGAAGGTGGTGTCAGCAAACTCAAGGCCCATCCCTTTTTCAGTACCATCCAGTGGAGCAAACTGGTGGGGTAAGAGGGTAGAGCGGGTGACGGAAGCAGCTGGCCTGGTCTGGATCGCCTCTCCTCCTTGCCTGACACCCAGGGCTGGCCCTCTATCAGCGGGCTTCGGGCGAGGAATGGAGGGCACTGCCTGTCCTACTGGGCTCCCACTGGGACCTCAGAATTATGGCCACCACCCAGGAAGGGTCAGCTCCTGGAAAAGCTGGAGGTGGGGGCAGTCAAGGCCTGCCCTGCTAAGCAGCTTGAACCTTCCACCCATCAGTCAACAGACCCATTGAGCATGTGGACTCACCATGTTAAAGGCTGCCCTCTGTGTCACTGGCGCTGAGCTCTTGACCACCTGCTGCACCCTACTGTGAGGTGCTGTGACTCACTCACTGCCATGTTGTGCCCTACTCAGGACATCTCTGGAGACTCATCTCAGGACACTGATCCACTGGCTCAGTGGACCCAAACCAGACTGTCCTGGCTAGTCCTCTTAGTCACACAATGAGTGGGCCTCTTCCACCAGAAGCTGTTACTGCAGCTAGAGAGGCTCAGAAGCAAGGATGCCATCTGTAGTGTGGGGAGGGATAAGGTAGGGGACAGGAAGACCCCCCCATTCCTGACCATGCCCCCTATCTTGCGATTTCAGACTTGGGAGAGCAAAAGGGAGGGGAAGAAAATAAGAGGAATGGGGGGAGGAAGGAATGCACAGCTCTGCCCCTTAGAGCAAGTCTGAAACCAGAATCAAGAGCCCTCCTCCCCAGTGGAGCCAGCTGTGTGGGGGGAGGGGGGCAGCCTGCCCCAGGGGTACAAGAGGACAGCAATTCAGCCTCCAGGCCAAAGCAGCTGAGACAAGGTGTGCCCATCAGGATCCCCTCTCAGGCTTTGGCTGTTTACCATGTCACTGCCTACTGTGACTTCATGTCCTTTAGGGGTAAGAAACCACAAAACGTATGGAACAATTATCCATGGCTCTTAGCCAGAAACGTCTTGCTTCTGGTCTCTGAAAAACTGGGGTGAGTGGTTGTCCCAAAGACAATCGCCCCCAGTTTGGGGGCTCCTCTCAGGGTTCACCCTGTCACCGGGGTGTGGGACCTGGGAAACTTCCACTAGACTTTTGCCCCCAGCTCCTCCCCGCCAGCATCCCAGTCACCACCAGATGGCGCTTCCTACATGGTCCACCTGTCTGGTTCTGAAGGCCCAACTCTGTCAGGCCAGACTCCTGTCACTCATGGTGGGGAGACCTGACTTCCTCGGGCTCTTCAGGAGACTGAGACAGAGAGGACAAGCGAAAGCGCAGCCTGTGTGTGACTCTCCGCGGTTCACATCCTGCCTCTCCCTGGGGTTTACCTAGCCCCAATAAAGCCTGCTCTGGCCTATGGTGTTCTTGCTTCTTCCATGCAATGACCGCGGCTCACTGGGGCAGGTTGGAAGGCTCCCCCATAGACGCTCCAGAGTGAAGTCAAGAGTGAGCTTGGGGGCTGCCAGGAAGTAGGATGCAGGGCTGGTGGTGAGCAGCATGCCACCTGTGCCCTGGGCCTCAGGGGAAGTGGTGAGGTCAGGAGGAGGACCAGGCTCTGTGGGGAAGAGGATAAAGAAGCCTTGGAAGAGGCTCATGGTGCCTGGGGGAATGCCAGTTGCATCCTCACAGTGACCCCTTGCAACAGAAGGTAGCTCCTGAGAAAACTGAAGCTCAAAGAGGTTAAGCACACAACCTAGCCAGAGTTGCAAGTTAGTGTTCCTTCTGCTACTCTCCCTAAGTCAGGCTGGACCACTTCCAACCACTGCTTCATGAAACACAAGTCACTTCTGGAACTTCTGTGCTTCATCCACCCAACGCTACATGTCTGGTACCTTGTTGGGCCCTGAATTTAGAATACTGTGGGTCCCAACTTACAGTCGACCTCCTTTCAATAGAATGGGGCAAGCAATGCCTATTTTGCAGGTTTACCAGATAAATTAAAGCTTCTAACACCAAGTCCTGTTCTTCCTTTCATTCAACTTAATTTTTCTATCTACTAGAGCTCTAGTTCTACCCTCTGGGACCCACTTCCCTCCTGTGAGACCTTCACAGAGGGATGGCCTCACTGCAAGAGCGCTCAGCAGACAGGGACTGTGGAAAGGCAAGGCTGTGTTTAAGCCTGGAATCCATCACACCTGCCACCTGCAGTCTAGGTTAGCTACCAACCCTGTATACTCACCCTCACTGACCACTGCTCCTAGGAGGTCATCAACTCTCACCTGTTCATGTGTATTGACCTTGAGCATCTTGGTACACGACGTAATCAAATCCAAATGAAATGAGATGCTCCCACCCCTCCCAAATCCATCACTGAAATAATGTAAGCCCCCACAAAAAAGGCAAGTCTACTGGTGTTTTGAAAGGGCTTCATCAAGATAGTGACCCCAAATTCTCTGGAGTATGGCTTGATGGGCTCAAGGAAGCTGGGGCACTAAGAGACTATGATGCTTTTGAAAACTTAAAAAAAAATAAAATCCTAAGCCCCCCAACCATCTGTATGGACCCTCCTCTCAGTCAAGGGCATTCCAAAGTTAACCTGAAAAGCTACTTCAGGCCATGGTGGGAAGAGGGAGCCAGCCATGGCTCATTATACCCTAAAACAGGCTCCTTAAGTCTGATGAGAAGCATTTACAATCTATTTTCTCTGAAGCCTGCTGGCTGGAGGCTTCATCTGCGTAAAACCTTGGTCTCCACGACTCCTTATTGTAACCCAGACATTACTTTCTATTGATTCCAGGTCTTTAGATAGTAACTCTTTCAATAAATTGCCAATCAGAAAATCTTTGATTCTGCCTATGACAACACCCCTAGGCCTTGAGCTGTCCTCCCTCTACAGACCAAACCACTGTACATCTTACATGTATTGACTGGTGTCTTATGTCTCACTAAAATGTATTAAATGTGTAAAACTAAGTTGGAGCCAGACCACCTTGAACACATGTTCTCAGGATCTCCTAAAGGTGGTGTCACAGACCATCAGTCACTCACATTTGGCTCAGAATAAATCTCTTCAAATATTTTACAGAGGTTGACTCTTTTTGGCAACACTTTCCTGGCTGGCAGTCAGGATTCTATCTTCTGTCAAATTAGGACAAATTAGACAAATCCCTTCCACATAAGGGATTTCTGATTCCACAAGATAAGCAACGGGACCTTAAGTGGTTTTCAGTGATGTCAGTGCAACAGTGCTGGGGACCTGTACCACCTCGGTAGCCAAAAGGAACACAGATACAGGAACCCTGTTTGAGAATATTTGCCCTTTAATTTGCATTTAAAATCAGTTTCTTTAAATACTTTAGTTACAAGTTCTGAATAGTGAAGACAGAGTAGTAGATGCTGCAGGCACTCAGTATTGGCTCCCACCCCTTCCCCCCTCCCCCACCCCCAGGCCTCACTTCTTGTCTCAAGATACAAAAGGGCACTCTCTACTGGCCCCGGTGTCAAATGTCAGCAGCCTCAGGCCTGGATGCAGTTGGATACAAAGCCATGAATCCCAGTAGCTTTCATTCGCATTTAACCATGCTCCAAGGAATTCCAATGATTGTGCCCGGATCCACGGGCAACACACCTTAGAAATGACCTCATCCATTTCACTACTATGTACTAACACCCTCAGGGTGGTTTCCTACCCCAGTCCATGTCCTCCAGATCTGTGTCCTGCAGAGGAAGAGACAAGGCCCCACTATAACGCAGGAAGGAATAAGAACTGCCTCCTCAGCCCACGTGCTTATAGCAACTTAATTGAAAAGCTCAAGTCAATCTGAGTCAGTCTAGAGGAGACCTCCCTTCCCCAGTCTCTACCAGGCTCCGGCCCTTCCTCGGGACCACGCTCGGTCCCACTGCCATGATGTGCTAGAATCTGCTCTAAGTAAGAACAAGGTGCTAGAATGAGGCCCAGCAACCAGGAAAGGGTTTGGAAAGGGTTGCTACAGCCCCAGCTGTGTTTGAGATTGTGCCAAGACGAGTCTTCCTGGTGTAAGCCTATGATGGACAGCGTCAGCCCAGGCTCTCCTATGGTGATTACAACACGTGACCTCAGGGGACCTCTGCCCTCTCCTCCCACTCACACACCCAGATCCCCTGGCCTGTGCTTCCTGGAAGAGGTAGAAGAGGCATCTTGAAGTAAATGACAACGGAGAATGAAGGTGCCACTGAAGAAGAAAAGCAGCACCTCTTTGCCTGTGTTCAATCCCTCCACACAAGTGGAATCAAGGGAGAATGTGCACAGCCAGGACAGAGGCTGCTCTGAGCTTGGGAGGCACAGCATCCTCCTAAACATCTCTGCAGAACAAACTTTCAAAAGATAGGAACTTAATAACATGGTCCCCGGGGGTTTCTCTATAGTATACCAGCACTAGGGAGAAGCAAAATCATCTCTGCGGAGGGTTGATGGAAGAAAGGCAGGAATATGGATGAGCATCCATTAAGGCTCTCTCTCTCAAGCCTAAGGAATTAAGATATTCGAGGGTATGAGACAGGTGCAGAGAGAGAGACAGCCTGGCAGGAACACCAAGAAAAGACCTGTGACTGCTGGTTACATAGTGCTCTGCTTCCTTGCTTGAGGCCAACAGCATGTGCCTGCCTGTCACCAGGCTAACCCGGGACCCATGACGGGACAGGGAGAAGACTGATTTTCAGTTCCTGCATGATCAATTTATAGGGTGTGTGGGTTCCTCCTAAAGATCCAGGAGGAGGACTCTGGGATCCTCTACCGCTGCCTTGATTTTGCGGAGGAAAGTCACAGCCTCTCTGCCGTCAATCAGCCGGTGGTCATAGGTCAGTGCCACATACATCATGGGCCGCACCTCCACCTACAGAGAGGAAAGGTCAAGAGGTTTGTCCCCAGCAAGCCACAGCCAGCCTTGCTGAAGGAGGAGATTTAGCATGGCCCATAAGAAAGTTCCTATTTCCAGAGCCTTTCCTATTGATGTTGCCTCTGCATATTTACAGTATTTTCAAAGACCAGGCCTTACTCTCAGTGCAAAGCTTCCCCACTCAGAAACAAAGCTTGCCAAGAAAACTGTCCTCTCACAACTGTCTTTTATTTTTTAAAAACATACTCTGCCCTCTAATGCATCTGCTGCCTACGAGGAAAGTTTTCCCTTCAGTTCTGGCTGCCTGTACTTGCTTCTCTGGCGTTAGAATTTAAAAAAAAAAAAAAAAATTAGGCTGGGGTCTACAAATTCTGGAATTGTATGTGTAGTTGGGTGTGTGGGCATTTTCCAGGAAGATCTACGGATTTTGGTTTCACACAGGAGTCAGTAACCCAAAAGGATTCTAAACACAGGAGTTCCCAGAAAGCTTTTTGATATCAACATATCTTCTAAGGGCCAGCTCAAGCCCCTTTAATACTTAATTCTCTGAACTCCTGGGAAACTTCCAAGCTTTATCATACAACTTGCCAGCTCGTAGACTGACATGCATAAATGTCATCTGTTTCCCAGGGGCAAGGGACCACGTCTCCAACTATATCCCCCACTCCACAGAAGCAAACAAGCCTTCTCAGCTCAGTTGTTCTCAAACTTGAATATGCATCAGGATCATCTGCACTTCTTCTTTAAGTCTGGGATGGGGTCTAAGAATATGCATCTCTAACAAGGTCCCAGATGATGTTGATCCAGACCACAATTTGATAATCAGTGCCTTAGCTATTAGAAACTAAGAAATGGAACTTAGGCCTGGAATTATAGTTAATGTTTTGCAATTAGCATTGAGTTGGATTTCCCCTTCATCAAGACCTAGCCACTAGGACCTTAGAAGTGAGTTCCTACCTTGCCTCCTACAGCCACTGGCCTGTCAAAGATGCCATGCATCCCCAGGATGGCAGACTGAGGGGGGTTGATAATGGGTGTTCCAAAGAGCGAGCCAAAAACGCCTCCATTGCTAATGGTGAAGGTACCGCCATCCATATCTTCAATGGCAAGTTCATTCTTTCGGGCCTAAAAACAGATTTTGTAATTGAAATATTAAGCCAACCCAGCTTCCTTCATCTAAAGTCAGTCCATAATCCCAGCACTTTGGGAGGCTGAGGCAGGAGGACTGCTTGAGGCCAGTTCAAGGTCAACCTGGGCAACACAGTGAGACCCCACCTCTACAAAAAAACTTTATTAGCTAGGCGTGGTGGTGCACACCTGTAGTCCCAGCTACTCAGGAAGCTGGGGCAGGAGAATCACTTGAGCCCAGGAGTGCAAGGCTGCAGTAAGCTATGACTCTACCACTCTACTCCAGCCTGGGCAACACAGCGAGACCCTGCCTCTAAAAACAAAAAAGCAAAGGAAGTCCAGAAAGCTTGTATCATGAGATTGATGGCACAAGCGCCAGCCTCCGTGTGACAGTTTTCCGGTTGAGGTGTCTATGACCAGGGCTCCACCAGAGAAAAGGCACAACTTCATAGAGCTGAAGACTTCAAAGAAGATCTTTTCTAGCAGGTCTCATCTGATGAGATTTCAGTTACCAGAGCGCGGTGAACTCCACCAGATAGATAAAATACTTAGCTCTCATGGGCCACTGCTTTTCTCAGGGGCTATGCACTTGACGTTCCATGAGCACTGCTCGCTGGCGAGCCCAGCCTTCCGAAGGCTCTCTTCCCTCGCCTGCTCAGCAGCTTGTATACATCTTTCTACTTTACCTTCTCTCCCAGTTCAGTGATGGTCCGTTCAATATCTGCATAATTCATAGCTTCCACATTCCTGATGACTGGAACCACCAGACCCTGAAGAGGGTGAAGAGCTGTTTTCAGTTGCAAATTAACATTACCTTTTATAGTTACAACTCCCTTGATTCAACCAGTGGTATCCCCTCCCTAGAATACCTTCATTACTCAATGTGATTAACAGAAAGTCTTAAGATAAAAGAATGTGGCATGGTTTAAAATAAAGTTACTAACTCCTTCCTAAAAACACAGAATTAAAGAAATGATTTCTCTTGTGTGATCTCCTTCTTCACACAGATAAGGTGAGGGTCTAAGACCAGCGTTCCCCATCTCCTGCCCCAACATACCCGTGGGGTGGCCACTGCAACACTGATGTCAATATAATCCCTATACACCACCTCTTTGGTTGTATCGTCAATCACTATGAGAGAGAAAATACATGTTACACACAACTCCCCAGGCAGGCCAAGGCTAATGAGGTAATATCTGCATTAACAGAGTAAAAATCTGCAGAGCTTGATACAGTGTGGGCGGACCAACCACCATGAACACCATTGCATTATGCAAGGCAGCTGGCATTCCACTTACTCCATCCCAACCAAGCATAGTATCTCCCAAGTCCCCTGACTGAGCCTGGGCAGAGAAGCATCCATTTATTTGGCAGCCCTAAGAAGGGCTCAACACACTGGCTTACATAGGATAGGTATGCACTAAATTCTCATTAAGTAGCTCTATTCAAGCTCTGCCTTTGCAGAGAATGACTAACGTTAACAAATGTTCCAAAAAAGGGCAAATTCGGAAAGGAAAAGGGGTACAGAGATGCTACACATTCTCTGCTTCCGACTCTGAACAAGAGGAAGAGGGGAGATCCAAGAGTAAGCGGGGTGATCTGGCTTTGAAATATGCTACCTTGAGAGATGGCAAACCAGCATCTGAAAATATACACCTAGCACTAATGGGAAAATAAAGGCTGGGGAATCATTTCCACTGAAAGTCCACGTTGTATTGTTAGATAAGACATTCGGAGGAAGCATGTAACATGAAAAAGAGGCCATGAGAACTTTTGAGAGCCGCCTACATGTGTGGGCAAGCAGAAGGGGGCCACTGAAAAAGTCAGTCAGGGAGGCATAAGAAGAATGGGAAAAACAAGAAGAGGTATACATATGGGCAAAACAAAGTTGGCCTTCTACCTCCTTAGAGCACACTATTCAACAGGAAGGGACTAGGGCTTCTGCTTCTAGACCTTTAGGGCCCCTGACATTGCTGAGGATGGCAAAAGTATCACTGCCCCCTCTCCAATCTCCCAAGGAACAGAGAAGTGTGTCAACAGGAAAGCAAAGTGCTTGTTAGGTCCACACTACAATGACACAGGTGAGTAAAAAGGAAAGAAAATGAGCACCAAGTCCATGAAAGAGAGGCCAAGCCCAAGCTCCCAGTGAGGCCCATCGACCTGAGATCGAAGGTCAGCCAGGAGCCTACACCAAGTGTGGAAGTCAGGCCCCAAGGTAACAGGGCCTGTGGAGCTGGGGAAGGGGAGGAAGCCAGAACACGAGCTTCCACCTTGATAGGAGACAGCCTGGAGAACTGGGCTATCCCAGAACTGCCTGCTGCCTGAGCAGCTGCCAAGCAGTACACTGGGAAGAGAAACTGTTCTGCCCAGCTGGTGGGGAGAAAGTAATCATGATGCTGCTTCAAGGAAGTGAACCAAGAAATCCCTGGGGAAGATAACCATATTTCTACAGGTAGCAAATAAAAAGCCTTGGTCTGTTGATCCTCTGCATGTGGGAGCAGGTCTGTGCTCATACACCTACCTCCTAGGACCTCTCCGATTCTGGCCACAAGCAACTCACCTGCATTTACAACAGGCTGTTCCTGCAAGGCAAAGGCTGAGGCCTTCACAAATGCTGACATGAAGCCTAGTTTGAGGTTATGTTTCTTCAAAAAAGCCTCTTTGTGCCGAGCCCTCATCTCCTGGATGTTACTGTGAAAACATTACAAAACAAACTGACCACAAAGCCTGTATTTTGACTTTCACACAGGTTTCTCACTCCATATACACAATCAGGTGAGAGCTTTTCCCTCACTCTGGACCATTACCTTAGTTCAAGTTTTGAAATAGTCTACCTGAGGTTAACACAGTAACTCTGTTCTTTTACAAAGAAATATAAAGGAATCAGGCCCAATCTGTCTTTAAGGTGGGTTAAGCTCTTTACAGCGCTCCTTCATGGTCTAGAAGTCAGATTTCAGTGACACATCATATGAACAAGAGATCACACAGCACACCAACATCCTTCCCCTGAATAACTGAGCTATCCATCTTGAAAAAAAAAATTGTTTTAAAGTATAAACAAAATCTACAAAATAAGCAATATTCTTTTTATTTATTGTTAGATTACAAAAAAAAAAACCCCCACTAAATCTGAGTATAACTCCCATGTGATACTCCTCGTATCTCCTGATTAGCGGAGACTAAAATAAACACTTCACAGGTACATGAGGCTCCATGTGGGAAAAAGCAGTTATGACTATGCACGGAAGGGTATAACCCAGTGTTCTTTCAGACTCATGGAAAGTCATATTCATTCTTCATCTTTCCAGAGTTAGCAGTTCCATCCACTTATTCTTTCAAACAGGCACTAACACCTACTACATGTGAGGGTCAGGGCCAGGCACCAAGATACAAAGCTAATTAAGACATAGCTCTTGCCCTTAAGATTAGTTTAATGGCTGTGATTTCTTGGTATTTAGAAAAGTGGCCACCTGTGGTTTAGGCTGCTCCCCTTCAGATGAAGCAGCAAGTCTTCTGAAAAGCCTTTACAACATGAACAGCCTTTATTCTCTTGGGACTGGTTTTTTTCAAAGACACATTGCAGAGTTAGTGGGAAATGGCTTTCCCATCACTTTGCTGCAGAAACCTCAGTATTTATCGGAATGCAATAATGCAGTTCTATGATGAAAATTGAATTTAACTTTATCTCAGGGCCAAATGCTCAGTTCTCCCTTTCTCCCTCTAATGGCCTAATTAGACATTAGCATGAAAGGTAAGATGTGGTACAATTTTAACAGCCCCCTTCAAATCTTTTGTTTTTGAAAAAGGAAGTTTTTCCAAGGGGGACTGATTGGGTTTAAAATGCTTGTTTTCCTGATTCTAACCTTATTTAGTGCTAGGATTACCACCCTAAAGACATTACTGGTTCCCAAGACACAAGAGCTGCAGAAGAGGGAAAGAGATGTGATAAACATCTCTGCTCTCAAACCTGCCCAAATGTTATTGTCTGGTCATTAAGTAGTTTCTATTTCAGAGCTCTGCCCTTGGAGGCAAAGGCTGGGACAATAGGGAAAGGGAGAAGGTCTGAGAAAGGTCCCTTATGGGTTAGCTGATCAGCACAAGACCCAAAGGGCACTCGATCTAAACCAAATTAGGCTGCAGCAAGACTGCAAGCCATTGTTAAGTGACACCTTGATTAGCTGTTGAAAGGAGATCCAGCTATTATGCTTACTTTCCAATCAAAGCTGTTGGGCCAACTGCATCTTTCAGGGACACAAATATTTACATGTTTTGTCTTAAGAAATTGGGTAGAATTTCAAAGTCCAATTCAATTTGTGTACAATTTGGCCCTAATGCACTGAAACATAAGCTGCAGCCTTTGTGATTCATTAGTCAAGGTCCTTCCCCTACATCCTATGAACAAGAGAGAAATCTTTGGCTTGAATGTCATCCAGTCTCTTCAGAAAGTTTCCCAATAGAATGGATGACATCCAGTAAAACAGGTCACAGAGCCCTACTCTAAACAATACCACAGCACACTATCAAGAAAACATCCCTTCTCCCTATTTTTCAAAGCCTTTCCAAAGAAAAGCAAATTTCTCTAATGAAAAGTAGATTTGCAGACTAAACCCTCAGGACAAAAAGAAACAAAGAGATGACCTGAGACTTGATTTGCTTCCTGACTTAAATATAAACTCCTACCCTGGCATTCAAAATGTTCTGAAATAAGGATCCAACCTTCTTTACCATTCTTTGCTATACATAATCCTCACAACAGAAATGATTTTTGACAATTTCTCAAATGTGTCTTCTACTTTCCCATCTCATGGTCTACACTGTTAACATCGTCTGGAATCACCTTTCTCCACAAGGCGACAAAATGCTAGCCATTCTTGAAGACCTTTTTAAAAATTCTTTTCTGGCCAGGCATGGTGGTTCATGCCTATAATTCCAGTGGGAGACCAAGGCAGGAGGATGGCCTGACCCTAGAAGTTCAGGAGACCAGCCTGGGCAACATAGCAAGACCTTGTCTCTACAAAAACTAAAAAAATTGGCCAAGCCTGGTGGCACACGCCTGTGTTCCCAGTGGTCCCAGTCATTTGGGAGGCTGAGACAGGAGGATCACTTGAGCCTCCCAAGTAGCTGGGACTATAGGTCCACGCCACCGTACCTGATTTTTTTTTTTTTTTTTTTTTTTTGAGATAGAGTCTTATTCTGTTGCCCAGGCTGGAGTGCAGTGGCACAATCTCTGCCACTGCAACCTCCTCCTGGGTTCAAGCAATTCTCGTGCCTCAGCCTTCCCATTAGCTGGGATTATAGGCATGCACCACCATGCCTGGGTAATTTCTGTATTTTTACTAGAGGCAGAGTTTCACCATGTTGGCCAGGCTGGTCTCGAACTCCTGGCCTGGCCTCATGTGATCCAACCACCTCAGCCTCCCAAAGTGTTGGGATTATAAGTGCAAGCCACTGCACCCAGCCCTCACTTGGCTAATTTTTAAATTTTATGTAGAGACAGTCTCGCTATGTTGCCCAGGGTGGTTTCCAACTCCTAAGCTCAAGCGATCCTCCTTCCTTGTCCCCCCAAAGCTCTGGGATTACAGGCACGAGCCATGGCGCCCAGTCTATAACCCCACTGAATTCCACAGTACAGTACTCTGTACACAGTACACACTCAAAACATGTTTGTCAAATTTCTCTTCCTGACAGTGCTGATACCTGAACACATCAAAATCTTAAAGAAAACAGGTGAGTCAACAATTAGCTCACTACAGAAATGGGCATACCCAGTGAATTAGTACCTTTGGTTAACATTCTAAGGTTGTTTAAAAACACAACTTGTTTTCCATTTCACTATCAAAGCTGGGTAAAATGAAAGATAAGCCTAGCCTATCTTTGCCTTTTCATCTACCCGATTCTGAATCACTTAGGAAAACATCTAAGGAGCAACCCCTGTGTAAAAGAAGTAGGGTGTGGTGCCCAGGCTCTCGGCATGCTGTCAAGGCTTCTCCATCCCGAGTGGGAGACTTCTGCATAAACCACGTTGGCCTGGTTGTCCCATCTCTGTTTGGCAACCTGACACTAGTCAGAGTGTACAACTATGACTACTCTCATTTATCAGAAATCACAAGATTCAGGTTTAAAAGTCTAAAATGCTAAGTTGTTGGGTTTTTCTTGAGACAGGGTCTCAGTCTGTCACCGAGGCTGGGGTGCAGTGGCATGATCTCAGCTCACTGTACCCTCAACCTCCTGGGCTCAAACGATCCTCCCATCTCAGCCCCCTAAGTAGCTGGGGCTACAGGTGTGCACCACCACACTTGGCTAATTTTTGTATTTTTTGTCGAGGTGGGGTTTCACCTTGTTACCCAGCTGGTCTTGAACTCCTGGACTCAAGCAATCTGCCTGCCTCGGCCTCCCAAAGTGCCAGGATTATAGGTGTGAGCCACTACACCTAGCCAAGGCTAAGGTTAAGGTCATGGAGAAGGCAGGCATAGTATCAGGAAAGCCAATTAAAGAAGCCAGTGGGTCGCTCTGTGAAAGTTAACAATAAACAGGCCGGGTGCAGTGGCTCACGACTGTAATCCCAGCACTTTGGGAGGCCGAGGCAGGTGGATCACGAGGTTAGGAGGTCGAGACCATCCTGGCTAACATGGTGAAACCCCATCTCTACTAAAAAAAATACAAAAAATTAGCCGGGCGTGGTGGCGGGTGCCTGTAGTCCCAGCTACTCAGGAGGCTGAGGCAGGACAATGGCGTGAACCCAGACAATGGCGTGAACCTGGGAGGTGGAGCTTGCAGTGAGACGAGATCGCCCCACTGCACTCTAGCCTGGGAGACAGCGAGACTCCGTCTCAAAAAACAAAACAACAACAACAAAAACAATAAACAAAGCAAAGAAATACCTCTTCCCTGACAAGTTAGTTTTAGAATCAGCACTAGATAAGGAGAGAAGGACAGGGGCAAGTTCGAGTGTTCTCTAAGAAAAAAGAGCCTAGGGGGTAACAGGGGCTAGAGACACTACCTCATGTCAATCTCATTAAAAGTTGTCAGCATTGCACATGTATTCTGGGCCTCCTTCAGACGCTGAGCAATGCGCTGCCGCATCCTGTTCATTTTCTCCTGAAAGCAAGAGTGGAACAAGCATTGACAATCTGATCTCTGGGTCAAGCATTCCCCGCGTAGTCAGAAAGAACATGGCTTGCCACAAGTGGATGGCCAAGGGCTATAGTATCTAAGTAAAACAAGAGCTCCAGGCTTCCCTTTCCTGTAGTGGCCCTTTCTCCTCCAAGCAAAAACAGGCAAACACAGGCCAAACCTACTCACTCAGATGTGCCTGAAGCTTGACCAAGAATGAAGGCTCAGAAACGGTGATTTAAAAACCAAAACCAATTTATGAAAGAATGTAGTGTAGTGTAGTCTAGCCAACATAAGAATCATAAGAAAAAGGGTACTTTCTGTTGCTAAAGACTTGCATGACAATAGCTATTTGTGGAACGGAACCTCATAAGCAACAAACTTTTGAGGCTATCATATTTTTAGGAAGTATTCTCAGGCAGAGGAACCACACTCTTGACCATACTTCCTTGAGGTTTTATGTCTGCACCTGACAGCTATTGCTACTGAGTATTATCCCTTAGCTACAGCTAAGTATCCCGGAAGCACAGGAATAGAGCTCACTAAACCACCTCTCTAAAGTGTGTGACATCATGGGAGGAAGGGGGTGAGTTACTAAGCTACCATCCCCTACAAATATTTAACTTACCCAAGGCTTTCACTGAGCATAATATAGCAGGAAAGCCACTGAACAAGTGTTCAGAAGACCTCGGGTTCTAGTTCTATCATTTGATGGTGATGTGACTATAAAGAAGTTATATTCTAAACTCCCTTTGTCAAGGTTGAGGGAATGAGCTGCCAGCCATTCAAAGGTAGGCACCACCACACCCATACTCCACTAATCTCAACACTGCCCCCTGCCTCTTTCCTGGAAGTGGTCCGCAGAGGCTTACCCGATGTTCTGAACGCAGACCTTTGCCAGCTCCTGGCTCAGCTAGTGGTGGGGCAACAGTGGGTTTCACTGCAGACACTGAAAATGAAGAGAGGATAAAGTGGCATCAGACAAAGAAAGAAACATCTACTGAGTTTGTGCTAGTGCTTTCATATGTCCTGTTACTTAACCATCAAGATATTCTGAGGTGTATTAATATCACTCCAACTTCACAGATGAACAATCTGTTCAGATAAATTAAGTGACTAGCCTAAAGACACACAGCTAGTAACAGAAAGCTGAGATGCAAAACAGAACTTCGGATACAAAGTCTAGAATTCTTTCTACAAAGCAGTCAACCTGGCCTGTTCAGAACCATGATGAGTCTTAGAGTTTACCCTGAGGCAACATATTAGACGAGATGTTCTCCCACATGACACGTGGGAGTTGGAAGCCTACCAGGTTTGCTAGAAGGAGGTTGTGAGGGTGAGGGCACTGGTGGCATCTGAGTGGGTATGGGTGCTGCAGGGGGAGGAACTGGCACTGCTGTAGGTTCTGCCTTTGGGGCTGCAGCAGCAGGAGCTTCAGCCGGTTTGGCCTTAGCAGGAGCAGCTGAAAAACAAGAAAAGTAGATGCCACTGGCACTATCTGAAATGGAAAACAACCAAATCACAGCTACTAAGCCAAAAACTCTAGCTCCAATCAAGTAACAAATGTCTACTGGGTATCGGCAATATGCAAGGCACTGTGAGACATACACACACAATGACATAAGGCACTATTCTCTATTCCTCAGGGTCCCTGAATGTCCATCAGATAACTGGCTCAATTTAGCTCCCTCCTCGATTTCACAGGTTTCTACTGAATAAATTCAGCAAGTACTTTCAAAGCACCTACCAAGCCCAAGAAAATGTAAATTTCCAAGAGAAAAAAACAAAGTCCAGGCAATTTAAAATATTGAAATGCATACATAAACATATTTCTAATTACTGATACTCTCCATCCTCTATTCTAACATTATATATGCAAGAATACTACTAAAAAATAGGCTGGGTGCAGTTGCTCACGTCTGTAATCCCAGCACTTTGGGAGGCCAAGGCAGGCGGATCACGAGGTCAACAGATCAAAACCATCCTGGCCAACATGGTGAAACCCTGTCCCTACTAATACAAAAATTAGCTGTGCGTGGTGGCACGCACCTGTAGTCCCAGCTACTCAGCAGGCTGAGGCAAGAGAATCACTTGAACTCTGGAGGCAGAGGTTGCAGTGAGTCAAGATCAGGCCACTGCACTCCTGCCTGGGCAACAGAGCAAGACTCCATCTCAAAAAAAAAAAAAAAAAAATTCATCGAGGGCTGACTTAGGCTTAAAAAAGCGCTTCATCCAGGATGACTCATAAATCACTGAGGTGGCCAAGTAATAATCTCACAACTTAAATGAAATGTTTGTTTCTATTTTTCACCCATCTGGACATTACATCCAGGGTTAGTGCTAAGACAAACTTCTGTAACAGGAGGACTACCCTTATTTCCTAGCCTTCTATCATACATGTTTTCTACTCCGAGCTTCTGGTCTTGCCTGATTAACCTCAATCATGTGGTCGATCTGCATTATTAGTGTTAACAATGAAAAAGAAATAGACATTTGTGACTCGTTGGTCTACAAGTATGATTCTTGCTTAGGAAAAAGAAATAGACATTTTAGTGGTTATAAAATTTCACTAAGAGTCAGATAAACAGTTATTAATCTCTAATCCTATCAGATCTAGTACAAATTATTTTGTTTCTCATTTCTTCCCAAAAGAAATACCAACCCTTCCTAGAGATATGAGAGAATAGATGTGATAAGAAACAACACTGAATTCCCCATAATAGACAACGAGCATTTCCTTTGAGCATTACGTCAGCGCTCAGAAAGTTCTGAAGCATTTCAGATTTTGGATTTTCAGTTGTGGAGCATTTCAGATTTTGGATTTTCAGTTTTGGAGCATTTCATTTGGATTTTCAGTTTTGGAGCATTTCAGATTTTGAGTTTTCAGATTAGGTATGCTCAATCTGTGTATCTATAAGAAAAGGTTCAGTTTCTCAGCTCCTGCTAAGAAACACCCATGGAAAGAACAGACTATAAGGTCTATTTTTTTAAAAATAAACTTTTCTTCCAGAATTTGACATTTAAAGTTCACAGTATATATAAATTTACCCCTTATTCCCTCAACTAAGGGCAGCTGGAATGACAGAGTCTTTGACATATCAGGGAATTAGCACATTATGCTCAGTCCCAATCCCAAGAGGGAACACTGGAGACCTTGAGCACCAGGAGAACTTCTTTACCACCAGTTTTCCTGAGTGTGAAAAGCGGAGTGCCTCCTTCGACTTTTCCCCCATCAGGTACCAAAAGAGCTTCAATCACGCCATTTGCTGGTGATGGAACCTGCACAGAAGTCTGGAAGAGGAAGACAGATGGAGGAAGTCCAAATGTTTATCCAGCATTAGAAAATTAGCTGTATAGAATCTCCAATGAAGCTGGGCACGGTGGTTCATGCCTGTAGTCCCAGTACACTGGGAGGCCAAGGCAGGTGGATCACTTGAGGTCAGGAGTTCAAGACCAGCCTGGCCAACATGGTGAAACCCTATCTCTACTAAAAACTATAAAAATGTAATCCCAGCTACTTGGGGAGGCTGAGGCAGGAAAAAATCGCTTGAACCTGGCAGGTGAAGCCAATATCGCGCCATTGTACTCCAGCCTGGGTGACAGAGCGAAACGCCGTCTCAAAACAACAACAACAACAAAAACCTCCAATGAGTCACAAGAGTGGTAACACAATATATAAGGCCCTGGACACAAACACCTAAGGCCACAATTTCAGAGCAAGGCTGATGATAAGTCAACGCTATTGTGAAGATTCACTCTTTCTGTCCTTTCTCAGAAACATTCAGGCAATATTCAGTTAATAGGTTTCCAAGTGATACAGGAAAAACTGGAAACAGCTTACTTACCCTCCTCACCCCATCACCACACACTACAAGACTAAAGCTACTAAATGAAGTACATAGTACACACACAGCAAACAATTTAAAGTTAAATGCAGGTCAGGTGCGGTGGCTCACGCCTGTAATCCCAACACTTCGGGAGGCAGAGGCAGGCAGATCACCTGAGGTCAGGAGTTTGAGACCAGCCTGGCGAAACCCTGTCTCTATAAGAAGTACAAAAATTAGCCAGGTGTGGTGGCATGTGCCTATAATCCCAGCTACTAGGGAGGCTGAGGCAGGAGAATCACTTGAACCCGGGAGGTGGAGGTTGCAGTGAGCTGAAATCAGGCCACTGCACTCCAGTCTGGGCAACAGAACAAGACTCTGTCTCAGGAAAAAAAAAAAAAAAAGGAAGTTGGCCGGGCGCGGTGGCTCAAGCCTGTAATCCCAGCACTTTGGGAGGCCGAGACGGGCGGATCACGAGGTCAGGAGATCGAGACCAGCCTGGCTAACACGGTGAAACCCTGTCTCTACCAAAAAAATACAAAAAAAACTAGCCAGGCGAGGTGGCGGGCGCCTGTAGTCCCAGCTACTCAGGAGGCTGAGGCAGGAGAATGGCGTAGACCCGGGAGGCAGAGCTTGCAGTGAGCTGAGATCCGGCCACTGCACTCCAGCCTGGGCGACAGAGCAAGACTCCGTCTCAAAAAAAAAAAAAAAAAAAAAAAAAAAAAGCCGGGCGCGGTGGCTCAAGCCTGTAATCCCAGCACTTTGGGAGGCCAAGACGGGCGGATCACGAGGTCAGGAGATCGAAACCATCCTGGCTAACATGGTGAAACTCCATCTCTACTAAAAATACAAAAAACTAGCCGGGCGTGGTGGTGGCGCCTGTAGTCCCAGCTACTCTACCAGGGAGGCTGAGGCGGGAGAATGGCGGGAACCCGGGAGGCGGAGCTTGCAGTGAGCAGAGATCACCCCGCTGCACTCCAGCCTGGGAGACACAGCGAGACTCCGTCTCAAAAAAAAAAAAAAAAAAAAAAGTTAAATGTAAAAAGTTTTTTTTTTAATTGAATGAATCCAATAATTTTACAACTGAGGTTAGAGCTAGTTAAAAATTATCTCTAAACAACGGTTAAGTCCCTGTTTCATTAGGTTAACTAAGGGAAGCCCATGAAAAACTGGTAATATAAGATAAGCCTACCTTGTCAGTTTCAATCTCACAAACCACTTCATCTTCTGCAACGGTGTCTCCAACAGCTGAAAAGACAATCAAAGGCTACCTGTTAGCGGGGAGCCTCCAGTATGTTACAAGAACCCTTTCCTACAGGGCCAGCGGAAAGTACATATGTAAAGAAAAGGGCAGAGCTATAAATTCTACAACTATCCTTGGCGGAGGGGAGAATTTTAGAAAGCACTTAAACTTAAGAAGTGAGAGGAGCCAGGCACCGTGGCTCACGCCAACACTTTGTGGCAGGCCAAGGCGGGCAGATCACCTGAGGTCAGGAGTTTGAGACCAGCCTGACCAACATGGTGAAACCCCATCTCTACTAAAAATACAAAAAACTTGGCCATGCGTGGTGGTGGGCACCTGTAATCCCAGCTACTCGGGAGGCTGAGGCAAGAGAATCACTTGAACCTGGGAGGTGGAGGCTGCAGTGAGCCGAGATCATACCACTGTACTCCAGGCTGGGAACAGAGTCAGACTCTGTCTCCAAAAAAAAAAAAAAAAAAAACAAAAAAAAAACCAAAAACAAAAAGAAACACAAGAAGAGAGGAAACTAAATCTTACCTTTCTCCCACCTGACATCTCCCTCTGTGACAGATTCTGCAAATGCTGGGGTTTTGACTGTAACCAAGTCATCCTCTAGGAAAAATGCAAAAAAGAAAATCACAAGTAGTTCATTTTTCATTATTTTTCTTTAATTAAACTCAATCAATTGTTGCTCTTCCCATAAAATTCCATTCCCAAGAAGGCAGGTACTTACTGCATACAGCTGTAGTTCTGAAGAAGCGAACACTGAAGACACTGTTGTTGTTAATGCTACAAAAGAAACACACGTTAACTCCTTTAGCAGGTGAACCACTCACACTTTAGTTAAGGCCCCATGGGTCACCTTTCTCTTAAACAGTGACTCCTGACCAGGGGTGTACATCAGTGTCACTTGGGGAGGAACCTTTTCAAAGTTCACATGTCTAGGCCTCTCCCCCAGGGATTCTGACTCAGCAGGTCTGGAGCAGAGCCTAATGACCCAGGTACCTTAGACGGTGAGCTCCCCAAGTACGCCCAGGCCCCTGTGTTGCAATGCAATGCCAGCTCTCACAAAACAGACTTACATTTGGTTTTTAAAGAAAAAATAAGCACCTTGGTCCTTTGTAGACTGAAAGGACTTAGAATCTTAATTTGGTTTTTTGTTTTTTAAGAGACAGAGACTTGCTCTGTCACCCAGGCTGCAGTACAGTGGCATGATAATAGTTCACTGTAACCTCGAATTCCTGGACTTAAGGGATCCTCCCACCTCTGCCTCCCAAGTAACTAGGACTACACGCACATGCCACCCAGCTAATTTTTTAAAATTACTCTTTGTAGACTACGGACTTCATTGCCCAGATGGGTCTCCAAGATCCTGCCCAAAGCGCTGGGATTACGAGAGTGAGTCACCATGTCCAGCCAGGTCTCTTTCTTAACCAAATCCAGGATAGATACATGGCTTGCCCAGGGTACAAGCCATTGTGCAAGGTATAATGGAATTTCTGCCCTCAAGATAACAGATTCAGATCAGATAAGGCAGCAAGATTAACAAGACTAACTCGGAAGTAAAACAAGGTGTTATGCCAAAAAAAAAAACCCAAAAACAAAAAAACCACACACAAACTCCATATGGTATCTCCTACTCAGTTCTCTTGCTAGAAAGCAGCACATCAATACATTCTGGACTCATTCAAAATGAACCTCAAAGACCAAGGCATTTACTAATATGGCCTTTACAGTAATAACAGAAACTGGAGAATGAACTCACCCTGTATGCACAAAGCCATTAACAGTGGTTACCTCTGAGGGGTGAGAGATGTAGACATACACGGTATCTCTGGTTATGTGTTGCACACTTACACCATTTGGGAGAAAGATTTGGATTGATGGGGACTTTCACTTTTTACACTTCAGGACTGTTTGAATATTCTACAACAAGCATTTTTATAATAGAAAAGTAAAATAGATTTAAGTTGCCTTTAGGTATTTTTACTTTTATAACGTCAAAATAACTGTAAGGTCTATGTATAACCAAGAAAAAAATGAAGATATTTAAAAACTACAGAATACAAAATGTTCTTCATATAGTTTGTAACCATGTAAAGTACATGCCTACAGGCAAGAACTAACAGGCAACATGCAAGTGCAGAGACTGCTCTGCAAGTCATCCAGGAACCCAGAGCGGTGCCCACCACTACCAAGAGGCATTCGGGGGGCTAGAGGACAAGGATAAAAAAGTCTTCTCATGGACACCCTTTTTACTTTTTGAATTTTTAACCATGTAAATATAATAATATTAAGTAAAAACATAAAACCAAAAATTGTTTTACAATAAAAGATTTCTTAAATAAAGTGGGTACCTTATTCACAGAAAAGGCGCAACACACACAAAGATACTGGAATAGGGTGACATGATCGGGGTGATCCCACACACAGTTTACTTTTTCCTCATTATTTACTTTCAAATATTTAGTGTATTTATGGTAGAGATTCATGATTGTCCCAATTTTCATTTAATTGCAGATGAGTAATACATTTTGAATATCTAAGTAACTAGATGTTCACTGCAGGATATTATAAATAGCAAAAAGAATACTTACAATGGGATCATACCACACAGTAGAAAATGAAATCATTTTGTAACCTGCTTTTTCCCACTTTTCATAGTGTGAACATCTGAACATACTACAGTTTAGCCAATCCCTTGCTCTTTACCATTTTGAGATAAATCTGGTTATACCAGTTCTTTAGTATAGATTCCTAGAGATGGAATTGCTAGACGAAAAGGTACACACAGGCCAGGCCATGGCTCACGCCTGTAATCCCAGCACTTTGGGAGGCTGAGGAGGGCAGATCACCTGATGTCAGGAGTTAGAGACCGGCCTGGCCAACATGGTGAAACCCCGTCTCTAGTAAAAATACAAAAATTAGCCAGGTGTGGTGGCGTGCGCCTGTAATCCCAGCTACCCAGGAGGCTGAGGCAGGAGAATTGCTGGAATCCGAGAGGCAGAGGCTGCAGTGAGCCGAGATCGTGCCACTGCACTCCAGCCTGGGCGATAGAGCAAGACTCCACCTCAAAAAAAAAAAAAAAAAAGAAAAAAAGGTACACACATTCAAAGACTTATAACTATCAAATTGCCCTCCAAAATAACACAGGAATTCATATTTCTAGTACTGAGTGCAACATTTACCCAATTTTAAAAAACCAGCCAGGCACCGCAGCTCACGCCTGTATCCTCCACTTTGGGAGGCTAAAGCAAGTGGATGGATTGCTTGAGCCCAGGAGTTTTACACCAGCCCGGGTATCATGGCGAAACAATCCCACCTCTACAAAACATACAAAAATCAGCCAGGCACGGTGGCACGTGCCTGTAGTCTCAGCTACTCAGGAGGCTGAGGTGAAAGGATCTCTTGAGCCCAGGAGGCTGAGGACGCAGTGAGCCAAGATCAGGCTACTGCACTCCAGCCAAAGTGGCACAGCAAGATCCTGTCTCAAAACAAACAACAACAAAAACTCTCATTGTGATGTACAGTAAGCAGCTCATCCGCTGACCCCTTCACTTTGAGGATTCTCCCTGTAGAGAAAGCAACCTGACAGCTGTTGAACAGGTAAGTAGGGAGCATTCTCTTAGCATCACCACGGAAACATTTGGAATGCAAAGCAGCATTTAAGCAACATTCATATGCACAAGTTAATCTGAAACACACATGGGTGGCCTTTCTCCAAACTCTGCATTATGCAGCAACAGCATTCCCTCCAAACTAGTCAGTCCCAGGACTCAACCAATTTTAAGCTTTTACTGTTTCTAAAAATGAGTAACTATGCTACTGAGAGGATGCTCTTAATCTCCACAATAAATGTAACCTTGAGCCTTTCAGCTGCACTTACATCCAAATAGAGTATCTAGGAGCACCCTTCCATATCCCATAGAAAGAGGGTTCCAACTTAACTTTCATTACAATCTAAACACCTGTGGAGAGCGGGCACACTCCTAGTTCAACACTGACATGGAGCTGATGCTCAAGGAACATCACATGGGAAAAGTGAACATCGAGGTTAGTCTAAGGACTCAACATAATCACCTCAATTTCTAGGTCTGGAGGCCAGTGAAGAATTCAGATGGTCAAATTTAGAACTTTATGTCTTAATAAATAACCCGTGGCCACATGTCTGTACTCCCCAATGATACTTACACAACCTTCCTGCTGTTAGGGTAACCTGGTCCCTGGCATAAGGAGACCCCTGCAAGAAACAAAATAACTCTTAACCAACAACTCTTATCTCACAAAGGATACATGCTGGGAATGGAAAAGAGGTCTGCTCACCCCCAACCCTGAGACAGAGCAGGATCAACGGCAACAGATATAATCTTTATCATAGAGTCCCGCTTCTCAAACTTTTCCAAAGTAGCCTTAGTGGCAGAGAGCAACTGGGTATGTGAGATTGAGTGGGAATGTGTTTGGCCGGGGAGGAAAGAGAAAAAATTTGATGGCACAGCCCAAAGTGATTATATAATCTCATTTTCCTTAAAAAGTCAGAACTTTTCATTATTCCTGTATGTTTTCATAATAAAATGTCTCTTGCCAAGTCTTCAAATACAACTGAAGCCTGAGAAAGACAGGGGATGGCTTATATTGTGACTATACATAACCCAATTTGAGAAGCAAGGAGGATATTTGGTCCGGGTTTGAAAAGCCTGGGTTGGAAATCTTATCACCCGAACCCTAGTGGTAAAGATTTGGCTACTTTAGGTTCAGGGTCTCCAGCTTGTCCTAGGGCTGAGAAAATCATGTCCCTATCTTTCAGTGTATTGACTTCCCATGCCATTCTGAAGTCTTCTGCCCTGGTCACTCTCAACAAGGTGAAAGCCCCTTTCTGCCCACCAGCTGTCCTTATCATAGACAACTGCATTTCCCCAACTGATGACTAGTAACTACAGCTGCCTCTTCTGAATTCTTTCTTATGTCTTTTTTCTTTCAGATTAACAATTCTTTCTGAACCATAGGCTCAAGAGACACCAAATGAGAGCTAGCTCTCTCTTATGCCCACCTCCTCACAAACATCCCAACACAGGTAAGCCAGTCACCTCTATATCCAGCAGCCAATGACTATGCAGCGCAAATTCTAAGCGTAGTATGTTCTTAAACTAGAGTAGCTGGTGCCCCACATTGATTTTGGAAACCTGGAGTCTAATTCAGAGTTCATCCTACAGCACATTTCATTTGTACAGCGCTTTAGGGTTTATAAAAAGCTTTCCCATAATTACCTCACTTTGATTTTACAGTCTCACAACTCTCTGAAGTGGAACGATTATCTGCCATTATTCCTATTTCATATAAGCAGGGCTTCTGGAGGTTAAGTGACTAGCCCAAGATGAATCCCTGAGCCTAAATGCAAATCCCCAAGTGCAAGGTTCTTTCCATTGTCCTGCCCACCTATAAAGTGGAGAAAATGTTCACTGACATTGTTCAGGGTTCCCACTTGAAAAATACATTTGTTATTGAGAGTCCACTACAAGCTGACATTGTGCTAGGTGCCTTATGTTCTCATAACTCAGGATAAAGTCCACACACTTTACATGATCCTGTACCGTCCAGCCCACTCTATCTTTCCTGCCAGACAGGCTTCTTCCCATGTCTATCACTGGTCAAGTCCTTTCCTGTCTGAAAACCTTTGCACAAGCAATTCCCTTTGCCTGGAATACATTTTCTTGGCTCTTTTATATTCAGGTCTCAGTTAAATGTCACTTCTTCAGGGAAGCCTTTACTGACATTTCCAACCTTCCCAAGCTGGGCTACATCATTCCACCCTTTCATCACACCCTTTATTCCTCTCTCGTAGTTACCACAATTTAATTATGCCCTTGTCGGAGCATAACTGTATACCTGCTCTCTCTCTCCAGCTAGCCCATAAAATCTCGAGGCTAGAGTCCATCTGTATCCCTGTTACCCAGAACAGTGGCTAGCATATAGTAAACACTCAATAAATGATCTGTTGAGTCTATGAGTAAATGAGAGCATGGTGGGTTAAGAGTTCAGGCTGGGTCAGGTAGACCTGGCTGGATCAACAGCTGGGTGTGTGACCATGGCCAAGGCTTTTAAGCTCTCTTGTCTTGGGTTATGCATTTGTAAAATAGAAAAAATACTTTTTACTGTTTTGTGATGATTAAAAAATTCACAGAAAGCAGTCATATAAATGCTTGGCACAAAGAAAGCCCACAAGATCAACCCATTCAACAAATACTTAGGCTAGGCATATAACAGAAAATAAGCTATGGATGACACTTTTTTTTTTTTTTAACTAGTGGGATAAAATCTAAACTCCTTCAAGTCTCTATACCATCTTCTATCTCATGCCACTCTCTCCGTTAACCAAAATACTCTGGCCAAATCACCTTTTTTCCAGTTCTTAAGTTCTGCCAACCTCTTTTCTTCCTCAGGGTCTTTGTACATGCCATTCTCTTTCTCCTGGGCTTCACTGGGTTAGCTCCGTCACATCCTGCTGGCCATAACTGGTTTTTTTTTGTTTTTTTTTTTTTTTTAAGACAGAGTATCCTGTCGCCCAGGCTGGAGCGCAATGGTGCGATCTCGGTTCACTGTAAGATCCGCCCCCCCCCGCCCTCCCGGGTTCACACCATTCTCCCGCCTCAGCCTCCCGAGGAGCTGGGACTACAGGCGCCCACCACAATGCCCGGCTAATTTTTTGTATTTTTTAGTAGAGATGGGGTTTCACCGTGTAAGCCAAAATGTCTCGATCTCCTGACCTCGTGATCCGCCCGCCTCGGCCTCCCAGAGTGCTGGTACTACAGGCGTGAGCCACCGCGCCCGGCCATGGCCATAACTTTTAAGTCACCTCAGAAATTTCTGGGCTCTTCTGTCCACCCTCACATGTTTCCTTCTCAGCAGTTACAAAAATTTGCCTTTGTTCGCTTGTTCAGCAATTGACACTATCCAACTAGCCAAGAAGCTCCATGAGGGCAAGAACTGTACACTTCTGTATCCACTCCTGTATCCCTAGTGTCTAGCACAGTGCCTGACACAGTAGAAACTCAACAACTACGAGCTAAATGAATAAACGATAGCTCATGATTATGTAGCACTATGTCTCACTACTCTCTGAACCGAACTGTCTTTAGGTATTACGAGAAACACAGGCACCCCCGAGTTCCTCACATACTGCTCTGTCCAGGAGCAGAGCATTTTAGGTGACGGCAAGGGCAGAACTTACCAGGCAGGGAACGTCTCCCTAGAGGGCAGTTCCCCTGTTGAGAAAGAAGACATTATCGACGTCACCCAAGATGGAAAAAAAAAAAAAAAAAGAACACCCAGCTTTTTCTTCTAAGTACACGCTCAAAGCTGTACCCGTGGTGGTGACAGGTGAATCTCGTAACTCCGAAGGTGAATGTAACACACCGTGCTGGCAGTCCCAATCAACACGCTGGGCCTGCCAAACTATCTCAACTTCCCAACGGGACTTACTAATACCCACAGATTTTAGCAGAGCAAGAGGAGACGGGCGCCGAATCCCGCCAGAGGACTCCGCCGCGCCTCCTCCCTAACTCTGAGTCGAGTAACTGGACGGGCGCGGCTCCCCAGCTCCAGCGCGGAGGGTGGGGTACAGCAGGAAACGTTTCCCGCGGGCTGCCTGAAGAAGGCAGGGGGCCGCTGGGCTCCGCAAAACGGTCCCGAGAGCAACCACGGCCCCCGGCCGCCCAGCCCGCGCGGCCTCCGCGTCCCAGTGCCCTTGGTGCCCGGTCTGACCGGCGCGCCGCGCCCCTGCCTTCCAGGCCTCTTGTCCGCCCGCCAACAGACTCCTCACGCGTCGAGGCCCCGGCTCGGCCAGACCGTACCTTCTGGAAGGCAGAGAGCGAGCGGCTGAATGCCCGGGACACACAGCGGGACCGCGACAGCATCGCGGCAGCGGAGCCGAGGGCGGGCGGACACCGGATATAGGGCCCGGCAACAACCGGAAGTTGGGTGGGCCGCAGTACCCGCCGCCCGACGAGGGGTGTTCGGAGCGAACCACTGGCAGGGGGTGGGCGCACGGCTGCGCCCAGTTGCCGGCGCTGCAGCCCAGGAGTCCTGCTCTCTGGAGCAGGCAACCCTAAGGCGCTCTCGGGGCCCTCTGCACTGCCTGTCACCCTGAGCTGGTTCTCCTGAAGGTGTCTACGACTGTCCTGCCACCAGATTGCCCCCGGGGTCAGGCCTCCCCCTACCCTTCCACAGAACTGGCTCTGAGCTTGGCGCCCTTCTCTTTCGGGACCCAATGGCACCGCGCGGTTCCTCCTCTGTACCTTGGGAAGAGAGCGAAAGAGGGGCACGGACTTTGAATTGAAACCTTGGCAGACATGCATGCCTGATCTTACACTTGCGTGGCCTTGGGCAGATGACATTGCCCCCCACCTGCAGCCTCAGGTTCCTTAACTATTAAAAAAAACAAAAACACAAAAAAGCACTTGTTACTTCCCTGTCTTCCTAACCCCGAGTCAAAGAAACAGAATCCCAGGAATTTCTAAAGGGCTCCCATTGCCTTTTTACGAGCCGCATATCTTCACTAACTATAGCCTTACTTCTCAACAGCTTCTGATTTTCCCCCTACGCAAATTCCAGCCAAACTAATTGTTCCCCATACATCTTGCGCATTTTGGAAGTTGTTCGTTTGTCACCCTATCCCTAGAATATAAACTCCCAGCTTTTTTTTTTTTTTTTTTTTAAAGAAAACAGGTCATAGTTCACTGGAGCCTTGACACCCTGGGCTCAAGCGATCCCTCTGCCTCAGCCTCTGGAGTAGCTGGGACTACAGGTGCCACCATGCCAGGGTAACCTTCCCACTCTAAGAGTGCCATTCTTCCCGCTGACTTGAAGTAAAAGCACATAGCATGAGTATTCACCTTTAAGGCTCACTTCCTAATAAAAAAGATGTTCTTTAAACCCCTGGCTGAATTAGTAACACATAAATGTACGAATGAAAAAATTAACCACTTGGTGCCTCTTCATGATGGTTTCTTTATCAGAGTCATTTTGCCTGGCCATCAGGACCTTTATTTTTCTAATTAATTTATGTTTAAATATAAATTGACACAGGATCTCACCATGTTGCCTCAAACTCCATCAGGACCTTTACAGTGCCTTCACTCACCTGAATCCTGAAAGCACTGCCACTAGAATTCTGGAAGGATGGGCCAAAGTCCTAACTAGAAATAGAGAAAATAGCTCTGCCCTGCTGCTACTCACAATCGACTCCTCAGTAGCTTTCACCTGAATTATTTGAAAAGCTCCCTAAGCAGTTCTAAGCCTCCACGCTCGCTTTCTCTAGCCCATCATCCTTTATATCTGTGTCAAAGATCCTTCTGAGCCTGGTGCGGTGGCTCACACCTGTAATCCCAGCACTTTGGGAGGCTGAGGCAGGTGGATCACTTGAGATCAGGAGTTCGAGACCTGCCTGGCCAACATGGTGAAACCCTGTCTCTACTAAAAATGCAAAAATTAGCTGGGTGTGGTAGCAAATGCCTGTAATCCCAGCTACTCGGGAGGCTGAGGCAAGAGAATTGTACAAGGATATTGCACTGAGGATAAAGTACAAACTCCTCAACTTGACCAGGCACCTGGTAATCAGGCTTCTGATTATGTTCTGATTCTCTCCCCACATTCTCACAGATTGTGAGCTTTAGTCAAACCACACTACTGGCCATAGCCTCACAGAGCTATTTGCATGGGTTGTTCCCTCCTCCTATTTGCCTAGGGACTCCTAGTCATCCTTTGAATCTCCTTCTGAATTCCTTCCTAACCCCTCTGGCAGAGTTAACAGATAAATTTTCTATGCTTTCAAAGCCCTGTGTCTGGGTCTCTACATTGCATTGTATTATTATGGCCTGTTTACCTGTCTGTCTCCCATGCTGCATAAAGCAGTAGGTGGAAAGAGACGACTCTCTCTTTTCCTGAATCCTCCAAACACAACACCTGGGACACCAGAGTTCCTGGGACTCTGTAGGTACTCAATAAATATTTGTGAAATTACTAAATACTTCCATGTTTACTACATTGGTGGACACAGTTGAAGAATCCAAGAATAGTAGTCAGGGGCTATGGCAATTTCTTGCCCGTACTGCTGTTAATGTTTTTTTTTAGATAGCTACTCAGTTATTTCACAGTCTCTTTTTTTTTTTTTTTTTTTTTTTTTTGAGATGGAGCCTTGCTCAGCTGCCCAGGCTGGAGTGCAGTGGCGTGATCTCGTCTCGGCTCACTGCAACCTCCGCCACCCGGGTTCAAGTGATTCTCCTGCCCCAGCCTCCCGAGTAGCTGGGACTACAGGTGCATGCTATCATGCCCAGCAAATTTCTGTATTTTTAGTAGAGACAGGGTTTCACTGTGTTGGCTGGGATGGTCTCCATATCTTGACCTCATGATCCGCCCGCCTTGGCCTCCCAAAGTGCTGGGATTACAGGCTTTCACAGTCTTTAACAATTTTTGAGATTCTTGTAGAAGGTGTAGAGGCTTCAGGCCGGGCGCAGTGGCTCACGCCTGTAATCCCAGCACTTTGGGAGGCCAAGGCGGGTGGACCACGAGGTCAAAAGATCAAGACCATCCTGGCTAACACGGTGAAACCCCGTCTCTACTAAAAATACAAAAAATTAGCCGGGCATGGTGGTGGGTGCCTGTAGTCCCAGCTACTCTGGAGGCTGAGGCAGGAGAATGGCATGAACCTGGGAGGTGGAGCTTGCAGTGAGCCGAGATCGTGTCACCGCACTCCAGCCTGGACGACAGAGCGAGACTCCGTCTCAAAGAAAAAAAAAAAAAAAAAAAAAAAATAGATGTAGAGGCTTCAAGGCTTCAAGCCTGCTTATAATGTGGCAAAGCACTTCTGGAGTTTTAGTGATCACCCAAGTTAATCTTAGATATTACTTAGTATTACTTATACTTAGTATACTTAGATATTACTGTCTTAAGACACCACACGCACACACACACTCGAGCATGGTTTCATACAAAATCCCTTTCAGAGGGTAAGAGTTGAAATTGATTTCCTTAAGATTAACATATGAGCTTCCATGGACTCCAAGCTGCAACCCAATAAGCTAGTGCACTCTTCTTCATTTAGAGCCTTCCAAGACACAGCACCATCTACTAGGGCCAGAGTTTATGAATATAAATTGTGGCAGGGCTCAAAAGAGAATTTTTTTTTTTTTTTTTTTTTTTTGAGATAGAGTCTCACTCTATCGCCAGGCTGGAGTGCAGTGGCGCCATCTTGGCTCACTGCAACCTCCGCCTCCCAGGTTCAAGAGATTCTCCTGTCTCAGCCTCACGAGTAGCTGGGACTACAGGCACACACCACCACGCCTGGCTAATTTCTGTATTTTTAGTAGAGATGGGGTTTCACCATGTTGGCCAGGATGGTCTTGATTTCTTGACTTTGTGATCCCCCCACCTTGGCCTCCCAAAGTGTTGGGCTTACAGGCGTGAGCCGCCACGCCCAGCCCAAAAGTTAATTTTAAAAAACATTTTCATTATAAAACACATATTAAAAAGGATATAAAAATCTATGTGTTCAGTTTAAAAGAAAAATAATAAAAGGAATTCCCATACTTGCTGCCCAGCTGAAGAAATGGAAGAGTTCCCTGTGGCCTCCTCCATCCTCAGACCCAGTTAGCCACTACCATACTGAACTATATATTAACCATCCACTTGTTTCATTATAGCTTCAGTATGCTTATGTCCATCATCACACCCAGTTAGCCACTACTATACTGAATTATATATTAACCATCCCCTTGTTTTCATTATAGCTTCAATATGCTTATGTTCTAAACTATACATGTTTTTGCCTATGTTTTTAAATTAAGAAAAAGATGTCTCCAGCCACTGTGGCCTGATACAGAAAAAAATAAAAAATGAAAATGAAAGATGTATTTACTTTCAAATTAAATAAGAAAAAAGGTGTGTTTTTAGAAAGGATTAAGTAGCTCATTTACCTCAAATTCCCCAGTTTTCTTATGTGTGTTCGGAACCATACATTCACATCCTTACCTACGTATTTATGAATATTATTGGCCAGATAGTAGATGGAGCTATAGCCTATGCTTCCATCTTTGGGCTCCTTAAAATAGGGACTATGCCCTATATTCACTCCATATTACCTATGATACCTAGATTCCATCTATCTGTCTATCTCTTCTTTCAGTTGTAATTCAAAATAATGGACAGATGAATACACAATGAAAATCTAGACATGTTTTTGTGTGGGCATTTTTTTTGGTCTTTTTTTTTTTTTTTTTTTTTTTTGAGACAGAGTCTCACTGTGTTGGCTCACTGCAACTTCCACCTCCCAGGTTCAAGCAGTTCTCCTGCCTCAGCCTCCTGAGTAGCTGGGATCACAGGCACCCACCACCATGTCCAGCTAATTTTTGTATTTTTAGTAGAGAGGGGGTTTCACCATGTTGGTCAGGCTGGTCTCGAACCCCTGACCTCATGATGCACCCACCTTGGCCTCCCAAAGTGCTGGGATTACAGGCGTGAGCCACCACGCCTGGCCCTGGTCTATTTTTTAACTTAGTAGAAATGGAATCACAGTGCCTGTATCATTCTATAACTCACTTTTTTTTTTTGTTTTTTTTGAGACAGAGTCTCGCTCTGTTGCCCAGGCCGGAGTGCAGTGGCACGATCTCGGCTCACTGCAAGCTCTGCCTCCCGGGTTCACGCCATTCTCCTGCCTCAGCCTCCCGAGTAGCTAGGACCAAAAGCACATGACACTACACCTGGCTAATTTTTTTTCTTTTTTCTTTTTTTTTAAATATATTTTTGGTAGAGATGTGATCTCTCTAGGTTGCCCAGGTTGATCTTGAACGCTGGGCTCAAGTGATCTGCCGCCTCAGCCTCCCAAAGTGCTGGAATGACAGGCGTGAGCCACCGAGCCCAGCCTCTGTAACTTACTTCTTTCGGTCAACACCGTATTTTGAGGATTTATCCATGTTGATGACTTGAGTTGTAGTTTACTAATTTTCATTGCTGTATTTCACAATATCCCCTCCATATCCCAAGCTGAAGGAGGAGGGGATGGCAAAATTTGGGTTACATTCGGGAGTAGGTGGGTTTGGCCAGTGAGTTCTCCCAGATCTGTCAGGAATAAGTGTTTTGGCCCAGCGACAGCTTCCTCAGCAGTGTTCAGGTCTCTGAGGGAGGGAAGGACCACGTGGCCTCTGCTTCCTGCAGATCTGAGATACCATGGTTTGCTGTTGGGCTGATTCCAGTCTTCTCAGGATGCTTGAGGGACAGGGAGAAAGATGTTCATGTTGGAGCTGCCTCTCTAGGGAATTTGAAAGCAGAAGTGAGGAGCTTCCCGCTGGAGGCCAAAGCAATGAGAGAAGCTGGGTGATTCAGTCCCCAAGTTTTCAAAGGGCTCTGTGGTCCATAGGCAAGGACAGAAGAGATGGAATTTCAGGAAGGTCCTCTCTGAGCTGGCTTTTCTGGGCACCTGAGTTGGGGTGGCGATGAGAAATGGCATGGGGAGCAGCCAACCAGCTGGCCTCTATTTGCATATTCATAAGCCCCCCATGCTGGTTGGCTGCGCTAAGCAGTCCCCACTGTCCCCAGAGTCAGCGGCTGCAGCAAGACTGGGTCTGTCAGACAGTGCCTTGTGCTAAGAAGGGGCCAGAGGCTCCCCTTACCTAGCCACGGGCACCCGGCCTGCCTGGAGAGGAAGCAGGGAAACCAGAAGCACTTCCTGACCATGGCTCTGTCTGCCCAAGGCTGGTGAAGAGTGGGCTGCTCCGTCTTCTAGGGTGGTTGGCCCCACCTGGCCACAGAGCCCAAGACAAGGACCTCCCGGAGGACCTCTTCCCTGTGAGTAACATCATCCTTTCCATTTACCTTGCCAGAATACTTTTTATAAAATTGTGGAAGATTATGAAAATTGTCAAATATGCAGAGAAGTAGACAGAGTAGCATAGCAATACCCACCCCTGTATTCATCACCTAGATTTAACAATTGTTCATATGTATTTGCTTATTTTTGTTGGCTGAAATACTTTCAGGCAAATTATAGACATGGAGACATTTCACTCCCTAATTCCTCACTCCATAATACCGTGTATGCATCTCCGGAGCCCTTTCGAAGCTCTTCTTTCATTAGATTTTCACCCAAGTTCTGAATGAAGGGGTGATTATCATCTCCGTTTTATAAAAGCTGGAATGCAGAAAGTGCGACTTTAGGGCCAATCGCTGGGAGTAGAGCCCAGACCTCCTAACTCCCAGCCCAAGTGCTTGGACAGCCACATGAAAGGATCTCTGATGCCCAGGGGTGTTTTCCTAGAGAGCAAGGAGGCATTGCAGCTGCTGTGTGACCTTGGGCTTGTCACTTTACCTCTCTGGGCTCCCGGTTCCTCACCCATAAAGTAAAGGCATGTCATGAAGATCCCAGGATCCCTAACCCTAGTCTGTGACATTTCCCTTGGTATTTAGAAAAATGAGAAAAGACATTGTAAAGAGTTTTTCACAAAGCTAAACTTATTTGTATATTATGCCTTTCCCCCTTTTATTCTTTTAAAAACAAGGTGGTTAAGATTCTTTTTTTTTTTTTTTTTTTGAGATGGAGTGTTGCTCTGTCACCCAGGTTGGAGTGCAATGGCACGTCTTAGCTCACTGCAACCTCAACCTCCCGGGTTCAAGCAAGTCTCCCTGCCTCAGCCTCCTAAGGAGCTGGGATTACCGGCACGTGCCACCACGCCCAGCTAATTTTTGTACTTTTAGTAGAGACGGGGTTTCACCATGTTGGCCAGGATGGTCTCGAACTCCTGACCTCAGGTGATCCGCCTGCCTCAGCCTCCCAAAGTGCTGGGATAACAGGCGTGAGCCACCCCACCCGGCCAAGATTCTTTAAGAAATAAAAATCATGTGTCAGTGAAGGGAGATGAAAAAATTTTAAAAAGGAAATAAAAGTGATGGTAGAGAGAGTCTTTTGTATACTAACTTTTTGTGCCTTTGCCTGCAAAATAAAATGTCAGTAACTCTCAAACTGGTCCAATATCTTTCCTCTTTGTTTTATTTTTTATTTTTCGTAAACCAATTTTTTATTCATTTTAAATAAGTTTTAAACTACTTTTGTTTTGGGGGGGCTTTTAAAATGAAAACTGAATTAGGTCCACTCCAATGTCCACTGATTTATTTTTATGAAATTTGTATGGGCTGGGCACAGTGGCTCATGCCTGTAATCCCAGCACTTTGGGAGGCCGAGGCGGGTAAATTACGAGGTCAGGAGTTCGAGACCAGCCTTGCCAAGATGGTGAAACCCCGTCCCTACTACAAATACAAAAATTAGCCCGGTGCGGTAGTGGGCACCTATAATCCCAGCTACTTGGGAGGCTGAGTCAGAAGAATCGCTTGAACCCGGGAGGCGGAAGTTGCAGTGAGCCAAGATCATGCCACTGCACTGCAGCCTGGCAATAGAGCAAGACTCCATCTCAAAAAAAAAAAAAAAAAAAAAGAAGAAGAAACTTGTATGATGTTGGCAGGTCATCCTGAAGCTCTGAAATCATATCTATCTTGATTGCCCATTCTGCAGCTTTCTTTTCAACATATTCTCTGAGGATTTGTGTAAAGAATATACTGCTGTTCTTGGCATTTCCAAAGCAGTCTTTAGAAAAGTCGTATCTATCCCTTTATTATTTTTGGTCCCAAAAGGAGGATTCATAATTACTGTATCAAATGACTTGACATCCTGTTAGGTAACAGGCACACATCACATTGAACCATGTCAATATTTGTTAACTCAAATTCTTCCACATTCCTGTTAAATATTTCCAATACGTCTTCATCTCTGTCAAATCCAACACACAACCCTGCTCCTAACACTGCAGTTCCGATGCTAAGCATTCCACAACTACAGCCTAGGTCTGCAAAAACTTCATTTTCAATGTCATCGTAAGGGTTATGGATTGCATAGAGCATACATGCTGCAATGTGAAGTTTGGTGGGATACTGTTTTAGAAGTAGCTTGGCCTTTTCTAATCTATCCACTTATTGCAGGCAACTCTCTAGTTCCTCAAGCCTTAATTCCTTCATTCTGTTTTTTTTAAAATATAGACTCTCAGGGTTTGAAGGCACAGGATCTCAGAAGGCGACCGGCACCTTGGCCAGGGCCAGAAGACCTCTTCATTTAATTAATGGTTGAAATCTAAAAATATAAAAATCTGGAGACCAGCTACTGTACCAGATGCTCCTAAGCCCTTTCCAGCTCTAGAGTTTTATGGCTGTGGGGGCTCCTAAACCTGCCCTAGGAAGAAAGGAAACCAGTTTAAGGAGTGCCTATTTCCAGCACCAGAGAATGCAGGGCCCATCACATGTGATCCTCCCCACCACAATCCTAGTAGAGTGGCTGTTATCAACCCCATTTTACGACCAGAGAAACTGAAGGGAAAGAGGCAAAGTTAATTTGTGTAAGTTCACATAAGAGCTAACAATGGGCCGGACGCGGTGGCTCATGACTGTAATTCCAGCATTTTGGGAGGCCGAGGCCGGCAGATCATGAGGTCAGGAGATCGAGTCCATCCTAGCTAACATCGTGAAACCCCGCCTCTACTAAAAATACATAAAAGTAGCTGGGCGTGGTGGCACGTGCCTGTAGTCCCAGCTACTCGGGAGGCTGAGGCAGGAGAATCACTTGAACCCAGGAGGTAGAGGTTGCAGTGAGCCGAGATCACCACTGCACTCCAGCCTGGGTGACACAGCAAGACTCCATCTCAAAAGAAAAAAAAAGGCCGGGCGCGGTGGCTCACGCCTGTAATCCCAGCACTTTGGGAGGCCGAGGCGGGCGGATCATGAGGTCAGGACATCGAGACCATCCTGGCTAACACAGTGAAACCCCGTCTCTACTAAAGAATACAAAAAATTAGCCGGGTGTAGTGGCGAGCGCCTATAGTCCCAGCTGCTCGGGAGGCTGAGGCAGGAGAATGGCGTGAACCCAGGAGGTGGAAGTTGCAGTGAGCCGAGATTGTGCCACTGCACCCCAGCCTGGGTGACAGACCAAGACTCCGTCTCAAAAAAAAAAAAAAAAAGAAAGAAAAAAAAATAGGTAACAATTCCCCCCCAGGTCTAATACCTGGTAGATCATTCCATAGTGCACAGCCAGGGCTTCTGACTCCATTGTGTGTGTGTCTGTGATGGACAGGGCTGTGTGGCCTGGGCCTGTCAGTCTGACCCCCTCCTCATTTCTGTCATCAGCCAGTGCAGTGAACAGAGCTGCTCAGGGCTGGACCAGAGATGGATGGGTGACCTCCGATCTGCAGCAGAGCGGGGACAGTGCAGGGGGCCTCTCATCATAGAGAATGAAACAGGACAAGGCTGTATGTGAAAATGCCTTTGTAAAGCATACAAATGCTATGTGACTTTGAGATGTGCTACCCTAAACAAGTCTTCATCAGTAGCTAAAGTTAGCTCTGTCTGGCAAGTATTTGGATGGGAGGCTGTTCACGAGTACAGTGGATAAGGCAAAAATGTATGTATTTATAGGTGTGATTAAGTCATCATTATTATGAAATGCCAGTGGTGGGCCCTTAGATCCCATGATAAGTGTTGATGAAGGTAAAAGCAGTTGTTTCAGGATAAGGCATTTTCCTCCATCCCTTTCCAATCATGTTGGGTGGTCATCTACTAAGCACAAGGCTCGTCCAATTGGAATCCAACTGAATCTAGGAAATGAATGAACAAAATCCTGCAAAGAAAAACGTATTTTCCCATCAAAAACCAGGCAGGAATTTTATCAAGGAAATAACAATAAAACTTCTTGTATAAATCTGATTTGAGCTTCAATGACAGTGATGAGAATGAGTTAGCATCTCTTGGGCTTCACGAGGTACCTTTTACCTAAGGACTCTCCATAGCCCACCTTGCTTTATTGATTGGTTCTCCCATGACCCAGCTGAAGTGCATCAAAGGTGTTTGCTGTTCCCTAAATGTGTACACATTACAGAAGGGGAGACATGACCTGTGAGCTGCCAGTCTCACCTCAGCTGGCCCCATAGGCAGCCCTTCCCCTTTGTCCCACTTGGGCAGAAAGCTCTCCAGGGATATTCCATGGAAGGGCACAGATCCACAGGGAAAAAGGCTGCCATGTAGGAGGTGATCTGTGCAGGTGATGATGCCACAGACACTGGCTATTCCTTTTCAGCTCATGTCCAGGTGCTCTAACACAAAGCTGAAAGGAGACAACACACAGCTTCTCTCGTAGGTTCCTGTTTGTTTGTTTGTGATAGGGTCTTGCTCTGTCGCCCAGGCTGAGTGCAGTGGTGCTATCATGGCTCACTACAGCCTCAACCTCCTAGGCTCAAGAGGTCCTCCCACCTCTGCCTCCCAAGTAGCTGGAACCACAGACAGGTGCCACCACACCTGTTAATTTTTTTATTTTTTGCAGAGATGGGATCTGATATATTGCCCAGGCTGGTCTCGAACTCCTGGGCTCAGGCGATATTTGAACCTTGGCCTCCCAAAGCGCTGGGGTTACAGGCATGAGCTACCACATCTAGCTTTATGTCATCCATTATATACTTGAAATTCAAACTCACCCTCATTTTACATTTTCCAGCTATAAAATCCTATGTACCTTCACAGTTATCTTATGAGCCCTGTGTTCTATGTTTGTGTTTGTAGCTAAATTTGCTTCTCCAGTGGGGTTTTTTATTTCTGGTACCCAGGAATATGTATCTCGAAAAGACTCAATGAGAAAAAAGTGCAGTTTTTTTAGAAAAATAGACTTTACTTACTTTATGTTTTTAGAGACAGGGTCTCACTTTGTTGCCCAGGCTGGAGTGCAGTGGCTATTCACAGGCGTGATCACAGCACACTACAGCTTTGAACTCCTGGGCTCAAGCAGTCCTCCCACCTCAGCTTCCTGAGTAGCTGAGACTATAGGCAAGCACCACCACATCTGTCTAGACTTTATTTATTTATTTATTTATTTATCTATCTATTTATTTATTTGAGATGGAGTCTCGCTATGTCCCCCAGGCTGGAGTGCAGTGGCTTGATCTTGGCTCACAGCAACCTCCACCCCCCTGGTTCAAGCAATTCCCCTGCCTCAGCCTCCCAAGTAGCTGGGATTACAGGCACCCACCACCATGCCGGGCTAATTTTTTTGTATTTTTAGTAGAGACAGGGTTTCACCATGTTGGCCAGACTGGTCTCCAACTCCTGACCTCAGACAATCTGCTCCCCTTGGCCTCCCAAAGTGCTGGGATTACAGGCGTGAGCCCCCGCGCCTGGCCTAGACTTTATTTTTTAGAGTGGTTTTAGGTTCACAGCAAAATTGAATGGAAAGTACAGAGATTTTCCATATATCCCCTGCCTTCAACATGCGTAGCCTTCTCCATACATGCAAATTTTTAATTAACAAAGGCAAGATTGCCTTTTTTCATTACAAAACTGAAAACATATCCATTAAAAATATAGAAAACTCAGAAAAATAAAAATATAGAGAAAAAAATTACCTGTGATTCTATCACCCATAAACAACATTTTGATATTTCTTTCTCTATAATTTATGTGTGTGCGTGTGTGTGTGCGCATGTGTGTGTGTGTATATATATATATATATATATATATTTTTTTTTTTTTTTTTTTTTTTTGAGGCAGACTTTCACTCTGTTGCCCACGCTAGAGTGCAGTGGCACAATCAGAGCTCACTGCAGCCTCAGCTTCTTGGTCTCAGTGATCCTCCTGCCTCAGCCTCCCTAGTAGCTGAGACTACAGGCACAAACCACCACACGCAGCTGATTTTTTTTTGGAGAGACAGGGTTTCACCATGTTGCCTGGGCTACTCTCAAACTCCTGAGCTCAAGCTCTCATCTTAGCCTCCCAAAGTGCTAGGATTATAGGCATGAGCCAACACACCTGGCCTCATATTTTTCTTTGTATTTTTAATATCTAATTTTCTCTTACACCCCCCACTCCAGTTTTATAAAATAATGTTACATAAACTTTACTTAAACACTATTTTTCAAAATGGTTGCATAATATGGCATCATTTAGATTATACCATACTTTAACCAGTGCCTACTCTTATTAATAACACTTGGATGGCCATCTTTGACATAAGTTTATGAGTCTAGCCATCATTTTCTTGGCTTAACTTCATAGACATAGGCTCACTGATTCAAATGGTATAAACATTTTTAAGTTGCCTAATATATAATCCATGAATGTTTCCAAAAAATATATGAAAACTAAGCAAGATTACTGAGAATCAAAGAAATACACATAATGAGGTAACATTGTCACCTATTATAATGGCAAAGATTTAAAAGACAATGCCCAGTGTTGATAAAGATAAGGAGATTTATGTCCTTTTATAGACACATTGGTAGGAGCACAAATTGGCTATTTAAAAGTATGTATATACAAGTAACACATGAATATATTCTTATAAAAATTCAATTAATATAGAAATATACAGAGTAAAAGTTGAGGCTGGGCATGGTGGCTCACACTTGTAATCCCAGCACTTTGGGAGGCCAAGGTGGGCGGATCACCTAAGGTCGGGAGTTCGAGACCAGCCTGACCACCATGCAGAAACCCCGTCTCTACTAAAAATCCAAAATTAGCTGGGTGTGGTGGTACATGCCTGTAATCCCAGCTACTTGGGAGGCTAAGGCAGGAGAATCGCTTGAACCCGGGAGGCAGAGGTTGCAGTGAGCCAAGATCGTGCCATTGCACTCCAGCCTGGGCAACAAAAGCAAAACTCCATCTCAAAAAAAAAAAAAAAAAAAAAAGTTGAAGGTTCTCCTTCAGTCCCTCCTCTCTACCCCCATTCAGCTGGTACATTTCTGGAGGACAGTTAGAAAAGAAGTAGAACAGTTTAACATAGTCTTAGCCTTTGATGCGATATTTTCACTTCTAGAAGTGTAGTCCCCAAAGACATATGTAGGAGTGTTAATCCCAATATTATTCATAACAATAGCTACTACTTATCAGCAATAACTAAGTGCCAGGAACTGTTCTAAAAATATAACTTTAGTTAACTTATTGGATCCAGACATGAATCCCACAATAGCCATAGATATTATGGTTATGCCCATTTTACTGATGAGAAAACTGAGGTACAGAGAGGTCACAAAGCTAGCTAAGTGGCTCTAGGGATTCAAGTCTAGGCCGTCTGACTTGTGGGTCTATGTTCTCCATCTTCGTACTATCTTGTCTATGCTTCTATAATAGTGAAAATATAAGAAGGAATCTATCAAAAGGGAACTTGTTAACTAAATTAGGGTACATCCATACAATGGAATATTACAGCTTTCACAATGTTGCTGTAGATTGATATTCATCCACATGAAAGATTAAAAATGGAGGCATAAAACTATATTTCTATAATACCATTTTTGGTTTTTTCTATATATGTATGTAATTACAAGAAATTATAAACTTCTCTGTACGTGGAGAAAAGAGTTTGGCAAAAATGATGAACACCAAAATTTTAACTGATTTTCTCTGGGAGCAGCATTAGAGTGTCTTTTCCTCTTAATACATTTCTATATTTGGGAAGTAAAATGATCCTACACTGCTTTCATCATCTAAGAGGTGCAATAAAGCTATTTTTAAAGGATTGTGACAATTGCTACTTCCATCAGTGAACATGAGAGTGCTACTAGCTAATTTTCAAACAGAAAGCATCACTGCTTCATGCAGACTTACCCAGATAAAGGGCTGTGGGCAGCACGCCGGCCTCAGCACAGAGGTTTCCTGTTTCTCAGCAGCCCAGAGGCAGAGTTTCCATGATTGCATGGGCGTAAACATCTCTGGGCACCCAACTACAGTGGAGTCTGGCTGGATTTCCAGTTTCTGGCCTCAAGATATTTCTGTTCATTGTTGCTTCATTAAACACACTGGTCCCATCTGTTACCCTAGTAGATCTGTCTTCTGGAGCACACAGACTACATGGAACCTCAGAAACAATACCTTGAATAACCCAGAAGGGAGATTCAGCAATGGTAGTGGTTCTATGCTCTTCTAATCAATGACTCTATCTACTGTCTGTCTTTCTGTCTGCATTGATTTTGTTCCATGCACAAGTCTCCATGCTAGGTGCTGGATAGATCTGAAATAAAGTATTGTCTATTGAGGAGACAAAGATCAGTATAAATGAAGTATTTATGGACAATTGATTCAATGAAGTTAGCAAACATCTGTTTGGTGACATCTGGCAGTCAGGCACTACTTGGGGACGCAAAGAAGGAGCTCACAGTCTAAAGGGGAAGATGCATTGATCACTTCAGAGAGGAAGTGATATTTCAGTTGGATTTTGAAGGAAGAGTAAGAGTTTGTCAGTGGAAAAGTGGGAGAAGGGCTGGTCGGGCCGAGAGAATGTAAACACAAAGACACGGAGGCTGGAAGGAGCTTGGCCTGTTCTGTGAACGCAAAGTCCGTGACAGCTGGACACAGGCAAGTGTTGAGGGTAGCGGCTCAAAAGGAGTTAGATCAAGACCATGTTTGTGAAGAGCTGAGACACCTGAACCTTCTAGTCCATAGGAAGCTAGCAAAGACTGATTCCATAGAGGGGCATAAACAGAGCTACATTTTAGAGGATTAATACCAGTGACAATGTCATTGAAAAAAGGGAAACAATCAAAAGAAAACTTCCACCAATTCCCATCGCATTTATCCACCTGCCTGCACTGGTGTACATCCACTGTTCCTCCTCTTGCTGCATGGATGAACCGAGCGTTCCTCTGTCTAAAGTCAATCTCTCCGTGTGTGCACTAGATCTCTTCCCCTCCTTCCTACTCAAGCACATAGCTCCAGAAATTCTCCCCCTCTTGCCTACATTAACATATTTCATCTTTCTGCAGCATCATTGTCATTAGCCTACAAATATGCTGTTATTCTGCCTGTCTTGAAAAACTCTCTCTTGACCCTATTTTCTCTTCCAGCACTGTTCCATTTCTGTCCTCTTTACAAAACTCCTTGAAAGAGTTGTCAAATTCAGTGTCACCTACACCTCTTCTTGTCCTCTCCCTTAAATCCACTTCAGTCAGGCTTTTTCTCCCTGTACTCCACCAAAACTGTTGATCAAGATTCCCAGTGACTCCACATTACTAATTCAAATGGTCAATTTACGATCCCTTTGTGACTTGGCCTCTCCCTCCTCCTAGAAACACTTCACTTGGTTCCCAGGACCTTGCACACGCCTAGGTTTCTGCCTCTCTGACTGTTCCTTCTCAGTTGCCTTTGTTGATTCCAGCTCGTGCCCCGAGCCTCTTCATGTCCCTGTGTCTCAGGATTTGGACCTTGGCCCTCCTCCCTTCTCTGTCAACGTTCACTCCCTTTGTGACCTCATCCAGCCACATGCTGACCACTCTCAATTTTTTTTTTTTTTTTGAGACGGAGTCTTGCTCTATCGCCCAGGCTGGAGTGCAGTGGTGCCATCTCGGCTCACTGCAAGCTCTGGCTCCTGGGTTCACACCATTCTCCTGCCTCATCCTCCCGAGTAGCTGGGACTACAGGCGCCCGCCACCACGCCCGGCTAATTTTTTGTATTTTTAGTAGAGACAGAGTTTCACCATGTTAGCCATGATGGTCTTGATCTTTTGACCTTGTGATCCGCCCATCTTGGCCTCCCAAAGTGCTAAGATTATAGGCGTGAGCCACCGCACCTGGCCGACCCTCAATTTTATATTTCTAGCCCAGATCTCCCCGACTGAACCCCAGTCTTATTTCTCCAATTGTTTTCTGGTTTTCTTTTCTTTTTTTTTTTTTTTTTTTTTTTGAGATGGAATCTTGCTGTGTCACCAAGGATGGAGTGCAGTGGTGTGATCTTGGCTCACTGCAACCTCCACCTCCTGGATTCAAGCAATTCTCCTGCCTCAGCCTCCCAAGCAGCTGGGACTACAGGTGAGTGCCACCATGCCTGGCTAATTTTTGTAATTTTTTTTTTTTTGGTAGAGACAAGGTTTCACTATGTTGGCCAGGCTGGTCTTGAACTCCTGACCTTGTGATCCACCCACCTCTGCCTCCCAAAGTGCTGGGATTACAGGCATGAGCCTCCGCACCCAGCCTCCAATTGCTTTCTTGACATCTTGACATTTAGATGTCTGTCTAGTACTTATATCAAATTTAACATGTCCAGGGTATCGTTGTAGGGTCCCTGTTGGTTAAAATATCAATTCTACCAGTTTAATGATTATGATTATGATTATGACTATTTTTAGTCAGAGTCTCCCTCTGTTGCCCAGGCTGGAGTGCAGGGGCGCGATCTCGGCTCACTGCAAGCTCTGCCCCCTGGGTTTACGCCATTCTCCTGCCTCAGCCTCCCGAGTAGCTGGGACTACAGGCGCCCACCACCACGCCCGGCTAATTTTTTGTATTTTTAGTAGAGACGGGGTTTCACCGTGTTAGCCAGGATGGTCTTGATCTCCTGACCTCGTGATCTGCCCAACTCGGCCTCCCAAAGTGCTGAGATTACAGGTGTGAACCACCGTGCCCAGCTCAGTTTAATGATTATTATTAGTTAGAAAGCAAGTGACATAGTTGGAGTATAGCGTACTTTGATGCTTTGTGGGAATAAAACAGCTTTAGGCAGCCTTTCCTGAAATAGCTCCCTCCTTCTCCCCAACCGCTCTCTCCAGTTTCCAACCCTTTATTGTGCTTTCTCTTCACAGCAGGTATCACACACTGAAAATATATTTGTCTGCTTATTCTCTGCTTTCCCTACCAGACGGCCTGTTCCAGGAGGGCAGACTATACTGATCTTGCTCACTCCATGTGCCCAGAAGAAGGCCCAACACACAGCAGGTGCTCTTTAAATAGTTGTTCAATAAATAGTTGAACATTGAATGCGTAATCTGATTTTTCCGAGAGTTAGGACGGCAGTGGTTTTTTTTTTTCTTTTTCTTTTTTTTTTATTTTTAAGACAGAGTTTCACTCTGTTGCCCAGGCTAGAGTGCATACAATCTCGGCTCACTGCAACCTCTGCCTCCCAAGTTCAAGTAATTCTCCTGCCTCAACCTCCCGAGTTGCTGGGACTACAGGTGCGTGCCACCACGCCCAGATAATTTTTTGTATTTTTTTTTTTTTTTTGAGACGGAGTCTTTGCTCTGTCGCCCAGGCTGGAGTGCAGTGGCACGAACTCGGCTCACTACAAGCTCCGCCTCCCGGGTTTACGCCATTCTCCTGCCTCAGCCTCCCGAGTAGCTGGGACTACAGGCGCCCGCCACCTCGCCCGGCTAGTTTTTTGTATTTTTTAGAAGAGACGGGGTTTCACTGTGTTCGCCAGGATGGTCTCGATCTCCTGACCTTGTGATCCGCCCGTCTCGGCCTCCCAAAGTGCTGGGATTACAGGCGTGAGCCACCGCACCCGGCCAATTTTTTGTATTTTTAATAGAGATGGGGTTTCACCATGTTGGCCAGGCTGGTCTCAAACTCTTGATCTCAGGTGATCCATCCACCCTGGCCTCCCAAAGTGCTGGGATCACAGGCATGAGATACCGTGCCCGGTCAGAATTTGCTTTTTTTTTTTTTTTTTTTTTTTTTTTTTTGAGAAGGAGTCTCACTCTGACGCCCAGGCTGGAATGCAGAGCCGATCTCGACTCATGGCAATCTCCACCTCCCGGGATCAAGCGATTCTCCTGCCTCAGCCTCCCAAGTAGCTGGGATTACAGGCACCCACTGACACGCCCAGCTAATTTTGTACTTTTGGTAGAGACAGGGTTTCTCCACGTTGGTCAGGCTGGTCTCAAACTCCCGACCTCAGGTGATCCGCCCGCCTCGGCCTCCCAAAGTGCTGGGATTACGGGCGTGAGCCACCATGCCCTGCCGAATTTGCTATTTCTAAAAAGTGCCTTGGGTGATTCTGTTGCCCTTAGTCACTAGAAAAGTCACTCCGAATCAAACAAAGCTTGGTTTGACCCCAGTCTGTCACTTACTAACTGCATGACCATAGGGAAGTAGCTTCTTCTCTGATCTTGTTTCCTTCTCTGTAAACAATAGGCATGATCACATTCTCATGGAGCTGTTATGACAAATTAATTAAATTAAGCAATGGACGTAGAGTTCTTGGCATAATGCCACTTGTTCAGGTGGCTGCCACTATGATATTATTATTATTATTATTTTATTGTTATGCCCAAGCAGGAGAAGATTTTTCTCCCTGTAAGATCACTCTGAGAATCTCCTTAAAGTGGGGTTCTGAGACCAGCAGCATCAGCATTACCTGAGGGCTGGTTTAAAATGGAGAATCTCTGCGCCACCCCAGATCTACTGAATTGAAATCTGCACTTTAACAAGATCGCATTGAATGTTTGCACATTCAAATTTTAAAAGGACTGTTCAAAGTCACATGTGCTGTTTTCTTCCTGTCTCTAATTTCAGGAGTCTGCCCAGAAGGTTCATGAGCCCTGGCATCCCAGAATCTGAATCCTTCCTTAGTGACAGTGGCTGTTCACCGTTCTAAGTGCAGAGGAGGAAGCCCAGCTCATTCTGGGTGCACTTCCCGCTGAGGAAATAAGGAGGAGGAATTCCTGAAGCCCCGAACAAGTGCCTGGATGGATCCAAACTCCATCTTGCTTTCTCCTCAGCCCCAGATCTGCTCCCACCTGGCAGAAGCCTGCATGGAAGGTGAGAGAAGCTCATCTCCTCCAGAGCTGGGTGGAGGCTCCCAGTTTCCCTGGAGCCAGGTCCCCAGCTCCAGCCCTGCAGACCCCGAATGGTTTGGTGATGAGCACATCCAGGCGAAGAGGGCCAGAGTGGAAACCATCGTCCGAGGCATGTGTCTCTCCCCGAATCCTCTGGTACCAGGCAGTGCACAAGCTGGGGACAGCCCACGCTGCCCAGAGAAGGCCCGAGAGAGGAAGAGGAAGCAGAGCCTTCCCACACAGCAAGGCCTCCTGATGCCACTCCCTGCCGGGGACCAGGGCAACAGGAAGGGGGGCCCTCGTGTGAGAGAACAACTTCACCTGCTGAAGCAACAGCTAAGACATCTGCAAGAACACATCCTACAGGCTGCCAAGCCCAGGGACACAGCTCAGGGGCCAGGAGGCTGTGGCACCGGGAAAGGCCCTCTGAGTGCAAAGCAGGGGAATGGCTGTGGGCCTCGCCCCTGGGCTGTGGATGGTGACCACCAGCAGGGTTCCAGCAAGGACCTCTCTGGGGCAGAAAAACACCAAGAGTCTGAGGAGCCCAGGTTCCTTCCTTCTGGAGCACCAGATTCGCTGGAGATTCTGAGGAAAGAGCTGACCAGGGCAGTGTCCCGGGCTGTGGATTCAGTATTACAAAAGGTACTGTTGGATCCACCAGGCCGCCTGACTCATCTGGGCAGAAGTTTCCAGGGGCAGGTGCCAGAGGGTAGAAGCGAGCCCTCACCTCCTGTGGGAGAGGCCTGTGAAGATCCACTTGCTTTGGCTGCCTTGCCCAGGAGGGTCCAGCTACAAGCTGGGGTCCCAGTAGGAAAATTGTCACTGGCCAAGCCTCTAGATTCTCCTAGGTACCCTATCCCTCCAAGAATGATCCCCAAACGCTGTCAGGATCTCCCAGCAAACTGTCCCTTGACTGCACCTTCCCACATCCAGGAAAATCAGATTCTTAGCGAGCTACTGGGTTATGGATGCAACAATGGCCATTGGAGTAGCAGTCCTCCCCAGGACTCATCTTCCCAGAGGCACCCCTCCTCAGAGCCCGCCCTACGACCTTGGAGAACTACTAAACCACAACCATTGGTCCTGAGCCAGCAGCAGTGTCCCCTGCCTTTCACCTCTGCCCATCTGGAAAGTCTGCCCCTTCTTCCCTCAGTGAAGATGGAACAGGGAGGCCTGCATGCCGTCACTGAGGCACTGCCTTTCTCTTCGGTCCACATATCCTTTAATAGCAATTGAAGTTCTCAATGTTGGCTAGGTGCAGTGGCTCATGCTTATAATCCCAGTGCTTTGGGAGGCCAAGGTGGGAGGATTACTTAAGGACAGGTGTTCAAGACTAGCCTGGACAACATAGCTAGACCCCATCTCTAAAAGTAAAAAATTATCTGCACATGATGGTGCATGCATATAGTCCTATCTACTCAGGAGGCTGGGGCAGGAGGATTGCTTGAGCCCGGGAGTTCGAGGTTACAGTGAGCTATGATTGCATCACTGCACTCTAGCTGGGCAACAGAGATAAAAATAAATCAAAATATCATTGGCACTGTGCAGAGAAACAAGAAAACCGAAAGTTGAAGAGGAGGTGGTGACAGATCACTCAGGGTCTTCTTAATGTTGCTCTGGGCCTTCAGCTTAAAGTGGTGACCACATTCTGGAATTTAAGGACCTGGGAAGGTTTACTTACCTTCTTCTATGACCCATCGGGTTCTGCCACTTGACTTATTCCTTTGGGTGTAAAGGGTTTTGTTTTGAGACTCAAATAGGCTTCCTAAATACAACGAATACCCTACAGAAGAAAGAACCCCATAATTTGGTTGTCATCTGCCCATACACTCAGGAGGAGAAGGTCAAAGGAATGACCTCATCTGAGGTATGGCCTCCCCAACCCCATAACTCTACAAGCAAAAATTCTGTACTGTGTAGATAATTCATAGGGAGTATATGAGGGACCAGAAACTTCTGGGCCAGATGGAAAAGGAGTTTTCCTCGGGGATTAAACCCAGAGAGGCAGCTGGAAATGGCCAGAAGTCTTCAGTTTAAGGAACAACTTCCAAGCTGCAAGGGAGTGCCTGGAGACTAGGGGCTGGGCATATGAAGGGAGAGGAGGCTCCCCATGAGGAGGCCTGAGTGGCCCAGGTTGATCTGCAGGGGTCTGGATCTTATTGCATCATCTTTGCAACCCTTAAGCAAATGCTACTCTCTTAATATATTTCCCAGAGTAACCCTCAGGATATAAATAATTGTTGAGTTAGGAGAAAAGTACCTTGGGGAAATACTGAGATGGTTTATTTTCTGCAGGAATTCTCAGAGCCTTTAACATGAGTAAGTGGAAGCTCTAAGAGGAGAATGTATACAGCCCCAAACCCATATGACCCATAGAATAATCCATTTCTAACAAGCGTCTTGCAGAACTTGAGTTCTTGAGAATATATTTTGGATGTTGCTTTTTAAGCTAGCTGTGCTCACGTTGCTGCTTCTTGTGGGCAGCTTTGAGGCGAATCTCCAGAGGCTGATGAGTCTGTGGAGTTGCATATCCAGGTGGGAACAGTCGTGTCCTTTGCCTGGCAGCTGCTGTGCGGGCAGTGGGATGGGGTGGGACCAGCTCATTACCATGCCAGACCCTGCCTTTGTGTCCTAAATGCCACGAGCGCCCCCTGCCGGTCAAAGGTGTTGTAAACACCCCCAAGTTAACCTGGAAGTCAGCGAGCAACTGTAAAAGCAACGCTGAGAACACTTCACTTGCCACCACTCTTGAAGGCAGAGATTCCACCACAGACAGATTTTCTTTATAAGAAAGGCTAACTGTCTGGGCCTTTGATAACCACTAGTTGACTCTCCATCAAATACAGACAGCTGCAAAAACACCTCAGGCAGATGGTCCCCCAGAATTTGCTATTTGTTGAGCACTTACATGTGCCTGTTGCTGCCCCCCGCCCAAATTGGGGATTGGGCTCAGAGAGCTTCTGGAGGTTTGGGGCCTATCCTAAGAAATACCTAAGCCAGGACTGGCTGCATGGGTGAAGTATTTGACTATCTTTGGAATGACTTGGGGCCCCCTGGCCCCTCAACTCTTCCCCCATTCCTGCTGCCTATATTCCAAGACCAGAGATTTATTCCTGTGGACCATGAAAACCACCTGAGAGCAAGCTGCTTTACAGCATAAAAAGAACGTTTACGTTCACATGACATCCTGTGACACAGGTAGGGCAGATGTGAAGATCATGAGGGCAGCACTGACAGAACACTTTCTCCGTGGCAGGCATTGCTACCAGCATTTCACACATATGTGCCCACCACCACTTAGCTACAATTCTGAAACCCATAAAGCCCTATGATTTTCCCCCCACCTAAGACTGATGCAATCTTTTTTTCGGTAGCAAAACTGGGCCTGCACTGACTGGAGGCTATTTATAGATTTTATCCCACTTAGTAAGTCATACATTTTGCTGCAGAAATGTGAATGTATTGGATTATAGACTGTCTCAGCTGTGGATGTTAATGAATGTGTGGTACACACATCATATTATCTTTATAAGCTAACAAATTCTGAAACCCGAACTCCATTTGGCCCAGCATTTCAGATAAGGGGTTTAGACCTGTATTATCTCACTGTTCTCAAGCATCCATTCTAAGATTGGGTATCTGAGAAGCAGAGACAGAGAAGGGAGCTAACTCGCCCAAAGCCCCAAGACACACTAATGAGCAACCAGGATTCAAACCCGGGATCTGATGGCCAAGTACAAGCTTTAATCACTATACTGCACATCTTAGCAATGAGGCTCAGAGTAGTTAAGTGGCTGGCCCAAGGTCACACAGCTAATAGGTGGCAAAATCAGTGTCTGAAACTGGGTCTTTGGAATCCCAATCCAGGATTCTTTCCACAGCACTTGTGGATCTGTAGGAAGGATAAGTAGGGCTGATGGGGTAGCATGGAGGGGTCTTCTGTGCAGCAACCAGGTGCCTGGGCCACCTATAACTAGTCAGTTGGTCTGGTTTCTTTTGGTTAAACAGATTCATCCTATGTGGAAGTCTTAATTGTCTTAAGCTACAACTCTCAGATCTGAGATCCCAAGTTACTGTGTGTAATGCTTCTCACCCAGCCTAAGGAGTGTCCCTGAAAATGCAAGGCGTTTTTGTGTAAAAATCTTTTTTTCATTTCTGTCCTGCTCCAGTGCTAGGCAGTCACATCACAATTCTCCAACTCTTGTTAAAGGGGAAGGAATCTATCTGTTCCCAGAGTAAGGTATAGTTTGGAATATAATTTCCATATATGTGTATGGATTAAGGTTGACCATTCACTCACTCACTCCTTCACACAACACATATTTATTGAGCACCTACTATGTTCCTAGAACTGGGCTAGGCACAAAGATGAAAAGATAAGGTCCTCACTCTCAAGGAGCTCACAGTCTAAACGAGGAGACAAACATGCAGTAAAAATTCCAATAAGGTCATTGCTGACACAGTTTGTACAAAGGGTCTTCATAGCCCAGGGTAAGGAAGGCCTAATTTGGCAAGGAAGGGTTTAACAGAGGCGGGAGCTTCTGAGCTGAGACCTGAAAGATGAAGGACAGTTCTGCCAGGCAAATGGAGAGTGGGTGCCGCCCAACCATTTAAGCTTCTTGAGCAAGAGCAAAATGTGAGCTGGTACTCAGCCTGCTTAGATGTTTGCTGGTTATAAAGGCAACACTACAAAGGCAATGATAAGAGTGACAGCCAGAATGGGGACCACCTAGCTTATGCTTCTCGTTTTACAGCTGAGGAAACTGAGGCAGAGGGGGAAGTAAATCTCCGCTTGGGGCTTTGAAATCGTTTATCTGGGACAGAAATGCCATCTCTTCCCATCCCACTGGGACACCACACACACACACACACACACACACCAAACTGTATTTGACATCATCTATGGTACATAACTTTTCCACATCGAGATGGTTTTCACATCCTGCGACTTAACTGTGCACATATGGCATTCAGCTTATTTGACCAGAGTTTCCAGAGATGGAAAAATGGAGGAAATACACAATTCCAATCAGAAAAACAAAACGAAATCAAATAGAAACCACAGGAACAAGGAATTCACTAGTTAATTGATAAACTGGCATTTTAAAGTGTTCATTTTCCTTGACACTGAGATAAATCCAGGAAGGTCTAAACCCTGGTCACTTGAAGAAGGCCAAACTAATGTTTTTCTTCGCACGATATCCCAGCTCCAACCTCCTGAAGGCTTATTTTCCTGATGTTCAGGTAAAGTCACTCAACTAAATTGCAGCTTCTGCAGAACTCCCACATGACAGTGTTTCGCCTGGTGTGAGGCAAGTCCTACGTCATCATATGTGCTCTTCAAGCTCCCCTTAGTGTTGTTGATGGAATCAGTGCAATGTCCAGTTCTGGGCTGAGACTCTACCCAAATAATCATGAATAACTTCAGGCTAGAAAGGTTGGCTGTCTAAATTCTTAAGCTACTGACCTGTAGATAATTCTCCCAAACAGAAACACATGGGAAGGAAAAGTAGAGGGAAAGAGAAACACTAGTTAGTGGCCTTTTTGGCTAGTTTTCTGCCTTGGCTGGGGACACTATGAAAAAGAAAAAATAGGCTGGGTGCAGTGGCTCACGCCTGTAATCCCAACACTTTGGGAGGCCGAGGTGGGCAGATGACCTGAGGTCAGGAGTTTGAGACCAGCCTGACCAACATGGTGAAACCTCGTCTCTACTGAAAATACAAAAACTAGCTGGCGTGGTGGTGGGTGCCTGTAATCCCAGCTACTCGGAGGCTGAGGCAGGAGAAGGAGAAGCATTTGAACCCGGGAGGCGGAGGTTGCAGTGAACAGAGATCACGCCACTGCACTCCAGTCTGGGCGACAGAGCGAGCCTCCATCTCAAAAAAACACACAAAAACAAAAAATCATATATATATGTGTGTGTGTGTGTGAGAGAGTGTCAGACACTGTCAAATTTATGTTCAAGTTGCTATAGTTCAAAACTGAGTGAAAGTACATACAGATGAAGTGTGACAATAAGGAAAATCAAACTAATTGTTGGGACCAGACCTCTCCTTTTCCAATAAAAGGTTCCTGAGGGCCTCCTTTACCTTGGGTGTTGGCTTAGGGGCTGTTAATACTTTCGGCCTATATCATTCAAGCTTTTCTTTCCCTCATATTCAGTTGGTTGGTTGATCCCTGAAGCAACCTCTGATTTTGATTTCAATTCATTCCACAATTCAAAGTTGCTAATAAACTGCTCCCTGACCTATACCTTGCCCTTCCCTTGGCCCTTTATCCAGGCAGAAGGCCCCAGGCCTGCCATGCAATCCACCTGGGTGCGGCAAAATCTGGCACCACACTGGTCTTGACCCCTAAGTCCCACTTAAACACCACATAAAGCTTTTCATGGGTAAAACAACCCTCATGAATCTAGCATATCAAAAAAAAAAATTTGTTATAACGGGTACTGAAGCCAATTTAGATTTTTCTGAGTATAACTGAATAGGCTTGGAAAACAGCGGTGGCTTCGCTTGTTTTTTTAAAGGAAGCCCCTGTTAATGCTGGTTAAAGCCATGTACATGAACCCCTATACTGAGCTGGAAGCAGACGGTTCTAATTCTGAGCACCTCGTGGCAAATGTCTGACTGGATGCACCTCTTGTTTGTACAGTTCAACCGCTGCATTACCTCCCAGATGATCAAGTGGTTCAGCAACTTTCGTGAGTTTTATTACATCCAAATGGAAAAATCTGCCCGGCAAGCAATTTCAGATGGTGTCACAAATCCCAAAATGCTGGTGGTTTTCCGCAATTCAGAACTTTTTCGAGCTCTCAATATGCACTATAACAAGGGAAATGACTTTGAGGTAAGACCATGTACTGGGGTCCCATGAGGTCTGATGAGCGTCTTCCCTACATGATTTGAGTTTTAGGAAAGATCCCCCTTCTGTGTCTCCTTAAGTTACTGACAGCCAGGGCAGCCTGGGCCAATCTCTGTATCATCCACAAAGATCACAGCCTCAATATCTTCACTCGGGCAACAGGTGGAAGCAGCAAACTGAGTCTACAGCCAGTCTTCATTCCGAAGCTTAGGGAAAGGTCTGCCAGGTGTTACACCATCTTAGACTGAATACCCTGTCGTTATCAAGTTACATCACTTACTGACCTTTTTGCCTTAGTGCCAGAAGGCTCAGGACAGAATGCTGAGCTCAGTTGTGACACCTAGTCTTGGTCTAGGTTTTTTCAACAATTTCTATGCTTTTCATGATTTGGTTCTTATCTGTATTTTCCCTTGAAAGTGTATCTGTGGGCCTTCTATGGAAGGCCCCTCAAATCACCTCAAATCCTTTCTGGAAATAACAATAAACAACACTCAAGCTCAGTCCCTCGGGGATCCCTATGAAGGCACACTGGTGGCACCTCAGAGGTAAAGCATCAGTGAAGGGTGAGCCTAGGTGTCAGTGGTGCACATTCCTAATCGAGAGACGCATGTTGCCTCATGCACAGCCGACAGCTCTGTTAGGCTGGCATCTGATTCTGCAGGTGCTGGGTATATCTGGTCACAGATTACACTTCCATCTTCTTGCTTTCTCCCTTGACTGTGATCACCAAGAGCGGTTTATTGATACCTCCAAGAAATACAAGAACTGTGGTCATCCACTGGTTGACTGGTCAGTCAGAATACGTTTGGAAAGCTAAGGCCACCTGTAGGGAAAATTGTCCATGTCTCCCTTTCTGAGGCTCAAGGGGTCAGGGCCAGTATGGGACAGGCAGCACTGCCGCATCTTTCCACACAGGGTGCTTATTTGGCCTGCAGTGGCAGCAAGCCCCACGCCAAGCTGGGTCTGGAGCTTGGCGGTGCGGCAACCGATCATTCATGGTGCCAGTCTGCGTTAGGATTCTAGAACAGCACCCCTGTCAACCGGCTCTGAAAGCAGGAGTGTAAGCTCTTCAGAGCCAGCCCTAAAAGGCAGTGGAATGAGGTATGACAGTCAGAAGCTTGGGGGCACTCCTTCCACAGTTAGTACTAGGGAAAAGAATACCAAAGTCTCTTTGAGCCACAGATTTACTTTCAGTAAGATTTTCTGACCTACTTAGTAAAAAGTCACCCATTAGCGGGATCAGCTTCTCCTACAAAGGAAGTGTCCTTAATTCACCTTCTCCCAGGACTTTCTCATTGGAGCTGTCATATCAAGGTTTGTGTCTGATGAGGGAGCAGAGGATTCCTAGGGTTGCAGAATCAGGGGCCGGTAGAGCAGGGATGCTCCTAGCCCACTTCCCAAGAAATAGGCAGCATCCGCTAGTGAGGGCTCTGGCACCAGTGCTCCCCAACCTCACGTCTTTTCTTTCTTGTGGGTCTCTTTGGAAATGCAGGTTCCAGATTGCTTCTTGGAAATCGCCAGCTTGACGTTACAGGAGTTCTTCAGGGCTGTCTCCGCAGGGAGAGACTCAGATCCTTCCTGGAAGAAACCCATTTATAAAATTATTTCGAAACTGGACAGTGACATCCCAGAGATATTCAAATCTTCCAGCTATCCCCAGTAGCTGTTTCGGGGTTAAGATCTCACAGTGTGAGGAGTGACTGGCTAGGGTTTCCTGGGTTTGTCTTAAATGGCAATATAGCTGTAGTCATATAAAAAGGGCACAAGGAAATCTCCTCTACCAAAATAGGTACTATTACTATTTTGATCATTTATTTCCCTTTCCAGAATCATCAGAAATTGAACTTTAACTATAAAATGGACTAACTGTATTGGTAGTATATTGTAAAAGGAACACAAGTTTTCAATCAGAAGACTTGAAGCTCAACTCCATTGTTTCCAGGTGTTGTGACCCTGGGAACTTCCTGGTATCTCTGCATCTGTAAAATGAGGCTGTTAAGGATTAAAGGACAGTATGTCCTATGCAATGTTCTTCACACACAAATGTTAGTTTTTTGAACCCCTCTTTCAGATAAGGTTATCTTATTAGGGGTTTTTACAAATTGCTGTTTTTAGTCTCCTACTTATAAAACGCGATCTATTTGCTAGATACTTTCACATACTTTATCTTTAAGCTTTTCACCCTGAAAAGTAGTTATCATCATCATTTTTAAAAATGACCAAACAGAAGCTTTAGAACTGCAAGGTAACTCGCCAAAGCCTATGAGGCCAGGGCATCTGGGTTGATAGGGACAGTCAGGAGCCTGGAGGAACCAAGACTTTCTGATGCCCGACTGCATGCTGGACCCATCTCCTGCAGCTAACTCAGGATCTCAGGCAGGACCCCACCCCTAGTAAGCATCCAGCGCTGACAGGGCACCATCGCCGGACAACTCTTGCCCATCACTTAGGAGCACTTCACCGCCCAAGATTTCTGCTGATCATTTCAGCAAACTCAAGACAAACTTTCTGCAGGACTTGAGTGTTGCTGTTTATTCACATTTGTCTGCTGGAAGAGTTTATCAGCTGGATAATGCAAATAGTCTCCAGTTGACCACTGCAATTGGTGCCCCAACCTCATATATGCAGAAGCTGAACTTCAGACTGTGAAAGGTAGAAAGGGCCTTAGAAGATCATCTGGCCCACGCTGCTTAAATTAGGAAGGAAGAACTGTGGTCCAGACAGGAGGCTTGCACAGGCTGTGCACAGCCTTGCAGATGATAAATGGCATAACTGGGACAAATGCAGCATCACACAGAAATGGAAATTCTCCCACTCCGTAACAAAATTACAGTCCATGGCTGACCTTCCACTGATGAAGGAATTCATGAAATCAACATTTACCCCACTGCTGGCCCAACACAAATTGTGACCCACTCTTGAGCATACAGGCAAGACACGTACAAAGCTGAGTAACTGCATCTGTCTTCTAAGCTAGTCAGGATCAAGTCTTTGTAAGCACTGCCAAAGGTACGCGGGGTTGGGTGGGGTAATACATAGCTTGGGCTTTGTAGTCCTGATAAGGGGTGTCTGTGAGTTCATGAGCTTCTTTCCTGTCTATATAAAACAAGTTTCATATTTGGCTACTCAAATTCCATGATTTTTCTGTTGGGGCGCTGCTGGAGCAGATGAGATAAAATCCCTAAACTATTACTAGAACTATCAGCATAAAAAGGTATGAAAGATGAATTTTCCTTCGAATTTTCTCTTCAAACAGCTGAAAGGAAAAACAAAACAGACTTAGCCCAAACCCATCTTTACAGGCTAAAGGTTATTAAGTGCCCTCCAATACATCCAACTGCACTCAGAAGATCTTTGCCCTATTTTCACAAAAATGAAGGAATCTGCCAAACCTAAGTTTTAAACACAGGCAAGCATGGAGTGCTCTGAGCACGGGCAATCAATTTTCTGTGTCTGGAGACAGTAGAAGAACCCTCTATCCAGAGTGACATTACATACCTAAGTTAGGCACACAGGGGAAACAAGTTCACATGATTGTCCAATTGAGAGCAGCCCTTCTTCTGTCCCAAACCTGAAATTCATTAGTGTGTGTTTAAAGGCTGAGCCAAGTCACCTCCAGGGCAGTGAACCTTGTCTCAGGGACCAATTAGATGAAATGTACAAGCTCAAATTGAAAACATTTGTGTATTGCACTCTTTCCAGGAAGTGTTCTCTAACCACTGAGCTAAACACAGAAGAATGTATAAATATATATGCTCTGCCAACAGAAGAATTCTATTATAATTTTCTGTTTCTACCAAGTGTGTATCCCTCTCTGTTGGAAACACATGGAGTGTAAGCTGAGTGGGTTATTATTTTCTTTTAGCAATCACACTTTGCCAAAGATCTGGTCATTCTTTCCATTAAGGTATATGAGTGCACTATTTTATTTTTTTGAGACAGGGTCTCACTCTGCCACTCAGGCTGGAGCACAGTGCCACGATCACAGTAGCCTCGATCTCCCAGGTTCAAGTGATCCTCCCACCTCTGCCTCTCGAGTAGATAGGACTACAGGCACATGTCACCATGTCCAGCTTATTTTTTAAAATTTTTCTGTAGAGATGGGGGTCTCACTATGTTACCCAGGCTGGTCTTGAACTGCTGGACTCAAGCAATTCTCCCACCTCAGCCTCCCAAAGTGCCAGAATTATAGGCATGAGCCACCATGCCCAGCTTTGGGTGCTACTCTCTCCTAGATTAGACATGTTCAAATACTGCATAATTGTCCAATTTTTCAATGGTGGACTACAGGGTCTGCACTGTGGTTCATGATGATGGCACTACTGAGGAGTCAATGCCCAATTATCAATTAAAAGCAGGCAGTTGATTGGTATTCCATGGAGGAAAATGTTCATAGGAACCTTTATTTCAAACACGGTTTCATATAGTATACAAATCCCAAACCAGACTCAAAAGGTGAGAGGCTGAAGGCATCTCCTAGACATGTAAGGCGTACCTAAACAATTTATTTTCCATCAGAGAATGAGCAAAGCATAAACAGCAAACAGATAGCACAGCACTCTTTAATAAAGCTCTAACACCCAGCCCTCTTACATAGGTCCACTTTTAAAAGATTGTCTTTGCTCTCAATGACAAAATATAGAATCCTCAGAAAAAAATAATTTAAAATTGCACTTCCCTAACCTAATTTTACAAGTGTCTTGAAAATATATCTTTGGCTGCACACGGTAGCTCATGCCTGTAATCCGAGCACTTTGGAAGGCTGAGGTGGGAGGATCGCTTGAGCCCAGGGGTTTGAGACCAGCCTGGGCATGTGGTGAGGCCCCGTCTCTACCAAAAAAGAAAATACAAAAATTAGCCAGCATCATGGCATGTGCCTGTAGTCCCAGCTACTTGGGAGGCTAAGGTGAGGATCATTTTAGCCTGGGAGGTTGAGGTTGCAGTGAGCCGGCAATCATGCTACTGCACAGCCCTGGGCAACAGAGTGAGACCTTGCCTTAAAAAAAAAAAGAAAAAAAGAAAAGAAAAGAAAGAAAGAAAAAGAAAAGATAAAAATTATTTCTTTTAAAAGTCCTAAAGGCCGGACGTGGTGGCTCACGCCTGTAATCCCAGCACTTTGGGAGGCCAAGGCAGGTAGATCAACTAAGGTTGGGAGTTCAAGATTAGCCTGACCAACACGGAGAAACACTGTCTCTCCAATTTTGTATTTTTTGTAAAAATACAAAATTAGCCAGGAGTGGTGGTGCGTGCCTGTAATCCCAGCTACTTCGGAGGCTGAGACAGGAGAATCGCTTGAGCCCAGGAGGCAGAGGTTGCAGTAAGCCGAGATCGCGTCATTGCACTCCAGCCTGGGCAACAAGAGTGAAACTCTATGTCAAAAAAAGAAAAAAGTCCTTACAAAATTAGCCAAAATTTTGGTAACCAGTTTTCTGAAGTCCTAGATAGTCTAGATTTTCGTAATAACTGATTCTAGTCCTTTTATTTACAGTTTTGATCCTTTGCTCTGTAAAGCAGATCATAGTTTGATAATACATACAATCAAAACAGAAATTTAAAAAATCCTTTGATGTTTTTACACAAACTGTTAAGTATTGCACAGATTTCACATAAAGCAAGATCATCAGACAAGATAATGAAACAGTGACAGGCACGAAAGAGATACTGAATACTTTAGCTAGAACAATATAGCTCTATCAGGCTGAGGATTTTATACATTTGAATTTGAGTTCTGTGTAAGTCTTAACTGCTTCAGGGATTAAAGCTTTGGGGTGGCAGGAAATGAACTTGTGACAATATGGCAAATATAATGCATTTCATGAAAGTATTGTATACAATATTCGTGGTCAGATTTACCACAAATATACACATATACACCTGTAAGGTATAAGTTCAGATGATCTACTTGAGAGTATTAATAATACATGCTGTACCTCTGAGGTAGATCATGGTATCTACATTTACAAAGAGTTACTAAGCACTCACCTGTGGAAGAAGATGATTCATGAAAAAGTATTTTTCAGGATTAGACAATTCCTACACAAAGAAAAAGCTTTTTTTTTTTTTTTTTTTTTTTTTTTGAGATGGAGTCTTGCTCTGTCACCCAGGCTGGAGTGCGGTGACGCGATCTCGGCTCACTGCAGCCTTTACCTTCCGGGTTCAAGCGATTCTTGTGCCTCAGTATCCCGAGTAGCTGGGATTACAGGTGCATGCCACCATGCCTGGCTAATATTTGTATTTTTAGTAGAGACGGGGTCTTGCCATGTTAGCAGGCTGGTCTTGAACTCCTGACCTCAGGTGATCTGCCCGCCTTTGCCTCCTAAAGTGCCGAGATTACAGGCGTAAGCCACCGCACCTGGCCCTCTTTGCAATAACCTAAGAAGTATATATAACCAACTGCCTAAGAGTTGAATGCTCAGTCCTATTAAAAAACAAAACAAAACAAAACAAAACAAAAAAACGCAAAACAGATGCTAGCCTCCAGAGGAAGGGAGTGTTTGATGACCTGCTGAAGGCAGGTGGACAATGAACACAGTAAAGGAATAACCCAAAACGTCGCCAGTTTGACATGTCCATCTGCTCACTAGGGGTCTGCTTTTCTTTCACTAAGAGTTTTTCAGGGTGATTTCATTTCTCACCATCTCACCCCTTCATGCTCAGAAACTCTTGTTTTGCCATTTCCAATTCTCCAGTCACACCTCAAACAAATGTCAGTTCCTTTTCTTCCCTTAGGAAAACCTTTCTCTTTCCCCTACTTACTGATTTCTGTGGCTCTGACTTCCATGCCCTCAGTAACTGCTTCTGGACTGGAGCTTCAGCTGTCAGCAAGAATGTTGTTCCTCCCTTTACCTTTTCCCCACTTTATCATCAGGTATCTGACCTGACGCTGCTTCCCCCACCCCATTTGCTTTCCACCTCACCTAATACCTTTCCCAAGTCGAGTAGTTTGTTAGGTGCACGGGCTTTGGAGTGTCTTTTCATCCTGGCTCAACCACCTATCAGCTACAGATCTCTAAATTATTTATTCTTCTTGGCCTCAGCTTGGTCATCTGTAAAACAGAGATAATAATATAGCACCTACCTCATAATACTGTTCTAAGGTTCAGGTAAAACAATACATGTGAAATGCTCAACACACTTCTAGAGCATAGTATGTGCTCAGTAAATGTTAGCTGTATTACTGCTCAGCAATCATAAATTGTTAGTAAAGTCATGAATTTGTACTGCTTCACAGTGAAAAAGAATTCTTAGCTTAAGAACATCACTGACGTGTAACACTGACGCAACCATAAAACTTAGCTTTAAACTATGTTAATATAGTTTGAGAAGAAAACCCAGCTAAAAAGCTTTGTGCTATGAAGTTTATATGCATTTCCTCATTTACTTTTTAACTACAACCCCATGTTGACATGTTTACTTGACAAATGGCATGACGACTATTGCTGTTTCTTGGTTGGTTGCTCAGACACTGACCTGCTTTTTCCTTACACAGGGGGATACACTGCATTTTTTTTTTTTTTTTTACGGAGTCTTGCTCTGTGGCCCAGGCTGGAGTGCAGTGGTGCAATCTTGGCTCACTGCAAGCTCTGCCTCCCAGGTTCAAGTGATTCTCCTGCCTCAGCTTCCTGAGTAGCTGGGACTATAGGCGCACGCCACCACGCCTGGCTAATTTTTGTATTTTTAGTAGAGACGGGGTTTCACCATATTGGTCAGGCTGGTCTTGAACTCCTGACCTTGCGATCCACCCACCTCTGCCTCCCAAAGTGCTGGGATTACAAGAGTGAGCCACTGTACCTGGCCTACACTGCAGACATCCTCTTAATTAAAAGCTCAGTGGCTAATGTGGTATTTCTAAAATTATGCAACTTGCCATCTCTAACCACTGCTTCTTGGGGCTGTATCTATGTCCACTGAGTAGACTAGTCTTGGCTTGAATATTTTCTTAACTTCTGTACAGTTATTCAAAACATCTCTGTAGTTGTTCCACTTGTTAAAAGAAGCTGGTTCATTGCTTTCTTGAGTTGGTGAAGGGTGGGGAGGGAAACATAACTGGAATCCTGGTTTCCCCCCACCCTTAACAGTTAAATCTATATTCAGGATTATTTTTTCAAAAAGATTTTTTTTTTTTTTGGGATACAGGATCTTGCTCTGTCACCCAGGCTGGAGTGCAGTGGCAAAATGTTGGGTCACTGAGCTCCTCCACCACCTCCTGAGCTCAAGGGATCCTCCCACCTCAACCTCCTGAGTAGCGGAGACTACAGGCATGCACCACCACGCCTGGCTATTTTTTGTAGACATGGGGTCTCACCATGTTGCCCAGTTTGGCGTGGAACTCCTGGGCTCAAGAGATCCACCCACCTCAGCCTCCCAGCGCTGGGATTACAGGTGTGCGGCACCACACCCAACCTGCTTTTTTTGAATGAAAGTAATCCAGCCTCCTTTCTGGTTCTTTTCATTTATAGTCATTAATGTTGATTATCTTCTCCTCTGCTCTTTCATGAGTGTGGGATGGTGATTATCAGAATATTTAAGGCTCTAAATGTCTTCTGGCTAGTCTGTTTCTACATTGTCTTTTTCAAATCAAGCTTTATGAGACAATGGGATTGTGAATGAAGTTTTGCCGACTTCTACTGTATTAAATTTCTAACAAAAAACCACAATTACATTAGGCAAAATGCATTTTTGATAAATACCCCAAAGTTGCTTTTGCTCAAGATTCCTATCTTGGCATTTAGATACTTCTTTTCACACATACTATTACTTCATTAGAGCTGAGCTTGCTGACTCTGAACCAATCAGAACAAACCCCAGAAACTCTTGTTTCCTATAGAATTCTTGCCAAAAATGGTGCCCCAAAAAAGAATTTCTAAGGTAGGCAGTGGGATGTGGGTACAAGAACAGAACACAAATGCAAACTGTTTTGTTGATTGTAATTTATCAGCAAGTCCTGGGAACAGAAAGTTTAATAACACTGGACTTTCCTAAATACTTTAATTTTGACATACTAGTTGCAAAGACAATTTAAATCCTCATGCCATGTGAATGGTAGACATGATTATGTATCCTTATGCTGTGGAGACAGTAATCACCTAAAAAATGTGAGGCAGGGTTTGACAGGTTGACTCAATGCTTAGAAAATGCTATTTAAAGTGACTGTTTCTATTTCTTCATTACAAAGCCATGCCTATTCAATTCAAACACATCAGGGCATTTCTCTGGGAGGCCAATAGTCTTCTTACTGTTTTAGGACTAAAACGATACAATGACTATTTACTGAGTAGGTCTCAAATGTTCTGAAGTGTGGCAGAAAAAGAACTTCCTAGCATTCAATTTGTACCAACATTAAGATCAGTAACAGATTCTGACGCTCTGGGGTGTATATTTCTCATTTTACTCCCTTCAAATAAAGCAAGTAACCATGCTTTAACTACTCAAAAGCATAGTTACTGAGAAAAGCACCAATATTGATGACCTCATGAAAAAAAAAAGACTAAAAAGCCACTTCATGTTGCAAAAGCTATGCTACTTACCCCCTCAAAGAGGTAGTCCCCAACAATATAAAGTCCTGAATTTAAGTCATGATGGGACTACAAGCAAAGTGACTCATTCTATACTCATTCTCTTAACAGTTCTTCACATTCCCACATGGAGTTCTGAATCTTGATTATGGTGGCAGTGATTACATGAAGCTACATGAGATAAAACTGCACAGAACCAAACACAAATACATGAAGCTACATTAGATAAAACTGCACAGAACAAAACACACACACACGAGTGCTTGTAAAACTGGTAAAATCCGAATAAGCTCTGTGGAGTGTATCAACATCAACTTCTTGACTTTTAAAAGTTTTGACACACACTTCTCATTGTATAAAATGTTATCATCGGGGATGGCTGGTTGAAGAATACACTAGGACTTCTCTGCACATTTTTTCTGCAACTTCCTATGAATCTGTAACTATTTCAAAACAAAAAAAATTTTTTTTAATGAGAAATCAGAATCTTTGGGGAAAAGTTCTACTGAAGGAGTGATGTACTCTAAAGAAGACCCAAAAAAGTCCACACCACCATAGAGTGTATTTATAAAGACACTTACGCCACAAATAGAGATTAATTATCTTAGGTATCAAAGCAGATTAATTTAGAGAGATACAATCTAGCTTACTGAAAATAGCAATTCTCATTTTGTTGAGGTTTGTTCCATTTTGTCTGTGATAACTGGAACTACAAAGTAGTTCTGCTCTCCTTAAAATCAGAAAGGACAAGCCACAGAAAAATAATTTGTTCTGCCCGCCCACTGCACTTCTCTTCTCCCATCTACAACCTCCTCCACACACCAGATTTCTCCTCTAAGCTTTCAAGTTTAAATAACACTGGACTACAACTCATGTCTGTCTATCAAGAGGAAACTTCACAACAGAAAACGCCTAGGCTTGTTTTCAGGCCCACGGGCAAACATATGTTTTAGATTAAAAGGCATTTTAAATCTTGGCTTTATGAGCTCCCAAGAAGCCAAACTGTCCCTATGCCTAAGCTGTTCCCTTGGCTATCAAGCACCTTTGGAAGCCGCATTAACTCTTTCAGGCTAGGTGGATTTTCTCTTGCACATTTAAAGAGTTTTATTAACAAGTATCCTTCCAACAACTGTATCTTTCACACCTGCAAAGTTAACCAACAGACCAGGGCCTTCAAAAATTTTGCTTAATGAACCTATCATCAGCTACAGATGAAATAAAATTTAAAATCCCCTTTACCCCACCGGTTCTCAAAGTTGGCTGCATATTAGAATGACGTGGTGGCCTTTTAAAAAATTACCAAGGCCTGGGTCCCACTCCTAGATTCTGATTTAATTGCTATGATGTGTAGCCTGAGCTTTGGGAGTTTTAAAATCTCCCCAGGTCAAAACCACCACATGAGTGCACAACTCTTCACACTTTTCATATTTCATCATTCTTCCAAAAATGCATACATAGAGAAAGGAGTTATCATCTATTCGAGTCTTTTGGAATCTACACAATTATTCCACCAGAACCTTATCAATCCAGGAGTTAATGCCAGCCTTCCCTCTGGCCCTGAAAATCAACACTGGGAATGCTGCCTTTCAGGTCTAGTAGAGGCCCTGTCAATGCACTCAGTTTCATATCTAGTGAAAACAGAAGGCTCAGGTGAGAAACAGAAAATCCTCAAAGTATGTCCTTTTTAATCAAAGCTTTAATACCCAAACAAACTACATCCTATTAAGAAAAGTGGGTGTTCCAGATTTCATTTTTTTTTTTTTTGAAAGGGGCACAGAGCCAAAAACTGTATTTTCCAGGATCATTCAAACTTGTATGAAAAGAAGAGGTATGATGTAACAAAATATTTTCACAGCACCTCTGGAACCAAGTTGTCATAATTCCAAAGGCAGCAGAGAATGACTTGGAAAAAAGAACTTCATGATTAAAGATTAGTTTCTCAATTGACATTTTACCTTCCCCAAGACTGAAAGAGCATCTATTCCAAAAGCGTATTGGTTATGAACTATCGCTACTGCTTAGAACCTATTTCGTTTATCCATATCAATTCCAAATCTAGATTCAAAAGGCAGAATTCAAATGAGGGCAGCATATAAAGCTGGAATTTTAAAATAACGAGAAAACAAATTTTTTTGAAACCCCCAATGTTAAATTAAGACTGTTTCTAAAACACACATGTAGATAATTATTAGGAGAACATAAAAGGAGAAACGGTTTCTCTGTAGCCCAGTAATTCAATTCTTCTGTATTTTCCCTAGGGAAATTTTGAAAATAAGCCTGAAAAACGCATTTATAAGGATGTTCAATGCAACAGTGGTATGACAGTGAAAAACTCACAAAGGAAAAAGTAATCCATTATACACATATCACGGAATATATACAAACATGTACGCATGTATATATATTTACCTATATATATATTTACATATATATATACGCACACACACCTGCATATGTGTGTGTATCCAAGACACAGTGGGTCTGCAGAACAGTATGTAAAGAATATCAGTCATGTAAAAAACAGTAAAACTATATTTTTATAGGCAAGTACATATGTATACAATACACACAAAAAGGTTTGAAAAAGCCACACTCCAAAATGATAACAGTAATTACCTCTAAGATTCAAGGTATTTGTGCTTACAGGGAAGAGGGGAGTGTTGAGCTTTATCTGTAATATTTCATTTTTTAATAATGAAAATGAATTCACATCTTCTGGCTAGAATAAATGAATCAGAAAAAGATGATGCCCAGAAATACTTTAAGAAATTAAACATAATTATACCCACCTTAACTGTGACAGGTGCCAACAAAGCTTTAGTGACACACATCCTCTTTCCTCAGTGGAAATAGTAGAAAGCAGTGGAGGGTTTAGAGCAGAAAATTCTGATCAAATTTGCATCCAGGTATGGCCATTCAGCTGTTCCACTTAACCAAAGGGAATTCTCACTGTCTTCTTTTCCTGGGATAGGTATGTGCCCACTATTTAACTGTATACACCCAAGGTGCTTACCTGCAACTTGAGAAACGGAAGCACTGGAAGGATGTCACTCAAAAGGGGTAGCAGGGAGACAATATGCATGCTTCCATGTGAAAGCCAGCAATGCACAAAAATCAACCCACTGCAAATTCAGCATCAGCATATTACATATGTATTGCCACTTGGCTCAATGAAGACAGAAACGCTTTTCCAAAATACTAGTAAAAAGGTGCTGCTCAAAATATTTATATGTAATACAACCTGATGTTTCCTTTCCTATAAATATCTTCTTTGCCATAACTGTCTTTCAGACTTGTCATCATCCTTTAATGTCAGAAAAGTCCCAAAATGACAGCCGATTGGTAACATGTGGCTTCCAGATGTGATGTTTCTACTGTGACTATTTCACATAAAAACCCAGACTTCCACTTCATCTTCATCTAGTAACACTGGGTCTACCTTTCTTCATTCCAACCACTGGCTGGAGAACTGTCCACTGAGACAGGACAAGCACTCTGCACCATCCCAGCCTCCACCATACCCTATTGCTTCCTGAATCCTGAGGCTGAGAGGGTCAAGTACCCTGTTTTATTCTGCTTCTGCTGTTGTTTTTCTCACAGTAAAGAAAAAATAATACTGTACTAACGTCTCTACCAAAGGCGGGAAAACTGAGTGCCAGAAGTTCTGAGAATGAGAAAGAGTATTTTTCCATAAGACTGAAGACTATTTCTACATGTCTAATCTGCAAACAAACTATGTTTCTGTTGAAAGAATACAACTATATTATGAAATTACTGGCCAATTCTCTCATTTACAGTGTCTTCCTGTCTTTTGAAGGCATTTGAATTTGCTATGCCTTAAATATGGATATGCCACCAGCTGGAAGATACAGAGGTAGGGAAAAAGCAAACACAAGAATTGGTTTTATAAATTATACATATATGAACCTACATTAATTTTATACTTAAAATTCACCAGGTCATCAACTCTAAATATACTTCTTGAGTAGCAACTATATGTAACAGATACTGCATATTACGTGTTACAAGGATGGAAGATGAGTAAAACGTAGTTCTCACCTTCTAGGAGCTTGCATGTAAGTGGGTAGGGATTGGGGAGAAAGATATATATATATGTTACTCTACTAGAAAGGCAAATTAAGGCCGGGCGCGGTGGCTCAAGCCTGTAATCCCAGCACTTTGGGAGGCCGAGGCGGGCGGATCACAAGGTCAGGAGATCGAGACCATCCTGGCTAACACGGTGAAACCCCGTCTCTACTAAAAATACAAAAAAACTAACCGGGCGAGGTGGCGGGCGCCTGTAGTCCCAGCTATTCGGGAGGCTGAGGCAGGAGAATGGCGTAAACCCAGGAGGCGGAGCTTGCAGTGAGCCGAGATCGCGCCACTGCACTCCAGCCTGGGGGACAGAGCAAGACTCCGTCTCAAAAAAAAAAAAAAAAAAAAAAAGGAAAGGCAAATTAAGAGAAGACGGTAGGACACGCACAAACAACGCCTGAGAGCTGGGAGGGAACAAGATGAGGAACAGATTCAGGGAGGCAGTACCATGTGAGCTGGGCCTTGGGATAGTTTTCCCCACCACCAATCTTTTTTTTGATATGGAGTCTTGCTCTGTCACTCAAGTTGGAGTGCAGTGGCACAATCTTGGGTCACTGCCTCCTGGGTTCAAGTGATTCTCCTGGCTCGGCCTCCCAAGTAGCTGAAAATTTTTATAGCTTTAGTAGAGATGGGGTTTCACCATGTTGTTCAGGCTGGTCTCAAACTCCTGACCTCAAGTGATCCACCTACCTCGGCCTCCCAAAGTGCTGGGATTAAAAGCATGAGTCACCATGTTTGGCTTTTTTTTTTTTGAGATGAGGTCTCACCCTGTCACCCAGGCTGGAGAGCAGTATCAGCTCACTGCAGCTGAGATTTTTGTTGCCCAGGCTAGTCTCAAATTCCTGGGCTCAAGCAATCTGCCTGCCTCAGCCTCCCAAAGCGCTAGGATTACAAGTGTGAGCCACCGTGCCCAGCTGATAATGATAATATCTGAAGGATGAGAAAGCAAGGCAGAAACAAAAGAAACCCTGGGGAATAAGTCACACAGTGTAGCTGCAGTGTAGTGCACATGAAGTAAGGACAGGGCAAAAGGAAGCTGGAGAAGTAACTGGAATCATGTTACTGATAGACTTTAACGCCAAGTTGATGAATTTGTTCTTAAAAAGATGAGGAATGGGGCACTACCAAGTGAAGCAAGTAAGATGCTCATCACTGGAGTGAAAGCAAATGGACTAGTTACATAAGAAATTACAAATTAAACAAAATAATTAATACTTCTGTAAGCTCTTTGCATAACAATACACAATTTTCTCTACTTTGTGGAGAAAACTCCACTGCTCTTACACAATCATTGAATCCAATAGTCTTTGTTAATTTTCAAGCTTCTATTATTCATGAGAATTACCCAACTAAGCAGTAAGCGTTTCAGAGGGATCCTAGGTATGTAGCTACCTTATACTTATGAGAGTTTAAGGAAGTTGGTTCAGAAGTAATCACATCGTTCCTGATAGTCATATCAGAATGTATTTCCAGGTCCACAGAGTTTAGTAAATACACACATGGGCACTTGCACACGACACACACAATAAAGGAGAACTCACTATCCTAGAATTTATGAAGGTCTTCATAAAGGAGGTATTGTGGTTAAGAACAAAGAAAGTACCAGGTTATGGACCAGGAAACCCAAATTCTAGTCTTGTTTTGCCACTGAGTAACGGTGAGACTTTGAGTAAGTCACTTCCCTTCTTTCAGTCTCAGAAACTTCATCTGTAAAACAAGGATCTCACCAGAACAAACTCTAAGGTCTAACCACTTCTCTAAATATCAAAAGTTTCAAGCTGGCAGCCCACAAGTCAGATGTGGCAGGCAGGCTGTGCGGGCCAAAGCACTCACAAACAAAAAGAACCTCATGCTGAAACATTGGAAGATCTCACATAAAAATACAGATTTTTCACGTTTTCTTGAAAACCCAGGGAATGTGGCAATATGAGACCTACACCCCCACATGGCCACAATCTGCTATGGCTGAGCAGGTGCTGCCCCCAACTGACCTGACCTATCTAGTTGTCTAGTTTATCAGTCTCCACCCTCCGCCTTGCTCATTTGTTACCTGCCTGAGTCTGTGACCCTTGCCATACACATAGGAAACATTCCCTGTATTTACTCACTCTACAGCTATATGAGCCATGCACTGAGCCAGATGCTGTAAAAGAAATAAGCATCAGACATATCTACTTGAGAAATACAAACTCACTGTCAGAAATAACAGATTTGAGAGTGGAATTTCAAGTTATGGCAGAAGATATTATTTCAATTTTTCAAATATGGTAAGAGAGGGATCTGCAGCCTAGATCAGTATTTTCAGGAAAAGGAGTACGAATATTTGGTAAAAAGTTCAAGCTTCTTAAGTAGAAGACACAAAGTCAAGCCTTTCCCTATAAACAATTAAGTCCACAGGCTCTTTGTAGATCACAAATGCAAGGCACTGCCGGCAGGCAGAGGGCTGTTGATGAATGCAGAAGCTCAGCCCTGTAAGGATGCTCCTTTATTATTTCAAACGTGAAAGCAACAGACCTGAAAACTGAGATCTGATCAGTCACTGAGGTGCATGTGCATATAAATATCCAGGTTCTGAGAACAGTGACCTAAGGTATTAACCCTCAGTCATGTGTGGACCAGGGGATCAGCAGAGTCTCTGGCCATTCTGGTTCTCTAAGACACATCATGGTTCTTTGCTCTGTCAGACTCCTATCATGCAGGATTTTCCAGGAAACAAGATGTGTCTTCTTCATCTCATTACTGTCATACTGTCTTGATAGTAGTTCACCATTGTGCTGTGCTGGTCCTTAAGCGCTTGTCATTCTTTGAGTATGTCTATGAAATGATGCCATTGGTATTTTCCTTCATTGCTAGAAATCAGGCAAGTACAGGAAGCCGCAGAACGATTGAGTATATATGAAATTCATAATTTATAACAGCAAACGAAAGCATGAATACCCATTAATAGAGACCTTGTAAGTTAAATGATAGTAAAGACATAAAATATTCTGCAGCTGCAAAAGAGAATGAGCTGGAAAGTTACTCAGTAATAAAAAGGAATAAGCTATTGACACACATAACAACTTAAATGAATCTCAAGAACATTACGCTGAGTGAAAAAAACCAAAATGCCAATCCCAAAAGGTTACATACTATATGACTTCATATTTATAACATTCTTTAAATGACAAGATTATAAAAATGGAGAACAGATTAGTGGCTGCCAAGGGTTAGAGATGGTGGGGTTGGGGGAATAGGAGAAAGGTGGAGGGTGGTTACACCAACCTACATATATGAAAGAATTGTATACAAATATACCCATACCATATATTCCATGCCATGAAAAGAACAGAGATGCAGTTGAAACAATTTCTGAAAATTTTCAGTAAACCTCTTTATATTATGAAGGTACCTTTGGAAAACTAAAGAGGGAGGTGGGGAGGGGAGAGAAAATGGGAATATTTTATGTATGATCTGAATGAACTCTAAAACATACTGGTAAAGGAAAAATAAGATAGTGTGTGTACAAAAACTGGGTAAAAACATTAATACTTAATGCTTATCCACACAATTTTTCTCAATTAACACTGGTTGCCTCTACAGATGGAGTCATGGGAGGCTGAGGGTTGACATGGATGGGACGCCTGAACCTCCTGAATTTTATACCTTTATTCACAAAATTACTTTCTTCTTCAATATGTGAAAATCAAGGCAAATCAACGATTCTGTGCCCTCACCTTTGTTCATACCTGTGGTCTGGCAACTACTTTCTGTTACTACTCAACCCCCTGTAAGTACTAAATTACCTTTTGCACCCAAGCCTCTCAAGCCTCCATACTAGTTCTGAAAATCAATGTCACTGGTTACCTGAAAATGCTTCTGAGTAATTACTCTTTCAACACACTGCACTATTACATATGACATAGCTCAGTTTATGATAGCTGACTATAAAACATGACAACTATCTTCAAGCCAGCTGGATATTTTGAATTTCAAAAAGAACATGTGAGAACAAATCAAAAAGTAACGATGATGACGACTACTGATTTTTGAGCTTTTACTATGTGCTCAGTACTGTGCCAAGTAGCTTACATACATTATCTCAATGTTTAATCGGTGTGTTGTGTTATTTTCATTTTATAGACAGGAAACTGAAGCTCAGATAGGTTAAATATTTCATCCGGGCATGGTGGCTCACACTTATAATCCCAGCACTTTGGGAGGCTGAGGTGGGCAATCACTTGCGCCCAGGAGTTCCAGACCAGCCTGGGAAACATGGCAAAAACCCGTGTCTTTAAAAAAAAAAAAAAAAAAAAAAAAAGGCTGGGTGTGGTGGTGCATACTTCTAGTCCCAGCTACCTGGGAGGCTGAGATGGGAGAATCACCTGAGCCTGGGAAGTTGAAGCTGCAGTGAGCTATATCTAGCATCACTGCACTCCAGCCTGAGTAACAGAGTGAGACCTTGTCTCAAAAAAAAAAAAAAAAAAAAAAAAAAAAAAAAAAAAAAAAAAAGTTGCTTAAGGTCATACAGCTTCTAAGGGAAGAACCTGAACTTGTACTAGGGTCTGTCAATACTAAAAATGAGAAATCATTTTCCTTCTATAGCTTAGTAAAACTTACCTCAGCTGAGAATCTGTTGCTTTTACAATCCTAGTAATTAAGCCAGGCTCTAGATACCTATTATCAAAATATCTGCAACTTGCAGTTAGCAGGATACAATACTTAACACAAAAACTGAGGGGGCTCCAAAATAAGAAAGCCGAAGTTGAGAATCTTAGTCAATCCAATAAAAAATTTAATAGTTGATCTCTAGATGAGATGGCACCTACTTTGGTTTGCTCAATGATCAAAACTTTTTCACAAGGAAAATACATCCAACCAGAAAATTTAAGATTTTATCTTTGTCAATAAACTTCTGGATTGAACACTGATATCTGAATCAAACTCAAACTTCTAGAAAATTATATGAATCAGCTGTCAATAGACTACTTGTGTATTATTATTAATGGCTTCTGATTTCTGTAATCAGTCCCTGAATATTTCAAATACAGCACTTAACACTAAATATTCTCAAACAGAAAAATTTCTGAGTCTCATCTACTGAATTCCTCACACAGGAAGTTTACAAGTAAAGGTGGATCACTTAAGCAAGAGATTTCACTTTTAGTTTAAAATGTCTGAAATCATCTTTACAGAGCTGACCAAAAAAAAAAAAAAAAAAAAAAAAAGCTGAAATACCCACCAAGGTATCAGAAACCTTCCCGAACATAAGATTATTTTAAGTAACATGACACCACAAAAGATTTAAAATAAAACTCATATGACTAAAATCAGCAACTTTCTAAGAGAAGAAAAACAATGTTAATAAAATTAAAACTAAATGCTAGCAAATAATGGAATCCAAGATTGGTCCTCTGCATTTCCAGGGCACCTCTTAACAAACTTAAAATATTTGTATTATCAAGGCAGTTTCTACCCACAGCAAATTTCTTCTTCAAGGTACCTTGGACTTCCTATTCTATTCTGCTTCTAGTAGTAATGTAAGTGCAAGAATTTTGTTAAGCCCCACATTGGACTAGCAAAATCAATTATCAACTGGCTGTCTCCATTACTCTTTTTGGTGCCAAATCTTTTTTCATTAATCCCCTTGCAAGAAGGTTGTTATACCCATTTTCTAAAGTAGGAGCACTCTATGTTCATTCTCTAAGGTCATGTAATCGATATCTTCTGAAAACTGGCAGAGGTCCTTTCTGACTCTGTTAACTCTTCCGCAGCTCCCCACCCTGCCCTGGTATAACAGAACAGACATAAAGCCATGGCTGTAAGGTGAAAACACATACACGCAAAATTACCCATGATTCTAAGTGATTCACGGGTAATCACCACTCATTTCACTGGCATTCTGACTACTGTCAGTTAGAACGTCACAGGGTTAAGGACAACTGAAATAAAGCATCCTACAGAAGAACATATCGGCCTCCATTTCGTCTGAACTAGAGGACACATTCTAGAAGTTTTGTTTTTGATGAGAATAGGCATTGGGTGGCTTTAGAAAGTAGTAAATGAGTCTCTGTACAAATAATAATTCTATTTGGCTATTTTGCGACATATCTTCACTCAACATAAAAAAGGCGGTTGAGAAAGGTCAGTACACAGAAATATATTGTAGGCCAATAAGCAATCAAAATAGCTTATTAAATACTGCAAACAGCGGAAGTTATTTAATGTAGCAATTTATACATTCAATATTGACTTTTAATGAACTTAAAGTCTCTTCTGCTTAAAAATTCAGATTTTCAGGGAAGATAAAAGTACAGAAAGTTGTTAGAATTTCCATTAAATTGGGGTATTCAGTACTATAATATCAATTTGTTGAACCCAAAGAGATACTGTTCAAATGCTACTAAGTATTAGCTCTATTCATACAGTCTTTAATGTAGGTCATAAAACTAAAGGCTTTTCATCTGTGGCCTGAAAGAGAATATTTCAAAATATTGAAGTATTCAGTGAACACATGTACAAATTGCTGAGTTGGATTACAAAATGATGCCTGAGGAAGAGGGCTCATCTTCTTTCACGCTAACAGATGACTTTTTTCTTTGCAGGATGTTTAAAGAGAATAATATTTGGGTGTTATCTCTGTATGTTTCTGGGTTCCACCTGGTATTAACCGTAAGAGAGGAAATTCTGTGCAGAAGGCCATGCTTTCCAGTAGTGAACAATCTGGCAAGAACTTGAAAACCTGACAGGCTTAAAGGTTACATGCCAGAGTGCTCTGCGTCTTTATTACTCTTTCCCTGTAATCTTCATTTAAAAATCTACAATTCAAGTTCAAAGTAAGGCAACAAGCTTGAGTTCCATGGAATACATCAGTTCTGTCTACCAGGATTCAAAGCCAGATCAGGAAAAAATAAAAACCTAACAGAGTATAAAGGGAGAAAGTGAAAAAAGGAAGAAAGGAAAGAAGAGAGGGAAGAATAGAGAGGATAAAAAAAAATTTTTGAATAAAGCATCATGTTACAGAATGGATATGCTCCAGGGAACTGATGAATATTTGAACTTAAGGTTCATCAGTCTTCAAGACACAAAGATAGAGAAATAAATCAGCTATAAAACAAAGATGAGTGTTTTGAACATCATTTGAACCTTGTGTTTTACAACATGTGCTACGGAATCACTGAGCCACATAATATTCAATTAAAAAGAGGTTTTGGGATGTTCAGCTAGCATTTAATTAGGACATACCATATTTAAAAAGCAATAAAAATAAAATTAAGAAAACAAGAGAAAAGGGCCCATGCTGTATAGCCCATGAATCTCATCGGCTTTATCATGAAAGTTTATTGTTTTTAATCCTAGTACAATCAGCTACCAGTTACATACAGTAAAAAACAGAAACAGCCACAAAGCAATGATGATAGAGATAGTCTGTGACAATGTACAGTGGAGGAAATATTCTCTGTTGGAATCCTCCAGCGGACCCCCACCTGGCTTCAGCAGTTAAGCTATCACTCCCTCCCTCCCCAAAACAGTTAAAAGAAAAATTAACGTCTTGCTTGGGTACAGCAAGATTCTAATACCTCTTGGTGACATTGGAGAACTTTAAAAAAACTAAAGCAGTAGAAACAAAACAATAACTGAAACGTGGAAGCAAGGTGACACACAAAGAAGCTCCGTGAGGCCTTGGCTTCAGATCACCTCAAAGCGAACCACCTGGAAAGAAAAGAAAAGGCTGTCACACCTGGAAAGAACAGGCAAAAGATTCAGTAACCCTTAATATAACATCACTCCTTCCCAAATCTATCGAATTCAAGTTTTTCTCAAGGTTTTTATTTTTATAAGTGAGTCAGGTTGTAGAAAATGGCTTCCTTTTCTAATAATATTGTAAATGTTAACAACTAGCACATACTTACTCTTTCAGAACTATAAAATAACACAAGAAGAGAGCATTTTTAGCAAAGCATGCTGTCTTCTTTATCTCAAACCCTTTGAAGCAACCACACAGTAGGCTATTTATATGACTGTGTACTCTTACCTTAGAGGAATAATGACTCCGTTCAAAAACTAAGTCTCATATATATTTGGTTCGATTGAGGGCTTTTTCAGCCAGGTGACCACTTTCATCTGTGATCTTCTCCCAATCAGTCTGTCCGACCACAAAACCTATGGCCCTTTTCCTATCTGCATCCTTCTTCTCTTCCAGGTCTGCCCATCTGACCTAAAAAGAACACAGCATTAGGCTGAGCTTTAGGAAAAATAAATATGCAAAGAGCCCCCTCCCTCTCTGGACAGTCTAAGGGGTAGAATGACTCATCTGAAACCGCAAGCTTAAAAAATTAAAAACTAACTCAGGAAAATTGGGAAAAGTCATATATTTTAAGTCACAGAGAAAACTCTCTGGCCAATCCAAGTCCTAACCATTCCAGCTCCTCAACAGTTCAGCTCAATCCTGTCCTCTCTTTCTCCTCTGCCATTCCTTTTTATTTAATAATTCACTGACTTCATTTTTTTTTTCACCTGAAAGCAAAGCACTAATCTCTGCCTAGTCTTCCTGTCTGTACTCACCCCCTCCAGATTCATGCTGCCAGAGTGATCTTCCTAAAACACACAGTTGTGACTCATTTGCTTTAACTCCTTCCCCTACCTACCAGGTAAAGTCCAAGAACTCAGGTCCCTCTTGATCTGGCCCCAACTACTTTCCTGCAACATCTCTGGCCAGTGCCTATGGCATTTTATACAAACAATACAGACTTCCTTCTAGCACTCAGAGCGCATTGCACCATTTCTTGTCTCTGTAACTCTGCATATAAGTACTAGTCATTCTTCCTGAAATGTCTTTTCCCTAACCTTATCCACTTGGCATGAGTCCAGTCATCCCTCCCTGACTTACCCCTTTTTCCTTTGCCAATCAAATAATCACTGCTTCCCACAGTTAACTTCTAGATTTTGATATGTCTGCTTTTGAACTTCCACACTTACTATAATTATCCACTTACAGATCTGTCTTCCCTAACAGACTATCAACACCCTAGATCAGTAACTGAATTTTATTTATCTCTACACAGAAATATTTCTTGAAATTTAATCTTAGAGAAAACAGTAAGCTGGTATTACCACTTTCATTCATGAGATAGAGAGACCAAGAAACAGACTCAGCTGATATCCATGGCAAGATTACAACTACAAATACATGGATCAGGGATATTTCCTATTGGTATTCTGATTTTTAAAATATATATATTCTTACATATGATTTTAAAAAATTTTTGTAATTTTTTTTTTTTTTTTTAGAGTCAGAGTCTCACTATGTTGCCCAGGCTGGTCTCAAACAATCCTCCTGCCTTGGCCTCCCAAAGTGCTATGATTATAAGCATGAGCCACCATGCCCAGCCACATATTATGTTAATATGTTTTTAAAAGTATATGGAGATATACATACTCTGTAAAAGTTCAGATTCTTAAAAAGAAACTATGAATCTGTTGCTTGCACTACATGGTACCAAAGTCCGCAGATAATGTATTTTAAACATGGCTTGTGATTTATTATCTGTGACAAGGAGAGGGAACCAGAGCATGGAAACACCAGCTCTTCACACTGGACCTGGAAATGCATTATTGCTCTAATGTACACTAATTACTATTTGCATGACTGGCAATGAAATAACTAGGCTTCTAACAGTATCACCTGGTCAAAGTGAGGAGTCACAGTAATAGCAGTGGGAAGAAACTGATAACACCTGACTTTCCAGGAAGCAGGTTTTTAGTATACAGAAAACCTATGGCTCAATGTCTTTCATGGGCCTTCGTAAGAAGCCTAATAAATAATGTGGGCTTCCATATAGAAAAATCTTTGGGCATTCTGCCCATCAACGCTGAAGTACCTATTTTGATTAATTCATATATACAGCCAGGCACAGTGGCTTACACCTGTAATTCCAGCACTTTGGGAGGCCGAGGCCGGCAGATCCCTTCAGCCCAGGTGTTCGAGACCAGCATGGGTAACATGGCAAAACCGTGTCTCTACTAAAAATACAAAAATTAGCTGGGCATGGTGGTGTGGTGGGTGTCTGAAGTCCTAGCTACTAACGAGGATGAGGTGGGAGAATTGCTTGAGCCTGGGAGGCAGAAGTGACAGTGAGCCGAGATCACACCACTGCACTCCAGCCTGGGTGACAGAGAGACCCTACCTCAAAAATAAATAAATAAATAAATAAAATTCATATATACTCTCTTAGCTCCACCTAGGATCAAGGATATAAATTTTAGCGAAACATCATTACGAACTAAGTTTTGGGCATTTATGTGAAAACACACTAGTGTGCTGAGGATGCCATGGGAATGGATTTAAATTTGCTGTGGGCTGGTTACTTTTTCTTTGTTCAGTGGCCACAGTTTGCCCCTTACATGGTAGGATTAGAAGAAAAAGTGTGTAGTTGTTTTTGAAATGAGTAGTATGTTTGCGAATAAATGCCCAAGATTTTAACATTGGAATTCGGCCAGGCACAGTGGCTCACGCCTGTAATCCCAGCACTTTGGGAGGCTGAGGCAGACAGATCACCTGAGGTCAGGAGTTTGAGACCAGCCCGGCCAACATGGCGAAACCCCAACTCTACTAAAAATACAAACAAAATTAGCCAGGTGTGGTGGTGGGCACCTGTAATCCCAGCTACTCACGAGGCTGAGGCATGAGAATGGCTTGAACTGGGAGGCAGAGGTTGCAGTGAGCCAAAATCACGCCACTGCACTCCAGCCTGGCAACAGAGTGAGACCCCGTCTCAAAAAAAAAAACAAAAAACAAAAAAAACCAACAACAAATGAAGTTGGAATTAAAATATTTTGGAAACTACTGTATGTTGTTGATACCTCTAATTTATACTGATGCTATAGTAAAATTATTTATTTACATGTTGAATTCCTCCACTGGATGTCAGCTCCTTAAGAGGACTCATTCATAGACTTCATACAAAGACATTCAACATATGGAATGAATAAATGATTACCGAACCAGTAAAAATATAAGAAGCAGAATAATGACTTTCAGCTTGAAATGGCTTCTTAAATGTCAATGTCCCTTTTAATTTTCCTAGAGGTACTTTTGCGACTTACAACATTTTTGCTGTTGTTTTTTCCTGTAAAAATAAAACTGTTATAATACAGAAAAATCTCGACTAGCACTCAAAGGTTTGAGGTCCTTATATTTCATCCACTGTCACTACAAATATTTCTAAAATACACAAACTCAGCAAACAAACAAGGGAAATGTTCGCCTTTCATAGTCATCAAAGAAATACAAATTAAAGTCCAAGTAAGCTACCATTTTATATCCAAGCAAGCAAACATTTTAAAAGTAAATTATATTTTAAAGTCTAGCCATTTAGGCAAAATTCTAATATAACCAACTCTACAGAACCACCTTTTCGTTATAGAGGAAGTTAATCCCAAGAACCCACCTGGTATCTGTAAAAAGCTGGATCACAGAAACAAAGAAAGCCCAGAAAAGGAATGAGTAATGTACAGCATTCTGTATTCTTTACTACCTGTAGGATCTCCTTGTGCTCTAATGTTGATTTTGGTGAGTAGTTCAAGAGTTAAAAACTATCTGAAGTCAAGATATAAGGCAGGGGAGGAGAGTTAAAGAGGAGTAACTTTAAAGAACTAGAATGTGCACCATTCAGTTCTCTTTGGTCACCTAACCTAACAAAATAAACTGCACGGCATTACATACTCCTTAGTGAAGACAGTGATAGTTACCTGAGTAAAAACAGATAAAATATTTCTCATTTTAGATTATCAATTTTTACCAGAACTACACTTTATTATTTGCAAGAAAGGGCCACTTCTGCCTCTGTTGGCTCCAGTCTTAACTTGAGTAAGAGGTATCATTATAAGTAGTTCTTTGGTGAGGCTGGGTGCAAATGGCAGTGGGCTCTCCCTTCCCCATCCCTTGAAGTTACACAAACAAGGGCAAGCTTTGGAGTATCTGCAGTATTTTAAAAAGTTTTGAAACCTGGATTCTTTGTAATAGTGCCCATTACAAAGTACACTAAGTACACTAAGGCACTGAGAAAATTCATTAAGAAACAAATACAAAGAAATGATGCATAGAGGTAAATGATGCACAACCTCATTCTTAAGTAAATAAATGAAAAATGAGATACTTTTTTCACCTATCAGATTATCAAAAGTTAAAGAGTTTGATAACAGCACTGCTGGTCAAAGTGTAGAAAAACAGGCAATTACTTGCATGTAGGTATTTAAAGAGAGACATACACACCACAACCTTCACGTCTGTACTGGCAATAAATGGAACCACTGTAAGCATCCATCAATAAAGATATTACGGTTTGGATATCTGTCCCCTTCAAATCTCGTATTACGGTTTGGATGTTTGTCCCCTTCAAATCTCATGTTGAATTGTAATCCCCAATATTGAAGGTGTTTAGGTCATGGAGGAGGATCCCTCATGAACGTCTTGGTGCCCTCCTAATGGTAATGAGCAAGTTCTCACTCTGAGTTCATATGAGATCTGGTTGTTAAAAAGAGTTGGGACCCCCTCCCCTTGGTTCCTCTCTTGCCACGCTGGCTCCTCCTTTGTCTTCCATCATAATTGAAGACTTCCTGAGGCCTCACCAGGAGCTGATGCTAGCACCAAGCTTCCTGTACAGCCTGCAGAACAATGAGCCAAAATAAACCTTTTTTCTTTAGGAATTACCCAATCTCCCATATTCCTTTATAGCTATGCAAATAGACTAATACAAAGGGACTAGTTAAATAACTGATTGTACAACCAAACAATGGCACACTAAGGAGCCCTTTAAAAAGAATGGTAGGTCTGTATATGCTTATATAGAAAGATCAAGATGGAATAGCTGAAAAAGACTTGTACAGAACAGTATATATGATTCCTTTGCTTTGTTATTTTGTTTTAAAGGATATACATATCTATCACTTTTACTGAATTCAACATTTATGTAAAGACCTATCTAATGCCCTAGCTTCATTTCTCTATTTCCTTTCATAGCAAAACTTCAAAAAGTTGCCTACATATGCTGTACTGTACTTCATCATTTCTTATTCATTCTTTAATCTGCTCCAAACTGGTTTCTGCCCCCTCATCACTGTAGACTGATGACAAACTACAATCATCAGTGACCTCCATGTTGCCACATCTAGCAGTCATTTATCTGTTCCAAACTTACTTGTCTTTTCTGCATCATTTAAAAACTGACTACACTCTTTTCTTCTTGAAACACTTAGCTCTATCTGAACTAAATTTTGGAGTCTGGCGTCCTATTGCCTTTTCCATTTATACTTTTTCCTTGGGCAAGATCATTCAGTCCCATGCTTCTAAATACCATTTCCTGAAATTTGTTAGTTCAGTCTGATCTCTCTGATGAATTTTGTACTAATCCAACAGTCATTTTGACATTTTCACTTACACTTCTAACTTAATTAGAAGAAAAATTAGAATTTCTCTCACAGAACTTAAATTTTCTCTCAGTTCCAAAAATCATGACCTGACTCCCTCAGTTTTCTCTCTCTCACTAAATGGCACCACATATATGCAGTGCTCATGGCCAGAGTACCAAGGGGTCACCCTTGATTCTATCTACCTTTGGACCGCCACACTCCATCCATTAAGAAGTTCCACAGGTTCTCTTCAATACCCTACTCTGTACTTGGCTTCTTTTGCCCCATGACAAAATGGCACAAGTGACTGGCCACTCCCAATGCCTTTAAGGTTGACAACGCACTAGCCATGTGAGGTTCTGTTCTCCAATTTTTTAAGTTACTTGTACATTTTGATGAGATAATTTATAAGGTATGACTCCTTTTTGGGAAGTGTAACATGACATAGCATAAACTAAATCATTTTAAAAATAGCATTCATGTGATTATCTGCCTGTAACTTCCTAAAACCAGATGCCTAAATGGGCCCTTCATTTGTTGGCAGTTATTGACAAAGTCTCTTACCCTCTTCTTCCCAGGCTCAGAAGCACGAGTATCATAATCATCGGGGAGCTGAAGATAATCCTCCATTCTGCTGGCAATGGCCTCCCAGTCACGTTTCCTTTTAGTACCAGTCCTCAAGCCATCCAACTTGTCTGAGGGACAAACACAGAGCCGTAGCATTAAGGAAGAGTGTGAGTTTGCACACGACACACACACAGGGGAAAAGAAGGCTGGAACACTTTCAGAGGGCATATCCACATTTTTGAGTGCAGCATCACTTGCAGATCCAAACTATCTTCTTGGCTGAGATAATATCAAGTTCTGTGCCAGAATTTCCATTGTTTGGTATTCACTCTGGTAGCCATTATGTTTATGATGTTGGTTTAAGAGCAAATATGGGTAAGGCAAGAAAAGGCACTTGACTCCTGGTCTCCTTGTCCTCCCACCCACCATAGCTCTCATGTTCTGATGGCAAATGCAAAGTTGGGTTTTTCCAGACAGTGTCTTCCATTCATTTTCTTTAACACAATATTAACACCACCCATTTCATCTGCAATCATGTTTGATACTGTGTCATATGAAAAGCAGGTAGTACCAAGAACTTAATGAGCCAAGCTAACGTTTAAGGTTTTAGATGAACAGTTTTTTTTTGTTTTTTTTTTTATTGCTGTGAGTGCATTCACCATTAATTAATGTTCATGAATAAGCTGACTATATGAGATCACCACTTTCTTTGCTCATACTATGAAGTTGACCATTCTGAGGCTAAGGGCTAGTCAGACAATTTTACCAGACCTGATAATTCTTTCTGAACCCTGAATCTGAGAGGGCTAGGCTTTCCAACAACTCAAAAACTATAATCAATTAATGAATAGGGATTGCAGATTCAGAAATTATGAGATATGAGTTTAGGTGTCTTAAAGAAGAACACACAATGAAAATGTGTTGAGTCTTTTATTGGTTATTAATAATTGATTTTGAACGCTACATGTAGGATATTATGAGTTATATACATTTTTTGCTACAATGAAGCACTAAACTTCTGAATCATCTGAAGTTATATAAACACACTAGTACTACGCAGGCCAATGAAGAAAAGCCTAAAAACTTCAGAAACACAGCATAACCACACTTCATTGAATTCCATAAAGAGTGTATATAATAAAAATCTTTTAGACACTATGTTGGAGAGAACTTGGTATGAAAAGTGCAATGAAAGCAGTGGCAGAAAGGGTGAGTTTATGTTTCAAATATAAAAGTTTTACACACAACTGTTACAAGCTTTAAAAACCAGTAAGATTTTGCATTCGTGGCAAAGTTTTTTGTTCCTAAGCCCCTTTCCCATAAAAGTGATTATCATTGAAAAATCAGTAAGGCAAACTGCAACAGTTTATAAAACTCACAAAAATTTTAATCATCTCAGTTTGGCAAAATTTTAACATGTATGGATTCAAGAGATCCAGTCGTCTAATCTCTGGAATCACATGCTGTACCAAATGGCTCTATCTACGTGTATATGACGGGCCATATTATACATGATCTTAAAGAAGTGACCCCCTGACTGCACAGGGACACAGGTTATGGTATTAGAAAACCAACAAAGTCCCACAAACAATAAAACTGTTCTCAGTTCAACAGTGTACAGTATTACCAGAAGAGAAAGAAGCTCCAACACACTTATTAAATAAACCTGAAAGGATTTCCAAACTTAATACGATCAACTTTGACATTAACATACTTCAAAGTAAAAATTTCATATTTCAATTCCAACAACAGAGCACAGCCAGGCAGCAATACAGAAGGGCAGTGTGAAAACTGCAAGAACTTTTCCTCATACACTGGGTATATATGACAGGAGTTACAGTTGCAACATGGAATTTCAGAAGAGCATGTATTTCTAGTCTGAGCACCCTTGTTGAAATGTTTAATTTGAAATTTTATTGTGCAAATATGTTTAAAGTTTCCTTCTCGGGCTGAAGAAAGGCTCACACCTCTTCCACATGGCATACTGGAAACCAAACACACAGATGGATGGCATAAGGTGAGGGGAGAGAAATCTGGGGTTGTTAATTACAGAAAGACTGGTGTTCAATCCATGCACACTAATGATTTTCAGAGATTTCAAAAGATGAAGTTTTAAGATGAAGATGAAGTTTTAAATCCAACTTGGCAGGTCACAGAATTTTACCACATATTTGAAACAGTATGTATTATAGCACAACAGAAAAATTCCTTAGATACAGCTATGTATTTTCTAAATGTAAATTGTATTTCTGAAAATCTGTTCAAAGTAAACATATAAGATTACGCACCTATACAAATAATAATTATATTCCAACTCTGAAGAGATGAATCTGTCTGACACGTAGAAAACCAATATACAACTCATGAGTAGAGACAAATGACACTGAGATGAGAAAAGCAAAAGTACTTTATATGAAGAAACCTAAATTAGGATGATAACAGTCTCAAATATTCTAGCTTCATAGTATGAGAAACTAAAATCATGTCACTGGAGTTTAAGTAGCTTCAATGCTGAATCCCAGCACCTGATGTGGCAAGTAACAACCTGCCCTTGCATTAGGATGCCTGTGTCCCAGCAGGGAAGAACCAGTCTAGTGGGACTGAAGGTGGGCCACAGGCAGCCTTCAACAACTCCATGCCAGAGGTAGCTCAGGCCTGTTGTGAACTGTTCTAAAATCACATCACTTTCAATTTAACATTCAGGCAGAGGCTGAACTGTGTACTATACTTAATGAGCATAGATCAAGAATCTGCAATAAGATCTAACCAGCTGCTTGAAAGACTATAGGTAAGTATGTTCTCACTGGCAGACTCATTTGTGAATCAAAATTCCTCTGTTTCAGATTCAACTGTTTTCGCTCAACATGTGACACCACTAAAACATAATATATTTCCACCCAGTATAATCATTTTCCAAGAGTAATTGGGGAATGTTGGTAAAGTACTCAGAAAAATAAATTGTACTTGGTAATCAAATTATATTAAATTTGTTATGATAAGGAAGGCAACATAAATAGGCTATAAGATCCGACACAAGATCCTCAGGTTTTAGAGAAGAATCTTCTCAGTTGGGTCAATGGACCAACCTCAAAGTAGTAAGCACTTTCAAGAATGCACACTCATTTGCCTTCCTCTGTGGTAGGATTAGCTCTCAATACAGTGGTGCAAGATACAAGTCCTTATATATAACATTACTGTCACTCTTGTTAAAAAATAAATAAAAACCCGACTGCAAATATGTTAAAGTTTATTTCCTAGATTTATTACCAGATCTTCAGTGCCTTTCATTGAAATGGTTTATTTTTAAAAAATCCATTTCTGGAATTCACTATCTACTATTCTGTCTTTAAAACTGAAAATTTGTATAAAATGTATTTTCTGAGAAGCAAATGGTAGATGGGCCAGAATTTTTTCCAGAAATTCCAAGAAATATCAATATTAATATATATTCTTGAATAATCATCACAACTAAATTCCCTTTTCCTTTTAAAAACAGAAAAGTAAAGGATGGACTGGTTTAAAACAGCATTACCCCAGATCATGTATTACATGAGGCCTCTAAAGATTACACGTTAAGCTAATATTTATCACTTTTACATCTCCCTTAACTACCTTTATTTATGATCTCTCTTTGCCCCAAAAGATAATCAATATTTAGAGAACCAGAAGAGAGAAAAGATCTTAGCATATTATGGGTCATTGTAATGTACAGAACTTCACAGAGAGTTAATCTAACGTCGAAATAAGCCGAACTAAAGCATTATTATTATTATTTTTAAAGTATTTTGTAATTTTTATTTTCCTACATATTTAATTGCATTTAAACACATAAGTGCTTTAAGGGTCTCTGGAAGATGACAATTAGTTATTATTACGATTTCCCACAGAGGGAAGATGACTAGAAGAATATGTCAAAAACCACATAAAATTTTCACACAACATAAACTAAAAAAAATATTTTAGACTTGACAACAGAGCACCTATACCAGTAATGTAATAATACAGTTCGCGGAACTGTCTTTTAACACAGGACCTGGTCAATACCAACTGCTAACACAAGTAGTTGGGGCAAATTAAAGGCATAGCTTATGTAATTGCATGTAAAATACACTCCTTTGATGTCAGAAACACATGTCCCAAGCAATAAAGCAGCTAAATGACTCAAACTTCCTGTATCAATTTAAGATACTTAGATGGTTCCTTTAGTTTTGGAGTATAATACCAGGAAAAGAAACATAAACTGACAGTCATACCTCATATATCAGTAAGGCTGATCTCAAAAAGTCCTTAGTACATTGTTTTAGATTTTTATTAATACATCTTAATCAACATGTTAAATGGTTCTCTTTAAACGAAGTAAAACTGAAAAACTATTTTGCAGTTTTCACCAACAAATACTAGAGGGAATCCATTGGGTATGTATGACTTTTTTGTTTGACAGATAACTTCACATTAAGCAACTTCAAATTCTGATTTAGACAATCATTTAAACTGGTTTACCTTGGAATTTGGCATTAACAATTTGAAGAAAAATTTAAACTGAATTTTATAAAGCAGGCTCCTCAAAAACCTGAATTACATATCTGCTTCTCTCTACTCAGAAACTCTGATTTATTATACAAGGAGAATAAATGCCTTTTAATTAATTTTAAACTTTATATTATTTTTATTATCTAAAGTATTCATAATCAGGTTTAACTTTGGACTGCACTTAAATATTCTTTAAAAAAGAAATCTCATCAGCACCAACATTTCTGATTAATATAAAAGAACAGATTTTATAAGTGACAATATTTTGTTGCTAAATTATCAAATATTTCTGTTGACTCTAAAAACTTTAAATAGTATTGAAAGCAGTTCTTTTAAAATACTTATGACTTTGTCACAAGATATAAAAGCTAACAAAATAGATTGGAGGATATAAGGTAGGCCAGAAATCTCTGTTCAAGTAGAAGTTTTAGGAAATTTGTTCCTCTTATAGCAGAAAAGATCTATGACCATTACCATCAGGTATCACATATAAAAACAGGAAAAAGGAAATACCCACCTAGCTTTGCCTCAGATGTGTCCATCTCCCATTTGCTTTTCGGAATGTAACCCTAAATCGTACACAGAGAGAAGCTCGAAGGGTTAGAAAGAGACACATACATGCATATCACGTTTGAACTGGAAAAGCATTAAAACTGGGAATGGATTCAGTTTCCACTCACTAGCTGTAAATACATCCTTAGGGGAAACACAATCTCACTATCTTTGAAGAAACTAAATGACCAAATTCACCAAACTGCACTGTCCACATTTCGGAGTAGTCACTTCAGAATAGTATCATGAAGGCGCTCTGAGGCAGCTACAGTTCAGGACTCACAATTGTAGTCTGAACAACAGCTGTATAGCAAATATGATAAGAATGTACAGGTAGTTACTGTGCTAATATTAATATTATTCAGAGTATCAGATAATTTGTAATACTAGCTAGGTTACCTTCTAAATATAACTGCTATTATCAACTGATAGTAGCCATAAGGTCCAAAAAGTGTTCTTCAAGATAGTTACTTTATATTTCAGTAATTTCAAGTACTCAAAAGAAAGGAAAAGAATTGGTAGCACTTAACCCAATTACCCAATTAGGAAGTTCAACTTCATTTTAAAAAGACTCAATTCATTTACCAGTTAGAGCATACAAAGGCTAATTTTACTGAATCAAATTCAGAACATTTTTATTAGTTGAAAACTAGATTATTATTTCTGATGTTTTTAAAAATTATGTTATCCTATTATATGCAAAACCAGAAATCTCCACTGGCAACTTACATCTTAATATTTCATAAAATAACTGGGTGGCTTATTTCGAACTCACTCCCAAAAGATTTTCAAATTTCCTAATGTGCCTATTGAGCTATGCAGTAATCATTTCTGTTTATTCACCTAGCAAGTATATGCTTTTACCATGTGATTGATCATGATTCCCCTTTACCTTCATTTAGACTGTTTTCCATTAGACCTAACATACAGAAATGTGAATATTGGAATCTAGTAAATAGGACAGATTCATCAATGGTGTCAGCAACTTCTTTTATGAATCAATTTATCTCTCTACTGTTGGTAATGTTCAAGTTCATGAAACAAACTGACACATAGGTAAAGTAAGTCACAAAGCATTTTGAAGATTTCATGATGATAGCTTCTGTGTAAGAGTTTACTAGAGCATAATCCTATGGTTTCATACATTTCTAGTCTATCAGCCAGAACTAATAATTCAACTTCAACTTACTAGGTAGTATTTTGGATTATAAATTATATATTTTCCAAATACATTTTTTAGAACAAACCAAGACAAAGCTATGCTGAAGTGATAGTGCTAAAAGTACTGAAGACAAGTTACATCTTAAAAATCATCTGAAAACTAAGCATCACTGGAATAATATATTTATAAATTTTATCTATTTAGGTTCACTGAAGCACTAAAGGCGGCAAACTATCATACCAATGATCCCCTACAAAGGATTATCTTTACCAACAAAACTTTGGATTTCACCCAGCTATATTAATAAGTGCAGAGTGGAAAATGCAAGGTTTACTGATAATTCCATTAAAATGGACTGAGTGGTTGGTGTGAAACTTGCTCTTAACCCTTGGTTAATATATTCTCCAAGAATCTTTTACTCTCGGAATAGACTCCAATAGTAAAAGATTTCAATTATGCATCTTTGAACGGGTTAAGAGAAGTTTTATAAACAAGTTAGGCAAACAAGTGTATTCATTCCCCACTGCTGGAATCATCCTGGTCTTCCTTTAAATTATATTATCCTCCCATTGCTTGAACTTGTAGGCCACTTGGAAATAAAGCAGATAATCCAGCAGGGTAGAATTCTAAGGCTTCCTTGCCATGACTCTGACGTAAAAATATAGTATTACAGTGTGTTTCACTTTAAAAAAGTAATAGTACATTCAGTTAAAAGTTCCCAAGTTTTGACCTACACCTAAGCAAGTCAGATGTTACGAACCATATCTTGAACTGAAATCTCCACAATAGAAAGACGGAGCTTCAGAAAGCTAAAACATTATAGACTTCTCACGTAGTCAGTTTCTAGTACACACGCTGCAAATGGCTAAAGAAGTCATTAGCCATATTCCAGAAAAGCGTGGACCTTGTAGTGAATATCCTGCCTAAATTTTAAATTATGTATGCCAAAATACAACTTAAGAAAAATAGATTTTAAAAAAACACATACTGAGACTCAAATGCCATTAACTTTAAAACTTATTTTTTAATCCACATTTGAAATCTTGGAATGTAGAGGTTGACACCATCTTTATATAAACACAGTTTTTATCAAGAGTCCTCTATATCACACACGGGTTCGATGGGACCACTCCCTGGAGATTCTGTATACTCTAGGGGGTAGGAATCAGAGTTCTCATTTTGTACATTTTCAAAGGAATATGAGGAGCAACTTTAGCAAGGGCTCAAGTATTAAATAAACCGAGTAATATTCTGGATTTAAAATGCAACACTATTCCAAGGCATTGCTAATCTCTGTACTTCAGCAAACACTGAAAAGTCAACGTAATTCTATAGGTCACATATTCTTGAATGACAGGGAAAGGCAAACGTCTCTACAGAGGTGTGATCGAAAGCATTTTACATTAGGTACACAGAAACTTTAAACTCACACTATGTAAGCCTCTAATCAGCCTAAGCAAAATCCATTGCCTACACAGTCATTTAATTTTTCCCTGTCACTTAGGATAAAATGCGGAAGAACAAATCTAGCAGCCAGTGGCAACCCTCTGCCTCCCCATTCAGTAAGTTCTTCTGCCTCAGTTGACAGAAACTAAATTTGGAGATCTTGTAGCAAAGAAGAGACAATTATGCCTATGTTGGGTAGGCTGTGCCACATATCTGCTGGAATGTAAGAATGCCCTTTCATATGTAATTATTTTCTTAAAAGGTATACTCCCCTAAAACCACCCACAAATAGATCAGTACAAGAGTAAGTTTCTTAGCACTCTGTTAAAACTTCCTTTTAACACCACAGTAGAGGGTTCTTTTGGTCTGGGGAAAAAGAAAGAGTATCCAAAAGTCTCCTTGAAGATGATTATGGAAACTTATACCGCTAAAGTGTATATCAACAGTAGTTGTCTGACCACAGATCTGAATTTAAACCTTCTTTAAGAATTTTAATAAAGAGACACTGTTCAAAGTGGTTGGTCTGTCTCCTACCAGTTCGCTTTCCTCTTCCTCTGCATCTTTCTTTTCTTCTTTCTGTTCTTCGATATTTGCATCAAAATCTTCCATCTCTACCTGTACCAACCATTAAAAAAAAAAAAAAAAAGACTGAGTTAACATTTAGCAAAATGTTGACTCCTTCATTGAGATCTGGAATGAACACAGTAGCCTAGAGCAAGACAGGCTCACTGTTACATACCAAGTAATTTTTAACACCCTAAATTTTGAAACAGAACTGATAAAAGACAGGATATTATTGCCTTTAATTTTCCTTGAATATCCATCTGTATAATTCCCTGTAAAGTTAAGTGTAAGTGCTAAGTAGATGGTTACCTATTTTGAATGCTTATGGATTACTAGAATTTTCTTTTAAAAATCTTTAACAAGCATTTTTCCAATCAGATAAAAACATGTCCATGATTCAAATTTCAAAATATAAGAAAAAGTATACTGAAAAGTGGGATGATACTGGCTTGGCCCAGAGTGGTAGCAATGCAAATAAGCAGATGAGTTAGAGAGGTCATTAAAAGGTAAAACTGACTAAACTTTCTTGACTACATGACAGGTTTGAACACCGGTATAAGGGCAGAGTAAAGTCAGGCCTGGGCACGGTGGCTCACGCCTATAATCCCAGCACTTTGGGAAGCTGGGGCAGGAGGATCGCTTGAGTCTAGGAGTTCAAGACCAGCCTGGGCAACACAGTGAGGCCCTATCTCTAAAAAAATAAAATAAAAAATTAGCTGGGCATGGTGGCATGCGCCTGTACTCTCAGCTACTCAGGAGGTTGAGGTGAGAGTATCATTTGAACCCAGGAGTTGAGGTAGCAATGAGCTATGATCATGCCACTGCACTCCAGCCAGGGTAAGAGTCAGACTCTGTCTCAACAATGATAAAAGAGTCAGGGATAACTCCCAGAGTACTGGTTTCAGCAATCAAGTGGTTAGGGTTCTAATCACTAAAACAGAGACTACTAAATGAAAAACAGGTTTGTACAAACTACATTTTGGACAGGTTGAGTTTGAGGTATACTAAGATAACATATATTTTTTGTAGAGAATTTGGAAAATAACAGTAAAAAGAATATTATAAAAATCACCTATACTCCCTCCATTCAGAAACATTACTGTTAAGATAGCCATATAATTCGGTCTAGACTTTATAACATTAATGGCACATAAGTGACAATCTAAGCTACTAGAAAGATACAGATGATCTATACAGAGGGTACAAAATAAAAACAGAGCCTAGGATGGAGCCCTAAGGGGGCCCTTTTAAAGACTGAGTAGCAAGAGAAGCCAGTGAAAGAGACTGAAAAGAGATAGACAAAAAAGTAAAAGGAAAACCAGAAGAATGTGAATTCACAAAAGCCAAGAGAAAAATATGTTTTTTAAGAAGGTGGGCATGGTCAGCTATATTACATTTGGCTGCAAAATTAATCAATAGGGGAGATAAGAACTGTTCACTGTCACGGAAATCATTAGTGAGAGGGTTGCCAGACAATGTTAGTGGCAGAAGCCAGAAAGAAATAGGTTGAGGAATGGCATGGGAATTAAAAACACATAAAAGAACAATGATGGCTGGGCATGGTGGCTCACGTCTGTAATCCCAGCACTTTGGGAGGCTGAGGTGGGGAGATTACTTGAGGCCAGGAGTTCAAGACCAGCCTGGCCAACATGGTGAAACCCTGTCTCTACTAAAAATACAAAAATTAGCCAGGCATGGTGGCGCATGCCTGTAGTTTCAGCTACTCAGGATGCTGAGGCAGGAGAATCGCCTGAACCCAGAGGCGGAGGTTGCAGTGGGCCGAGATTATGCCACTGCACTACAGTCTGGGCGACAGAGTGAGACTCCACCTCAAAAAAAGAAAAAAAAGCACAATGACAATATTGAGTATTAAGAGATCAAACAAAACAGAAACCTAAAACTGGTAAAAATAGAAAATTTCTCCTTCCATCAAATTAATAATTGATTCAGGCAAGAATTACCAATGAATGAAAATTTGCTGGGGAAAAGATGTTAAGAGTATCTCCCTACAGTTTACTTATCAAAAAGAGAAAAAGGTAGAAAAATTTGATGGATACCACCTTAACCAAGTAATCAGTGCTTAAATCACTAACAATGAGATAAATTAACACCATATGACTCCTGATGTGACACACTGAGAGGGCACAGTATCACTTATGTAGCATTCCTGCTAATGTTTAACGTGAACCTAAGCATGTGGAAACAGACAGACAAATTCAAATTAACGGGCATTCTACAAAACAAGCCTATACTCTTCATAAATTCTTTATCTTTCATGACAATGACAAGGCTGAGAAACTATATTTTATATTAAAGGATTGAATCTTGGATTTTTAAAAATTTCTATAAACCATGTTATAGGGACAACTGGTGAAATGTGAATATAAACTATATGTGAGATAATTCAAGAAATTTAATTCAGGAAATTTATATTACCTAATATAGTATTTTACTGATACTAAATTTCCTGCATTTGATAACTGCTATCAAATCAAAAGAGAATGTCCTTGTTCTTACAAGATATCTACTGATGTATTTAAAGGTGAAGGTTTACGAGATCTGCAACTTAACTCTCAAATGGTTCCACAAAAATAGTGACATCATTAACAAGAATGTTAATAAGAATATATGCATACAGAGAAAAATGTGGCAAAATATTAACTGTGATCTCAACGAAAGGCATACCAGTAGGTGTTCTTGTATTAATACTATTAATGTAACTTTTCTGTAGATTTTAAGTTTTTCAAAGTAAAAAGGTGAAAATGTAATGTCATTTTGCATTGCGTTTGAACCAAAGGATACTTACCTCTTCAATAGCAGCATCTTGCAGCAAAGAACGAATATCTAAACGCATCATGTGACGAGGTGCAGTTTCCCAGTGATCAGCCATCTATTGAAAAATTCAGATGGTCAAGTTATCTCTGGAAACTACTCAAACACCAAGCAAGCATCCAAGATAAACAACATTTAACAATATTTAAAAATACTGTTAAATATTAATTAAATATTTAATTGTTAAATATTAATTTAATATTGTAAAGTCTAACGGGCTAATTTCTTTTTTTTTGAGACAGAATCTCGGTCTGTCATCCAGGCTGGAGTGCAGTGGCGCCAACATGGCTCACTGCAGCCTTGACATGGTGGGCTCAAGTGATCTTCCCACTTCAGCCTCCCCAGTAGTTGGGACCACAGGCACATGACACCATGCCCAGCTAATTTTTGTATTTTTTTGTAGAGACAGGGTTTCGCCATGTTGCCCAGGTTGGTCTCAAACTCCCAGGCTCAAGCGATCCGCCCACCTCAGCCTCCCAAAGTGCCGGGATTACAGGCCTGAGCCACTGCGCCAGGCCATAACAGGCTAATTTCAAGAAGAGCCAGGAAAAGAAACAAAGGAAGAGAAACATTTACTAAAGCAGATCAGAAAGTTATTATGAAAAAAAAGGAGAGAAACAAGAGCTTCCAGACAAGAGTGCTGGTACAGATAATATGAGGTTTAGAGTACAGTCACACATCACTTAGCAATGAGCATACATTATGAGGAATGGGTCATTAGGCAATTTTGTCATTGTGTGAACATCACAGAGTATACTTACACAAACCTAGATGATAAAGCCTACTGCACATCTAGGTTACAAACTTGTACAGCATGTTAATGTACTGAATACTGTAGGCAACTGCAACACAATGAAGTATTTGTCTATTTAAACATATCTAAACACAGAAAAGGTACAATAAAAATACATTATTATAATCTTATGGGACCACCATATATGCAGTCCTTCCTTAACCAAAACATCATTATGTTGTGCATGATGGTACTCTATTATTCTGCTTCTTAAAATCACCTTATTTATTTCTTTAAGCTTTCTTCCATGAATATTTCTCTTGCCACAAGTCTGGTTATCTGCACTCATTTCAGCCAAATATACCTAAGCAAGAATGAATAATAATTAGGCAAAGATATATGACATTTACATGACAACACAAAGTACTTTAAAGTTCTTTAAGTTTCTACCTCAAATCCCTTGGTTTTTGCTGCACTCCAAAACTGGTCAAAGTGCCTAACTCTGTCATTGATGGCATCCAGGATGATAAAGGGAAAAAAGCCATCATCCAGAGTCTTTTTGAAAGTTTTGAACATGCTGGTGCGGTAAGTCTCCTCCATCTCAGCTTCATATTCATATTCCATTACCTAAGGTCCCCCGAAAGAGATATGGAATTAGCAAAAGCAAAGAATCATCCTAAACCTTTTCCTCAGTTAGCATTTGGATAGAGATTACTTTGTAGTCTTTCCTTCACATCCAAGTACTAAAGTATTGTGTTCAGAAAAGAGAGAGGTCCTTGCCCTTAAAAAAGCCACATTTCTCCCCAAACACATTCTCCTTTAAACACTATTAATGAATCAGAATGAGATCTGACATGAATACCATACCTTCTTTTTCACTTTCTTTCCAGAATCTGGATCTTTTTCTTCTTTTTCCACTTCAGTGATAAAGTAATCATCCAGGCTTAGAACTCTGGGTGCAGGTCCTCCAAATTCTACCTCTTTATCCTAAGAATCATATAGTCAACAAGGTTAAAATGAATTTATGGAATAAATTAGTTAATTATCACACCAAAGTTCCCTCTTGTGGCCAAATAATATACAATCTTCTGGTGGTTTCAAATCAAGCTGAGGCAAAATGTTTCTCTGAGTAGATAAAAATATATATGGGACAACATCTACCACATGGGCCAACTCTAATGGACCAAATGGAAGACAATTCTACTGGTATTATGTTGCCTGTTATTAATAAGAAGGCAAGTGACTACTAACACAAGCAGCTGATTTTTCAGCTTCCCCATACTCACTCGAATAAGTTTTGCAACATGTGTCTTTCCACTGCCTGGTAATCCTCTCATTATAACAACAATCTGAAACAGAATAGACGAAAAAAAAAATCACTCAGAGAAAAGTTTCTGCAATGAGATAATAGTTAACAATGACCTACCATTTTCCACGATAGACTATACAGTAGGCCATGAAACAAATCTTAATAAATTTGAAAGGATAGAAATAATACAAAGTATGTTTTTGGACCACAGTGGAATGAAATTGGAAATTAATAGTAAGAAAATGTTAGAGAAACTCACAAATATGTGAAAATTAAACAACATACTCCTAAATAACCAATGAATCAAAGAAGAAATGAAGAGGAACCAGAAATTAAGAGAAGCCAGAAACCAGGAGGAGCCAAAAACCAGAAGGAACCAGAAAATACTCTGAGATGAATGAAAACAACACAACATACCAAAGCTTACAGGATACAGCTAAAGCAGTGCTTAAAAGGAAATTGATAGCTATAAATGCCTATAGTAAGAAAGAAGATAGGTCTCAAATCAATAACTTAACCATCCACTTTAAGACACTTGAAAAAGAAGAGCAAACTAAAGAAACAGAGGAAAGAAACAATAAAGATTAAAGCAGAAGTTAATGAAATAGAAAACAGAAAAACAAAAGAAAAAATCAATAAAACCAAACAGTGGCAGTGGTTCTTTAAAAAGACCGACTTTGGGAAGACCCGGTGGCTCATGTCTGTAATCCCAGCACTTTGGGAGGACGAGGCGGGTGGATCATGAGCTCAGGAGATGGAGACTATCCTGGTTAATGTGGTGAAACCCCGTCTCTACTAAAAATACAAAAAATTAGCCAGGTGTGGTGACGGACACCTGTAGTCCCAGCTACTCAGGAAGCTGAAGCAGGAGAATGGCATGAACCCAGGAGGTGGAGCTTGCAGTGAGTCGAGATTGCGCCACTGCACTCCAAAAAAAGTCGGTCTTCTTTTTTTTTTTTTTTTGAGATGGAGTCTTGCTCTGTCACTAAGGCTGGAGTGCAGTGGCACAATCTTGGCTCTTTGCAACCTCTGCCTCCCAGGTTTGCGCGATTCTAATGCCTCAGCCTCCCAAGCAGCTGGGATTACAGGTGCCTGCCACCACATCCAGCTAATTTTTGTGTTTTTAGTAGAGATGGAGTTTCACCATGTTGTGCAGGCTGGTCTTGAACTCCTGGTCTCAAGTGATCCACCCACCTCAGCCTTCCAAAGTGCTGGAATGACAGGCATGAGCCACCACGCCTGGCTAAGACCAACAAAATTTTTGAACTCTTACCTAAACTAAATACAAAAAAAAGAAGATTCAAATTACCAGAATCAGAAATGAAAGCTGGGCTCAGCAGCATGTGCCTATAATCCCAGTTCCTCAGGAGGCTGAGGTAGGAGGATCACTTGAGCCCAGGAGTGCAACCCCAGCCTGGGCAACAGTGAGACTCTGCCTCAAGTAAAAAAGAAATGAAAGAGGGGACATTACTACCAATCTTATAGAAATAAAAAAAGATTACAAAGGCATACTATGAACAATTGTATGCTAACAAATTAAGTAATTTAGGTGAAACAGACAAATTCCTGGAAAGACATAGACTACTAAAATTTACTCAAGAACAAATAAACAATCTGAATAGACCTATAACAAGTGAAGAATCTAAGACAGTAATTTTAAAAAACTACACACAAACAAAAGCACAAGCCTGGATGACTTCATCACTGAATTCACCAAACATTTAAATACCAACTCTTCACAAAGTCTTCAAAAACATAGAATATGAAGGAATAATTTCTAACTTACTTTATGAGGCCAGCATTACACCAAACCACATACAGACAAGAAAACTACAATATCTCCTATGAATATGGATACAAAAATCCTCAACAACATATTAGCAAGCTGAATCCAGCAACACACAAAATTTATTACACACCATGACCAAGTGGGATTTATCCCAGGAATGCAAGTTAACATATGAAATCAATTAATGTAACACATCATATCAACAGACTAAAAACCAAAATCACATGATCATCTCAACTGACACAAAAAAAGCATTCAACAAATCCAACATCCTCTCATGATAAAAACATTCCACAAACTAGGAATAGAAGGGAACTTTCTCAACCTAATAAAGCACATCTACAAAAAAATTCCACAGTAATGGTGAAAGATTGTATGTTTTCTCTCTAAGATCAGAAACAGGACAAGAATGTCTACTCTTGCCATGTCTATTCAACACTGCACTGGAGGTTCTAGCCAGGGCAATTAGGCAATAAATAAAAGGCATTCAATTGAGAAAGAAAGAAGTAAAAGTATATTTGCAGATGCCATGATCTTATACGTAGAAAACCTTAATAATCCATTAAAAATCTATTAAAAGTAATAAATGAATTCAGTGGTATTGCAGGATACAAGATGAATAAACAAGAATAAACCATATTTCCATATATTTGCAATAAACAATCCCAAAATGAAATTAAGCCATCAATAATAACTTTACGACAAGGTACTATGTTCACTATTTGGGTGACAGGCTCTTTTTTTTTTTTTTTTGAGAAGGAGTCTTGCTCTGTTGCCCGGGCTGGAGTGCAATGGCCGGATCTCAGCTCACTGCAACCTCTGCCTCCCGGGTTTATGCCATTCTCCTGCCTCAGCCTCCTAAGTGACTGGGACTACAGGCGCCCGCCACCTCGCCCGGCTAGTTTTTTTTTGTATTTTTAGTAGAGACAGGGTTTCACCGTGTTAGCCAGGTTGGTCTCGATCTCCTGACCTCGTGATCCGCCCGTCTCGGCCTCCCAAAGTGCTGGGATTACAGGCTTGAGCCACCGTGCCCGGCCAGGGTGACAGGCTCTTTAGAAACCCAAACTCCACGCCAGGCACGGTGGCTCAAGCCTGTAATCCCAGCACTTTGGGAGGCCGAGATGGGCAGATCACGAGGTCAGGAGATCAAGACCATCCTGGCTAACATGGTGAAACCCCGTCTCTACTAAAAAATACAAAAAACTAGCCGGGTGAGGTGCCGGGCACCTGTAGTCCCAGCCACTCGGGAGGGTGAGGCAGGAGAATGGCGTGAACCCGGGAGGCAGAGCTTGCAGTGAGCTGAGATCTGGCCACTGCACTCCAGCCTGGGCAACAGAGCAAGACTTCGTCTCAAAAAAAAAAAAAAGAACCCCAAACTCCAGCATTACACAAAATACCCGTGTAATGAACCTGCACATGTATCCTGAATCCATAATTTAAAAATAAATAAATGTGAATGTATTAAACAATCCAATCAAAAGGCAGAGATTGTCAGACTATATTTAAAAACATGATCCATTGTGTCCTAGAGTCAGAAATAGGAATCTGAATTTCGAGAGTGATTAGGGAGTTACCCTTGCAGGGATGGTGAAGAAATGTCAGAAATAAAGGGAACCTGAATGGAAAAAAAAAAAAAAAAAAAAAAAAAAAAAGATCTAACCACAGGCATACTACAGGAGACACACTTTACATTAAAAGACACAAACATAATGAAAGTAAGGAAATGGTAAAAGATTTATCACGCAAAGAGTAACCACAGGAAAGGTCAAGTAGCTATATATTAATAGTAGGCAAAAAGACTTTAAAACAGGAATCTATTAATTCTGTATATATGGAATGGGAATATCTGGCTGAAATCTCCAGTGCCAGTTAATTCAAATGGGAGTCAGTCTAACTATTCTGTAATACAGGACAAATTTAAAAGAATGTACACATTTGGAGGTCACTAGGAAATTAAGCCTAAGCTAATCAAGTCTCCTAATTCTCCCTTTCTATTCCACATACCATAAAACCAAATCCACTTTTCCTCTCTTCAACGTGCAATTAATTGAGGTCTCATGAATATGTTTTAAAATTCAACATGTTTTTTGTCAAGTACTTTAGTGATAAATTCTTGAAGATTCTATAGTGTAGGCCATTTATGAGATTATATGGTGATTTAGAGATAGTAAAATGCCTTGAACCTGATATTATTACTACGTTGCAGAAAAGTAAAGAAATTCTTTTCAGGATATTAACAAGATCTCTTATCTTCTGGTTTGCATGAAGCTGAATCAACTTCATAGGACTCACTCTCTCAGGTCTGCTCTCCCGGCCCGGTGGTTTCAAAATATCATCCACATTCTTTGATTCAGGCTTCTTCTCGACCCGTGGAGCTGGAGGTGGCTGGTGGCTCAGTGAAGGAGCTGGCAGAGGCATTCGCTCCTCAGGATAAGTCCTACGTTCTCCTGGGATTCCAGCAGTTGAACAAAATTACTATTTGTATAGTAATTATTTTGAAATTCAACTCTCCCCACACATCTCCTAAGGTAATATAATTCAAACCAAGTCCAATGATTTTAGGGCTTTTTTTAACTTTTAACTTTAATTAGAGAAAATTTAAGGTAATGTAAAATCTACTGAAGTCAAGAAAATGAGAAGATTTAAGTATGATTTCAGGCAAACAGAATGTTCTGCAAAACACTGAATTCATCCTTGTTTTGGTGTTAAATGTAGGAAAGTTAAGCAACAGGACGTGGAAGAATAATAAATGCTTTGCTGGACAGTCCTAAGTTCTGTAACTTCTGCTTTATGGTTTTTAAGAATAAGAGTTATACCATCTTAGGAGAGCGTGTTCCTATAAATAGGTATGAGTTTCTAGTTTAAGTATAAATCATAGCAGTGAAAAGCTAAAAGCAACCTAAATACTTAACAATAAGGGTCTTGGTCTTATATTTTATCCACTCAATGGAATGTCACAGGGCCATTAATAAAATAGGTTTACATATCATGATATGTAAAATATTTGATTTTACATATAAAAAATGTGTATGGTGCAATATCAATCAGAACAATCATGATAAATTGTATTATTATACTTCGATTACAACTTCAAAAATATGTCCGTAAAGAATGAGAGGAAATCTACAAAATTATAAGAGCTATAGTATTGTAGGTAGTGAGATTATTAGTAATTTTGTTTCTACTTTGTTTTAAAAATAAACGTTTTATTTCATTAATTACATTGCTATTTTTTATGACAATGCCACTAGCTCTAAGAAATCTGTGAATACATTTTACTCTAAAAGCTTAAATCCAGAGCATCTCCCATACTTTACATTCTCAACATCCTTGTAGTTAATAAGGCATCACTCTACCTCCAAACATGGATGGTCCTTCATAGACTGGTCGGTCAGACTTCCGGTCATAGGATGGTCTATCAAAACCCCCTCTTCTGGAAGAGGAATGGTCTTTTTTGTCTCGATATGACTGAGCTCTAGAAGGTATAATAGGAAGTGCTTCAGCAAATAAAAAATATTTGGAGGTCTCTGCTTTATAATGCAACAGCATTATCTGCCCAATTTTCTCTATAGGCAGGTACTTCACATAGTCAACATTTACTTTTTTTTTGAGATGGGGGTGTTACTTTGTCAACCAGGCTGAAATGTAGTGGCATGATCTCGGCTCACTGCAGCCTTGATCTCCAGTGTTCAAGCAATCCTCCAATCTCAGCCTCCTGAATAGCTGGGACTATGGGCACACACAACCACACCCGGCCAACTTTTGTTATTTTTTGTAGAGATGGGGTTTTGCCATGTTGGCCAGGCTGGTCTCGAACTCCTGAGCTCAAGAGATCCACCTGCCTTGGCCTTCCAAAGTGCTAGGATTACATGCATGAGCCACTGCACCCGGCCAATATTTACATTTTGACTTCGCTTTTTCATTTAGATTTACTGTATATACATACATCTAAAAAGTTCATGGGAAAGCTGGACATGATGGCTCACGCCTATAATCTCAGCACTTTGGAAGGCCAAGGCAGGTGGATCACTTGAGCTCAGGAGTTTGAGACCAGCCTGGGCAACATGGTGAAACCACATCTTCACCAAAAATACAAAAAAAAAAAAAAAATCAGCCAGGCATGGTGGCACATGCCTGTGGCCCCAGGTACTCAGGAGACTGAGGTGGGAAGATCACTTGAGCCCAGGAGGTGGAGGCTACAGTGAGCTGAGACTGCGCCACTGCATTCCAGCCTGGGTGACAGACTGAGAGAGACCCCGTCTCCATACAAAATAGTAATTAATAAATAAATAAATAAATAAATAAATAAATAAATAGTTCATGGGCTTGTCCCCATTTTCCCTTCTCCTTGGCTGGCTGCCAGAATGCCCTTAGGTATAATAATAACAATAATAAATAAAAAGCTCATGAACTGCAAAAATAAACTGCTTGCCCACTGAGTATGACTGCACCTTTATTGACAATACCATTTCCATTCCTTTCTGGCTATCTCCAACTCCCATTTAATTCTCTGGAATTCAAGCTACCAAGTCAAGGACCTACTTTCCTGAAAACTGGTCCAGAATTGTTCTTCCCCCTCCAAATTACATATACACATGCATGAGAAAAATATGTTACTTATTAAATTTTTCTTAAACTTTTACTGTTAAGTATATAGTAATTTGCACATCTATCAAAGATTGTTTTATAGCATACCTATCATCTCGGGGTCGGCGTTCTCTGTCAAATCGATCCCGGTCATAGTCAATAACACCACGATCCCGGTCTCGATCTCTATGTGTCTCACGATCCCTTTTAAAATCTCGATGATCTGTTATGACATTACTTTGACGATCAAAATAAGGCTCACGATCTCTTTCTCTATCATAACGATCACGTTGGCCTGCATGCTCTATAAAAACAATTAGTACAACATAACTATATCCCTTTTATGAAATAAAAGCAGAAAAGTAAAAATTTAACTTCAAAGCTGGTATAAATTTTTGCCCTAAATTCAACTTAAGAATCTTTTAGCTATATTAAATGAAGGCTCAGATAATCTCATCAAAAGGAAAATAATGTGGTAATTAGGCCTTAAAATGTTTAAAAATACTGACCTCTCCAGGAATCCTACCTGTCTCAAAAGTTGGTCTTTCAGGTAGTGGATCTGGGCGCAGAGTTATTCTTTCTCCATAAGGTATCTGTTCAACTTTATTAGTGGATATATCTGGTAAACAAAATCAGAGATAAAGCACTGTAAGAGTGAAGCTTGAGAAAGCTAAAGCTGAAGCTAACAATTCCTGTAGAATCACAAATACAAGTTCACTATCACTACTCACCTCGGCCATGGCCATAATCAACAGTCTGTTGCACTGGTGGTGGCTTGGACATTGGTGGCATACCCATAGGCACTGGGCCAGGAGGGGGAATGGAAGAGTGAACAGGTGGGGGTGGTAATACTGGAGCAGATGGAATTGCTGCAGTTTCTGACTTAAATTCTGAATTCAGTCCTTGTTCATCATTTGTATCCCAGAGCCCATAGAAAGAATCTTCATCCCATCGTTCCTGTTCTACAGCTGATGTTTGTGGCTTTATCACTGGAGGAGGAGGAGGTAGAGGGGGAGGAGGTGGAGGTGGTGGTATTGGGACAGGCGGCCTGGTCACAGGAACAGATGATCTTGCTGGTGGAGCAGAGGGTCTTACAATTGAACCTGGTGGTTTGCCCATAGGAGGGGGAGGTCTATAGGACCCTGGAGGCTAGAGAATAGAATAAACAGCTTAGCGAACAAGCATACCACTATGTTTTTACAGATTAGTGGAAATTAAAATCTGGTTCTCAATTTATAGGAAAAAAGTTAACACCTTGGACTCATTCAAAGTTTCATGCTTCAAAACATACCATCAAAAAAAAAAAAAAAAAAAATGAGGACAAGCCACAGAAAGGGAGAAAACATAGGCAAATCTTATATTTGATAAAGAACTTGAATTCAGAATATACAAAACACTTAAACTCAGTAAGCCAAATCATTTAAAAAAAAAAAAAAACTATGGCCAAAAGATGTGAATAGATATTTCTCCAAAGAAAATATATAAATGCCCAATGAGCACATGAAAAGATGCTCAACATCATTAGTCACTAGGGAAACGCAAATTAAAATCCCAATGAGATACCATTTTCATACGCACTGGAATGGCTATAATTAATGAGAGAGACAAAAACAAATGATGGCAAGGATATAGGAAAGAAAAACCCTTTTAGACTGCTAGTGGGAATAAATGGCGCCACTATAGAAAACGGTTTGCCAATTTCTCTCAAGAAGCCAAACTTTTTTTTTTTTTTTTTTGAGATGGAATTTTGCTCTTATTGCCCAGGCTGGAGTGCAATGGTGCAATCTTGGCTCACTGCAACTTCTGCCTCCCAGGTTCAAGCGATTCTCCTGCCTCAGCCTCCTGAGTAACTGAGAGGGCCTGTAGGTACCCGCTACCAGTCCAGCTAATTTTTTGTATTTTTAGTAGAGACGGGGTTTCACTATGTTGGCCAGGCTGGTCTCGAACTCCTGACCTCAGGCAATCCACCCACTTCAGCTTCCCAAAATGCTGGGATTACAGGCATGAGCCACCGCACCCGGCCAAACATAAATTTATCACATGGCTCAGCAATTTCATTTCTAGGTATCTATCCAAGAAAAATAAAAACATATGTCCATCCAAAGACTTGCACACAAATATTCATAGCCATACTATTCAACAACCCTGATGTCCATCAACTGGTGAATGGTTAAACAAAATGTGGTATATTCATGCAACAGGTTACAAATAAAAAGAAATTTAAAAAGCAGTAAAAAGAAATGAAGTACTGAGTCATGTTACAACATGGATAAACTTTGAAAAGAAGATAGACACGAAAGACTACATATTATATAATTCATTTACATGAAATGCCCAGAAAGGCAAATCTATATAGACAGAAAGTGCTGGGACTAGGGTGGGAATGAGGATTAACTAACTGTAAACTGGTGCAGTGATCTTACAGAGGTAATGAAAATGTTTTAAAATTTCCATACTTCAAATTAGGGTGGTAGCCACACAAGATTCATATGTCCCAGGTCAATACCAAAACTACAGAATTTCTGTAGGTGGTGTCCCACCAGTAATTTAAAATTAAAAAAAATAGGCTGGGCACGGTGGCTCAAGCCTGTAATCCCAGCACTTTGGGCGGCCGAGACAGGCAGATCACGAGGTCAGGAGATCAAGACCATCCTGGATAACACAGTGAAACCCCGTCTCTACTAAAAAATACAAAAAACTAGCCGGGTGAGGTGGTGGGCACCTGTAGTCCTAGCTACTCGGGAGGCTGAGGCAGAAGAATGGCGTAAACCCAGGAGGCGGAGCTTGCAGTGAGCTGAGATCCGGCCACTGCACTCCAGCCTGGGTGACACAGCGTGACTCCGTCTCAAAAAAAAAAAAAAAAAAAAAAAACCTCCATGAATTATTCTGATTTATACCCCTTGGTTAAGAACTATCTTCCTACTCTCAGTGTGCAGGAAGGAGAGAAATGAATAAATAAGAACTATCTTCCTACTGTAGAGACCTATCTCCTCCACAAAAACAGTAAATTTTCAGTGAGAGAAATCCTAGATAGCCTCCACACTTCTGTTCCTTTCAGTTATCTGGTTGATAATAGTAGTCTGTGGTAAAGCTGAGATGAACAGAGAACATGAGTTCTATGAAACAACAAAATAAACTAAATGAACATCTAGTAATCTAAGGAGTGCCACTGTTGTGTGCCCTGCTTACATTTGTTTTCCCAAAGCATCACCAGGTGCCATCAGAAATGTCTATGACAGAGATGGCGGGACTTCTTAGCAGACAGGTCCTAACCACTCAATACTGAAACCCAGTTGCCACATACATTTCATTTTTATTCTTTCTTTGGTAAAGATGGGGTCTTGCTATGTTGCCCAGGCTGGTCTTGAACTCCAGACCTCAAGTAATCTTGCCTCAGCCTCCCAAAGCGCTGGGATTACAGGTGTGAGCCACCATGCCTAGTCTCTATTTTAATCTTCGTAAGCGTGATTCAAACACTTATTTCCCATTTCTTAGTTCACTGCGTCTGGCTGGTTTGGTTTGTTTTGTTTTGTTTTTTGTTTTTTTGTTTTGGTTTGGTTTTTTACTTCTCTGTTATTCTAGGATGTTTTCTCTTTATTGACAGCTATTTTAGACCCTAGAGAACTCACAATGTACATTATTTATATATTTGCCCATATATAGGCAGTACTTTAAAAATAAACCTTCTGAAAAATAAAATGGAGTTGACTAATATGGAAGGAACATTACTGACTGGAGGTAACTACTGGCTACAGTTAAATACAAATGGCTATTACCTAAAGGTAAACTTTTAATTAAAGTATGGCATGGTAAACTTTAAGAAAACGCCAATATAGGATGAAGCTATTCTGTCTGGGCACATCTATCAAGACAAGTTTTAAATATCTTAAGATCTCATAGAAGTATACTTATAAATTTTTTTAAAAGTGCTTTCTCCATTCTATATAGTGAGAGTAAAAGATACATTTTTTAAAAGTATTGTTGATATGAGAAAGGGTTAATATTTATATTATATTAAGGATAATGAGTTAATTAAAAAAAAAAAAACCTGACTCAGATAAATGGGTGAAGGACACAAATAGAATTTCTGTAAGAGGAAAGTATAATTAACAAATATGGGAAAATATTCATGTTCACTAGTAATCAAAAATGCTGTATTAAAATTATTAAATATACCAAAAATATGAAGTAGCTAATGCTTATGACACTATAGTATAGATGTTACGCAACTATTTTTTTTTCATTTATTTATATCGTTTTTGAGACAGAGTCTCACTCTTGTTGCCCAGGCTGGAGTACAGTGGCGCTATCTGCAACCTCCGCCTCTCAGGTTCAAGCAATTCTCCTGCCTCAGTCTCCCTAGTAGCTGGGATTACAGGCGCGCACCACCATGCCTGGCTAATTTTTGTATTCTTAGTAGAGACAAGGTTTCACCATGTTGGTCAAGCTGATCTTGAACTCCTGACCTCAGGTGATGCACCTAAGACAGAGTCTCCCAGGTTCAAGTGATTCTCCTGCCTCAGTCTCATGAGTAACTAGGATTATAGGCACATGCCTCCAAGCCTGGCTAATTTTTGTATTTTTAGTAGAGACAGGGTTTCACCATGTTGGCCAGGCTGCTCTCGAACTCCAGACCTCATGTGATCCACCTGCCTCAGTTTCCCAAAAGTGCTGGCATTGCAGGCATGACCCACTGCGCGTGGCCATTATACAACTATTATAGACAGCTGTTTGGCTATGTGACAGGAATCATTTAAAAAGTATGCTTATTCTGGGCCAGGTGCGGTGGCTCATGCCTGTAATCCTAGCACTTTGGGAGGCTGAGGCAGGTGGATCACCTGAGGTCAGGAGTTTGAAACATGCCTAGCCAACATGGTGAAACCCTGCCTCTATTAAAAATAAAAAAAATTTAGCCAGGCGTGGTGGCAGGCACCTGTAATCCCAGCTACTCAAGAGGCTGAGGCAGGAGAATCACTTGAACCTGGGAGGTAGATATGAAGTGAGCTGAGATTGCGCCACTGTACTCCAGCCTGGGTGACAGACTACACTCGGTTTAAAAAAAAAAAAAAAAAAGTATGCTTATTCTTTGACCGAAGTATACCACTTTGGGACTTTAAAACCACTGTTGGCTGGGTGCAGGGGCTCATACCTGTAATCCCAGCACTTTGGGAGGCCAAGGCGTGAGGATCACTTAAGTCCAGAAGTTCGAGACCAGCCTGGGCAACAATGCGAGACACTGTCCCTACTAACAAATTTTTTTTGTTAATTAGCCAGGCGTAGTGGTGTGTGCCTATAGTCCCAGTTACTCAGGAAGCTGAGGTGGGAGAGTCACTTGAGCCCAGGAGTTTGAGGCTCCAGTGAGCTATGACTGTACCACTGTATTCCAGCCTCCCAGGCAACAGAGCAAAAAAAAAAAAAAAAAAAAAAAAAAAAAAAAGAGACAAAACAAAAACATAAAACTTACTCCTAAGAAGTTATCTGCTGGGTGCAGTGGCTCATGCCTGTAATCCCAGTACTTTCGGAGGCCGAGGCAAGTGGATTACCTGAGGTCAGGAGTTCAAGACCAGCCTGGCCAATTGGTAAAACCCTGTCTCTACTAAAATTACAAAAAATTTAGCCGGGCGTGGTGGCAGGCGCCAGTAATCCCAGCTACTTGGAAGCCAGGGCAGGAGAATCGCTTGAACCCAGGAGGCGGAGGTTTCAGTGAGCTGAAATCATGCCACTGCACTCCAGCCTAGGCAACAGAGTGAGGCTCCATCTCAAAAAAAAAAGAAAAAAAGAAAAAAAGAAAAGGAGTTATCTAAAATAAGAACCCAATAGGGTAATATTAAGAGAACAGTGGAAGATCAGAAACAAATTCAAACAGAAATTGAATTAATTCAATAAATTATTATAAATCAAAAAATAATATAGCATATAACAATATGGAAAGATGATTATGATTTGTTAAGCAAATAAAGCAGAAATGTGTATGTACAATCTGGTGTTTCTACTATTTACTAAGACATGCAAAGATGAAAGATATAGTTCTTATCTTATGGACTCAAGTTAGAAGGAAAGACAGACAAGAAAACAGACAATCAAAATGCAACATGATAAAGATGACAATAGAGACTAGTACAAGATGTTACAGGGTATGTATGAGGGTAACTGCCTTACATAGGTGGAAGAGAAGATACTAGAGCTGAGTTCTAAAAGATAAACAAGCATTAGTCAGTTGCAGGAGGGGATGGGAAGGCAAAGAAAAGACTCTAGGCTTAGAGAACAACATGCATACGCAAAGGAATGAAGAAGTAAAAGAATCTAGCATAGCCACAAAATTGTTAACTAGCTCTATGTGGAGGGAAAATGAAGCATCAGAGAGTGGAGTAGCAAGCAATGGTCAGCAGAGGTCAGGCCAGCTTAGGAAGAACAAGAAAGTCATGCAAGAGATTCTAAATTTCATCCTGAAGGCATGGGAGAACACTGAAGAGTTTTAAAGCTAGGTAGCCACATGGTGAGATTTGTTTTAAAATGTCCATCTGGCCATAAATCACATCAATGCTGCCTGGGTGTAGGGGTAGTCCCAGCTACAAAAGGGCATGAACTTTTTAGGGTGATGACAACTTTTTTTTTTTTTTTTTGAGATGGAGTTTTGCTCATCGCCCAGGCTGGAGTGCAATGGCACGATGTCGGCTCACTGCAACCTCCATCTCCCGAGTTCAAGTGATTCTCCTGTCTTGGCCTCCCGAGTAGATGGGATTACAGGCATGCACCACCACACCCAGCTAATTTTGTATTTTTAGTACAGCCAGGGTTTCTCCATGTTGAGCAGGCTGGTTTCAAACTCCCGACCTCAGGTGATCCACCTGCCTTGGCCTCCCAAAGTGCTGGGATTACAGGTGTGAGCCACGGCACTTGGCTGAGAATTTTTTTTATCTTTTGGTATACATCTGTCAAAAACTCGAACTATAGGCTTAAAATGGGTATAATTATACTTGAGAATTTGATTCAAAGGAGGTAAAATCAATCAGCAGAATGGTTATGGCAGGGTAGGACATGGGCAAGATGGAGGGCTTATTTTCAGGTTTCAAGTTAGCATGACTAGGTGATAATGAGAAAAAAGACAATTTAATGGGGTATAATGAGCCCCATTTTGAACATGCTGCATTTGACAGGAGTCACATTCACAGACAGAAACCCTGCTGACAGGTAGATGCATACAAAGATCAAGAGATCCAGTCTGGGGACTCAACAACACTATGGTGGTCGCTGATATCAACAACTATGTCTTACTGTTAAGTATTAGACCAGGATGGAAGGGAACACTGAGAAATGAAAAGTGTTAATTTGATGAAATGGTTCAGTCGAGGTTCAGTAGAGCTCTTTTCTCCATTATGCTGTCATAAAACTACTTGCAAGATAACATTTAAAACATTTGAAAACCCATTACTGGTTTAAAGGTAAAATAACAAAAACAAAAGGAGTTCTGGCATGCTCTTGGGAAAAAAAAAGGAGAACTTAATTACTCAAGTCTTTAACATAAACACCCCTTTTCATACTGGCTGACACAGTTCTGAATGTACTGGGCGATGGTATTTCCCCATCTGAAGGACTAGTAGCCTGAAGAGGTAGGAAGCATCAGGAGGCCCACATCCAGCTCTGCCTAGATGGAAAACAGGACCTTTTTTTTTTTTTTTTTTTTGGTAGAGATGGGGGTCTCACCATCTTGCGCAGGCTGGTGTCAAACTCCTGGGCTCAAGCAATCCTCTCGCCTTAGCCTCCCAAAGTGCTAGAATTACAGGTGTAAGCCACTATGTCCAGCCAACAGGACTATTTTAACATAAAAAATTATTAGGAAAATTCTACCATTTTGTGAACAGAAGCTATGTAGTTCAGGTGTACTTGGTATGCTTATCAAAATCTGGGGAAAAGGAGCATCTCTGCCACACTTTTGAACATGCTTTTAAGGTGTTCAAAGTTCAATTACCATAAACTTTTAAGTTTCCAAAAGTTACATTTTATAGAGGAAACTTATATTTATTCAATTTTTTAAAAAAATCAAACATAGAAACATACAAAGTAGAAACCATTTCATTTCCTGAGCACACATTCTCCCATACCGGATACATTCCAGGTCTTGAAGATGTATTCTGCAATCTTGATTCCTGAGGTGGTAGATGGTCAGCCATCTGTGGCTCAGACCCAAAGTCTTTCATCTTTTGAAGCTGTTCTTTCTGTTCCCTGCAAACAAATAAAATTGACATAGTCCATAAAGCATGCTTATTCCATTCCTAAGTGACTACAATTAATATTTAATTAAAAAGAAGAGACCTAAAAAACCTTGTCCTAAAATTCTCTGCAGTGGCCATACACTGGGCAGCTCTGGGATTACCCTCTTTTGCTTTTATGTGGCTAACTCATCAGTCATTCAAGACATATAAATAATTAATTATAAATTATTGAAGATACTCGAGAACAGATTCCACAACTTGCCTCAGTAGTTTTCTACTATCTCATCTACTAGTTGTTTTGTTTTTCTTTAATCCAACCAAAAGCTCTCTTGCTTTTTATTTATTTATTTTTTTGAGACGAGTCTCGCTCTGTCGCCTGGGCTGGAGTGCAAAGGCACGATCGCGGCTCACTGCAAGCTCCGCCTCCCGGGTTCAAGTGATTCTCCTGCCTCAGCCTCCCGAGTAGCTGGGACTACAGGCACGCATCACCGCGCCTGGCTAATTTTTTACATATTTTTAGTAGAGACGGGGTTTTACCATATTGGCCAGGCTGGTCTCAAACTCCTGGCCTCGTGACCCGCCTGCCTCAGCCTCCCAAAGTGCTGGGATTACAGGTGTGAGCCACCACGCCCGGCTTATTTTTTTCAACTCTTTTTTTTTTTTTTTTTTTTTTTTGAGACGGAGTCTCGCTCTGTCGCCCAGGCTGGAGTGCAGTGGCCGGATCTCTGCTCACTGCAAGCTCCGCCTCCCGGGTTCACGCCATTCTCCTGCCTCAGCCTCCCGAGTAGCTGGGACTACAGGCGCCCGCCACCGCGCCCAGCTAGTTTTTTGTATTTTTTTAGTAGAGACGGGGTTTCACTGGGTTAGCCAGGATGGTCTCGATCTCCTGACCTCGTGATCCGCTTTAGACCAGAGGTTGCAAAATGGTGGCCCATGGGCCAAATATGGCCTAAAAATGTTTTTAAAAGGTGGCTTTCACATCAGTTTTTAAAATTTGAATTAGCTGTCATATTTACAAAGCAAAATATTTCATATATAAATTCAAATCTTAAAGAGATATGGTAACACTAGGCCTACATTCCCACATGCCAACAATCAGCCGAGTGCAGCAGAAGCTGCCCATGTTAGATGAAATAACCTGTCACAATCTTCACCATACTCTACAGAGTTATACTTGGCCCACTTTCACTCATTTTTGTTATCTGATTCTTGAGGACATTTTAATTTATGGCCCCTGCTGTAGATGGTGAGAACAATTGTCAGTCTATACCTTTAAAAACAACATTTCATATTCCTGAAGATAATTACGTAACCCTTCAGTTTTTTCTTTAAATTTCTGATGAAAATACTTTTACTTCACAATGTCCACCTTAAACATGGGTAAAATTCACTACAACTTTTTAAGACCTTTTATAATTTTCTCCCTACATTAAAGTAAGTGACCCAAATGAGGGTTCACAAACAAGGGACCACAAAGTAAGGGTCAAGTATGTAAGATTATTTACTGCTCACATAAATCCCATCATCACATCCCTTACGATACTCCTTATGACTTTACACTGACACAATATAAACTACTTGTATTTGGCTATGACCACATTATCCATCACTCCCTATATATTGTTTAATTATGTTCATGTTGCCTAGAAAGCTTTAAAAAAAGGATGACGCAGCAGCAGCACCTTTTGTCCAGCATTGCCATGCAAAGCAATAATGAATTAAAAAGAAATTTCAAAAGGAAAAAGAAACTTTGGCAGCTTAACACCACCAATCAGCTTGGTATGCTCCATAACACAGATTTTAGAGTTTTAGACAGATTGAGTTCAAAGGCCGGGTTTGCCACTTACTAGCTAAGTGAACTTAACCTCTTTGAACTTCAGGGTCATTTGTGAAGTGGGGATAATACTACCTTATCTTTGCAGGCCTTTGAGATAGACAGACTGACATAATATATACACTCAATTATTAGCAAGTGCCCAGTTACAAGGTAGGTGTTAAATTAAAATTAAAGGTATCTATAACTTAAAAGTGAATAGTGTAGTAGCTAAATATTCTATAGCATGCTTTCCACATTTTCTTCATGAGTAATCTGGAAAAAATAAACCTCTCAGCTATAGACCACACAAACCTGCCGTACCTAGTCTTTCATCATTACCTTTTTCACCATATTTTTCTTTCCTAGTTCTAAAGTTTAAGTTATAATTTATTGGTAAGATCCACAACTGTAAACCAGAATTTAAAAATGGAAGAAATATAATACACTGGAATCTATCAAAACCTAATCATTAATTGACTTTCTCAAAAAAATTCCTTTAAAAAAGCTTGCAATCTGTCACTGACTTCTAAATTCCTATCCCAAGATACAGCTGGTTTAAGGATTAAATGAGTTATTATATACAACACACTTAGTACAGTTCCTGGCCCAGAGTAAGCATGCAGTAAATGTTAGCTTTTGTTATTAATGTTACTACAGGAAAAGAGGAAAATTATGTAGATACCTATACATAGTTGATTGTAAGTCAAGAAATCCTATTTTCCATTTCACAAAGAAAACATTTGGTTATGTAGAAACAAGTAACATCCTCAAGGAGAAATATCTGCTTTTAGTTATAATGAAAGATAAAACATCCCCAAAAGAAAGCATCAATAGTTAAACAAATCTGAGGATGCTCCTAAGCAAGCCATTTTTAGCTTCAACAAAGAAAAATACAGCACTTTCCAAAGTTATACCAATGATTAGTGAATAGAAAGTCTATTAGATCTAATACCAAAGAACAAACTGCTTACTGGAAAAAATGAAGGTTACACATGAACCCTGTGAAATCCAGAGCATTGAAAAGTTGAAGTTTGACACTTGAAACATGCACAGGCATGGCATGCCAGCAACACATCTACAAAGGCCAAGACAGCAGTCAATTTTCACATCTTAGGGCATAAGTTTATCATTAACACAATTCCTAAATACCCATCCTAACCCTAAAACAGCACTGAATGACCAGAAATATAAATTAAAAGTATGTGATAAGAACTTGAAGTAAAATGATTCCATTCAAATACATATCACTTTAAAAAGAGCAGTCTGAACATGGTTTTTATTAAAAGAAATGATCTGAAGGAGTCAACTTACCGAAGCATTTTCAGTTCTTGTGCAGCTTTCAAAATGATTTCATGCTGCCTCTGACTGAGAACCATTACCCCTCCAAGGCCTTGATCAGAGTCTAAGCTTGCATCGGACCCCATCATTTCTGAGGAATGATGTGAGGAGGACATATGTTCCGCCATGGGGGAATGTCTATCCACATCAGATGGGTACCATCTGTCTGACAACCGTTCTCTTTCCCAGTCCATTCTGTCAGGAACATAATCTCGCTTTTCCCGCCATGTATCTCCTCTTTCTGGATACTCTCGAATCCTCAACTCACCCCTATCACGGAAATCTCGATCATACCCATGGTCTCGATTTCTTTCTTCTCTCCATCTATCATCCCGATATCTATCCAAAGGTGGAAGAGGTGGGAGGGGCGGTAAAGGTGGAAGAGATGGAATATCTCGTTCACGAAACTGTGATTCTTGTTCATCCAGTGGTCTCCCATAATCTCTGTCCCACTCATTATCCAAATTTCTATCATACATATCCATGGGTCTTCCAATCCGATCCACATCCCTGTCCATGTCCCTGTCCATTTCCCTATTGTAGTCCTCATCCATATCCTGGTCTCTCTCCCAATCATCCCACCAAGGGCCTCGCCTATCTCCATCATGAGACCGAGATGGTGGTGCTGAGAACCTGTCCTCTCTGTTATAGAGCTCTAGTGTATCATCTTGATAGTCACGTTCACATTCTCTCCAGTATCTCTCTCTATCCCAGTCATCGAGTCTTTCTCGTTCCACTGGAGCATTTCTACCATCTAATGGAAACTCTTCATGCCCTCGCTCTTCTCCATGGTTCCATGGAGCCCTAGGAGGCTCATCTCGGTGATATGGATACATTTTTTCCCCACCATCTCCTGGTTCTGGTCTGAATGGACCTCTATCACGACCAAACTCTGATCTTCCCAGTCCCCTTTCTCGACTGCCAGGCCCTCGAGGTGGTCCTCTCTCCCTGCTCCCAGCTCTTCGGGGTGGTACTCTCTCTCTACTCCCAGCCCTTCGAAGAGGTCCTCTCTCCTGACTGCCAGCCCTCCGAGGTGGTCCCCTTTCTCGACTGCCAGCTCCACCCCTGTCCTGGCTCCCTTGCAGACCACCTGGCACTTTCTCCCGACTGCTTCCAGGTCTCACCAACCCTCTGTCCCGGCTACCTTCTCCTCTGTTCATCTTCTCTCTACTGTCTTCTCTTCTACCCATCATCTTATCCCGAAAGTCTTCTTGCTTGACCAATCCTGGGCCTCGACTGATTGCCTGGCCGCGACCTCTGTTTACTAGACCTTTATCCCGTGTGTCTTCCATTCTGCTTTGCCCAGGACCTCTGTAAGATGAGCTACTGCCTCTATTGCCTTCTAATCTATTATCTCTATTATCTGGCCGAGGCAGGCCTTTATCTTGGTTGTTTTCTGAATGGGGTAGACCAATACCCATAGGTTTAAAATCATTATCTGCTGTTAATGATGATGTTGCTACTGCTGCTGCTCCCTCCATCCCCCCTGTTTTTGAAGGAAAAGCAGATTGAGCAGGTACAGGCTTATTTGCAAGGGGTACAGGCTGAGTAACAGCTTGGGCTTTGTCGATTTGAGTCTCCATATTTTGAGCATTCTGGTCCCAATTAGAAGGCTCTATAGGCCCTTCCGAGACTTCGCTTTTAGGTGGCTCCTGCTGAGAGTCGCTTAGATTCTCATTTGACTGAGCCGCCTTGACATCCTTTACATCTGCAGCAATGGAAAATGCAGCTGATTGCATTTTAAAATTCTTCTGCTGGTTACTACTGGTGTCTGCTAATGGTTCTTTGTTTCCTGAAAGAGGTTCTGCTTGTGACTTAGGTTGCTGCTGATGTTGCTGTCCAAAAGTTGGTTTGGGGCCTTTCCATTGTGGTCCACTCTGTCGAGGACTTAGGGATGTACTGGGGGTAATATAAAATTGAGATGCTGGCCCCCGGGGAATCATTCCCCATTTGCTTTTAGTGCCCTCTGCTGGGTGACCTTCATATCTGGGTCTTGGCCCATCGGGGCGATTTCCTTCAAAACGAGGCCCTTTGGGTCTCGGTCCTTCACACCTTGACCCTAAATCCTCAAATCTTCGAGGACCATCAAATCTACAAGTAAAACAAAAGATATTACTCAAGACAGTAAAGCAGAAAAAAAAATTCTCCATGTAAGAATATTTAAGGCACTCTTGCCTTAGAATTTGTTTACAACAATGACTCTTTTCAGTCATTAAATAAATCCTGAGTCACCAATATCTTTGAACCAGTGTGTTAAGGTGGCAGTGCTCAGAAGGTCTTAGGACAGGTGTTGGAAATCATGTCAGTATTATCTAATTTACTTCAACACATCTCCTGCAGCAAGTCACTGATATACTGAACAGTTAAAAAGCAATTACAGGCCAGGCACAGTGGTTCACACTTGTAATCCCAGCACTTTGGGAGGCAGAGACGGCCAGATCACCTGAGATCAGGAGTTCGAGACTAGCCTGGCCAACATGGTGAAACCCTGTCTCTACTTAAAACAAAAAACAAAAAACAAAAAACAAAAATTTAGCCAGGTATGGTGGCAGGTGCCTGTAATCCCAGCTACTTCGGAGGCTGAGGCAGAAGAATCACTTGAACCTAGTAGGCAGAGGTTGCAGTGAGCTGAGATCACACTATTGCACTCTAGCCTGGGTGACAAGAGCGAGACTCCGTCTTAAAAAAAAAAAAAAAAAAAAAGCAATTATAAATACTGTGCCTTAGGAGACAGGAAAGGCTACTCATTTTAAAGAGAAAAAAATTAACAAATTCCATAACTGAGCACTTCTGGAATTAAATTGTAACTAAAAACTAAATATGAAAAGACAAACAAGAAAATACAGGATGATTATATTGTTAGAGCTGGCACTAACATTTCAATCAAAAAAAGTTAAAAAAAAAAAAAAGGAAAAAGAAACAGCAACCCTATCTTAAGAGTAGGCTCTGACATTTTAAAAAGTCTGCACAGTTATTTTTGCTATGAACCCACTTTCTTATCCAGTAAAGAGATAACACATCCCCTATCTGTCAGGCATTACATTACATCCAAGAGATACAAGAATAAAATGTCATCTGTGCCCTCAAAGAGTTTACAACCAAATATAAAGATAATCTAAGTGTAAATAAATATCAAGAGGTGTAATGTCTCAAGTCTATGTGTATACAATAAGGACAACAGAATTGGAGAGGCTTATGTTGAGTCTTGAAAGACAAATTCTCTGAACTAAAGCTGACAGAATGAGCTGGAGATGATGAAAGTATGTGGCAAGGGCACCTTAAGCTAAGGAAACACGAAATACTTCCACTAGGGGACACAACAAATGATTCCACTAACCTGAAGTTGAGACCCCAACTTTATTCGGAAGTTTCAAATCAAGAGGCAATGGAGAGAGAGTTACTATATTCACTGGGGATGACTAATCCTAACTTTCAAGGGAAATTTGGGTTACTACCACACAATACAGGTGAAGTGGAGTATGTCCGAAATGCAAGAGATCCTCTAGGACATCTCTTAGTATTTCCCATGTACTGAGATTCAAGTCTATGGAAAATTGCAAAGGGTATTGTAGAACTGCAAATAGCAGAACTAATTCAGAAAGAATCTGCTAATAGCCCATACCTTTCAAGAATGAAAGCCTGGGTCACCCCATCAGATAAGGAATCAGGACTGGCTGAGGTACTTACTTAGAGCAAAGGGAATATGGAATGAGTAGTGGAAGAACATATATACCAGCTATGACCACATGACCATTGCAGAAATACAGACTACAATAGTTACAAGTATTTCTTCCTTGATATATATGTGTTTAAATATGTATGTGTGTCTGTGTGTGTGTGTGTGTGTATGTGTGTGTGTGTATTAACCAAATATTTTTTGGTTCATTTGTTTTCTTTCTTATTATCTAACATGTGTTAATAGTTAACTTTATTATTTCAGTATTTAAGTTACAGAACATGAAAGAGGGAATGTAAGTCAGGTAGGAGAAGGATGAACTAATATTATCCTAAAGACAAAGAAAAAGACTTTTTGTGCTCTTCTGGGGAAAGAGTTAAAATGTTTTTAGTTGTCCAGGAATAAATGCCTCATGTTAGGTGTGAAAATCTCCCTGTGACCCAATTTAATCAGAAACATATGGGAAAGGCGGCCACGCACACTGGCTCATGATGTAATCCTAGCACTTTGGGAAGCGGAGGCGAGTGGATCACTTGAGGTCAGGAGTTTGAGACCAGCCTGGCCAATATGGTGAAACCCTGTCTCTACTAATAGAAAACTTAAGCTGGGCATGGTGGTGTGCGCCTATAATCCCAGCTACTCAGGAGGCAGAGGCAGGAGAATCACTTGAACCCAAGAGGTGGAGAATTCAGTGAGCTGAGGTGGTGCCACTGCACTCCAGACTGGGTGACAGAGTGAGACTTCATCTCAAAAAAAAAAAAAAAAAAAAAAAAAGAGAGAGAGAGAGGGACAGAGAGAAAGGGAATTTTGGGAAATGTAGTTCAGCCTAGCCAAGTTGACCTTTTACAAACCCATTGCAAGGAACTTAAAAATACACAAACCCATAATAAACAGAGAGAGGGGGTAATCAGAAGATGAGAATCTTGTCTGTAAACTCTGAAAGACAAAGAACAAATATGAGCGGTAACTTACAGAGGAGGAAGAAGTCACAGTTTAGAGTACTGATGGCAGAAGGGGATAAAATCAAAAGGAGGTGGGCTTGCCCAGAGAACATCGAAGAGGGTCAGGATTCTCAGACACTAGGGGGTGCTAGGGAAGGAAGGGAAGGAAAGGAGTAAAACTTGGGGCTAAAAATATGTAAATCTATATTCAGAACCATCAACCAGCCTTTCCTTAGGCTGAATGTCTCTTAAATCCTTGAATTTGAGAGTCCCCTAGGAGTAATGACAGTTCCTTACCCTATTCACATAAAGCAGAAACGTGACAGGTAACAAGCCCCTCCCATACACACAGAGCTCCCAGTTTGTCAGTGTCTTCCATGCTTAAACATAAATAGACAGCCAAGAATTGCTAGATATCTGAGGAACACGTCCAAAATGAAAGAAAAACTAAAGATAAATAGGATCTGAATTTGGAGAAAATAGAATGCAAAAAGCAGAAAAGAACTTTCAACTCAAATTGTTATCCTCAGAGAGATTCTTAAAGAGACTGAATCTATAAATCAAGAACAATGTGCTATTTATAAAAAAGATCAACACCAAAAGAACCACAGAAAAAAATTTTCCAATTCTCAAAATAAAAGATACAATGAAAGGATTAGAAGTTAAAGTATCTCAGGAAATATAACAAAATGTAAGATAAAAGACACAAAGATAATCCAACAGATCCAAAATCCTGCTAATGAAGAGTTCCAGAAACAGAAAATGAGAGAAAAAAAATTAATGAATAAATAGCACAAACAAATATCCCAGAGTTAAGAGATTCCAATCTCTAGATAGAAAGAGTCCAGCATACTGACTACTACTCAGTACAATTAATAATAAAACTAAATAAGAAAACAAAAAACACTGAAATTTCAGAATACCAGAGATTTTTTAAGTTTGGGAGAGAGCAGGTCACCAAAACAGGAAAAGAATCAGAACGGCATAACACCTACACAAGGTGACAGAACAAAATAGAACAATGATCCTAAAACCTTGAGGAATAATTATCTCCAACATCAAATTCTATATTCAAATTAGCAAGCAAGTGTGAGATTAGAATAAAGACATTGTCAGATACAGGATGACTAAGAAAATTTACCCCTCACCCACACTTCCTTAGCAAGTTACCTGAGCATGCCCTCCAGGAAATAGAGGGACTGAATGGTAACAGGAAGCCATGAGATTCGATAAATAGCGAATCACATTCTGGAGGATCGTCAAGGGGAATGTTGTAGTTAACACCCATATGGCAGAGTGTCGAGGAAGAACAAAAACTTTATTTTTCAGGACAGTTAAATAAATATATAATATCTAAAATGTGTAAGTGTGTAAGTCGTGAAAAGAGCAGCATAATTATTTAGTGCTATGAAGATGGTGACCAAAAGAAACAGCTAAATAACTAAAAGAGGATGCCACTGGAAAAAACATTTGGGGGGCATGGGGATGGGGCAGTGGGTGGCCATTTGGCCCAGTTTTTTTTAAACCATGCATATGAATCACTTTGATAAAAATGTAAACTGTTATCTCTTTAAAGGGCACAGAGAGAGGATTAGCCCTCATCAGAAGGGCTGGTTCTCCTGAGACTACAAGATGATGAGCATGGTAAGTACAGCTAAGGGTTAGAAGTGAGATGTTTTACTGAGCTTGATAGGTAGACTTGATTTCCTGTGAGGCAGGAAGCTAAATTATAAATATAATGCAAAATAAAAATGTTTGCTAACATCGAGAAAGCAGCACTAGAGTAGATGGTCTATGTGAAGTAGTGAAGCTTTGGCAGAGCTATAATGGGCAAAGGTGAAAGAAGGTGACCAGGAACTTGTCAAAGTATATACATCACAATGCTAAGTAAGGATGGAGAGTATATATTTACAGAAGGAAAAAAAGTATGCCACTTTAGGGCTTATGAAGGTTTGGTTCCTTTCTTGGAATTATACTTATTAATTCAAAGTGCTTCAATAATATATCGGATCAAAGTTGTATAAAGTCATTTGCTATGTATTAAATGCAGCAATTATTTGTTCACGTAAGTGATAAGACTATCTTCCACAATGTACAAGAGTCCATGAGAGACCTTATCAACATGTTATCTAGTATTCTAATCAAATTCTAAGTATGAGCAAAGTCCCTCCTAACAAAATTGTGAATGCCTTGAGAATTTTATCCATGACTGACATTTTGGAAGAAGCAACTTTTATTGAACACCTACTGATTGTCAGGTAATGTGCTGGTGCTAAAAAGACAGTCATGCCTAACCTCAAGGAGTTCACCGTCCACAGGAGGAGTGAGATAATTAACTCGACAATTAGAACAGAATTTGATAAATATGGAACATGTTTGTCTTGCTATCCAAAGTATTCTCAATGTCTGACTGCATTAAAGAATCCCGATCTATAATTACTGAAGTGTTGCTCCAGGGCAGGAAAAATAGGAATAAATAAAGCAAAGAATGGCAAGAAGGGAATTCCAGACAAAGAAAAGAGCATGTGTAAAAGCCAGAGGAAAGGGCAAAGGAACTAGGAGGCATTAAAAGGTGTGCAGATAAGAGGACATGGCAAAAGAGTTGAAAGGGTAGGGTGCTTTGTTTTCAGACCAAATTGCTGACCAACAGCCAAGGCCTATCATTTTATTTTCATTCTGGGGGCCAGAAAATATTGAAACCATCTGAAATACAATTTCAACACTACATATAAACGGCAAATATGTATCACTATTTGATTTTTTTTTTTTTTTTTTTTTTTTTTTGCCCTTTTCTGAGACAGGGTCTCACTCTGTCACCCAGGCTGGAATGCAGTGGTGTGATCACAGCTCACTGCAGCCTAGACTTTCTGGGTTCCAGCGATCCTCCCACCTCAGTCCTCCAAGTATCTGGGACCACAGGTGCCTGCTACCATGCCTGGTTAATTTTTTATGTCACTAGGGTTGGCTAATTTTTGTATTTTTGGTAGAGATGCAGATTCACCAAATTGCTCAGGCTGGTCTCAAATTCCTGAGCTCAAGCAATCCACCTGCCTCAGCATCCCAAAGTGCTAGGATTACAGGCATGAGCCACTGCACCTGGCTATTACTGGACTTTCAAATTTTCAAAGTTCAAAGATGTAACAAAATAACAGACTCAAAACCATTTTCATTTATAAAACTAGAGACCTTTTAAGCATTTTTAACAAATATATCAAGAGATACTCATATTAAAAATCTGTATGAAAATAAGCCACCTTTAAATCAATATAATGAAATACTATGATCCTTTTGACATATAAAAGCATATATTTAAAATATAGTAGAAACATTACATAAATTCACTAAATACAATCACATAAAAACGCATGCATTGTACATTGGTCAGATGAAAAGAAAAATAAGCAAATATTTGTTTTAAGTATTTAAAAAGTGTTTATTTGTAAAGTGTGTTATACACTCCCTTTAAAAACCCCTAAAACTAGGTATAAATACCTTAGAAATATAAAAATTTCAAAATTTGATATAAAACTCCAAAATGTAAAAGCCTAAGAGGTATGATGCAGTTATACAAATACTTTTAAAGAAGGTATTTTGTGTATTCTACTATTTGCAGAAACATACTAAAATTAACAAACCATGGGAATTACAAGATATGAAATTCTGGAATTAAAATTCCTTCCTGTTTTGTTTTCATGTGAAATAGCACCTGTTTTCTAAATATGTATAACCAAGGTCCTAAAATTAAAATTCCCAAAGATAAGTAATCACTATAAACAGGAACAATCATAACAAATGGAAATATAAAGAAAACCTATAGCACTCACAGTCCCTTACTAATCCTAGTAAGATAGCTATAGAATGGAAGAAGTCCACAATTCCAATCCTAAAGCCAGTCGAAACGTAGCTGTGACTGATCAGAAGCCTTGATATTATAAAGATTTCAATTCTTCCTCCAAATGGTCAATGGATTCTATGCAATGCTCATCAGAATTCCAGCAGGTTTCTGAAAACTGACAAGCTGATTCTAATAAGAATAATCAAGACAATCTAGAACAGGGGTCAGCAAACTATGGTCTATGTTCCAAACACAGTTAAAAGTGATCTTTTTTACATTCTTGAAGGTTTAAAAAAAAAAAAAAGGCTGTACATGGTGGCTCATGCCTGTAATCCCAACACTTTGGAAGGCCAAGGCGGGCAGATGGCCTGAGCTCAGGAGTTCAAGACCAGCCTGCACAACATAGGGAGATCCACTTCTACAAAAAATAAAGTAGCCAAGCAGGGTGGGACATGCCTGCAGTTCCAGGTACACAGGAGGCTGATGTGGGAGGAATGCTTGAGCCCAGGAGGTCAAAGTTGTAATGAGTTATGATCCTGCTGCTGCATTCCAGCCTGGGCGACAGAGTAAAGACCCTGTCTCCATAAATTTTTTTTTTTAATGTGAAAAAAAAAGGAAAAAGAAAACAAAGAAAGAAAAATATTTAACAGAGACCAAATGTGACCCACAAGGTCTACAAATATTTACCATCTGGCCCTTTATAGAAAGCTTGCCAGGCCGGGCACAATGGCTCACGCCTGTAATCCCAGCACCTTGGGAGGCCAAGGCAGGCGGATCACCTGAGGTCAGGAGTTCAAGACCAGCCTGGCCAAAATGGTGAAACTCCATCTCTACTAAAAATACAAAAATTAGCCAAGCATGGTGGTGCATGCCTGTAATCCCAGCTACTTGGGAGGCTGAGACAGGAGAATCGCTTGAACCTAGGAGGCAGTGGTTGCAGTGAGCGCCACTGTACTCCAGCCTGCGTAACAAAACCAGACTCCATCTCAAGAAAAAGAAAAAAAAAAAAAGAGAAAGAAAGCTTGCCAATCCCTCATCTAGAAGCACAGAATTGGAGGACCTACACTAACAGATAAATTTATTGTAAAGCTACAGTAATTAAAACAATATGACACTAATGCAAAGACAGACAAATAGACCACAGGAATGGAGAGTCCAGAAACAAACACATTTAAACATTGGATTTATGATGAAGTCACTGCAAAGTAGTAGGGATGACTTCTTCAGTAAATGGTGTTCGGGTGAACTGGATAGTTATTTGGAAAATAATAAACATTGATCCCTACCTCACACTATATAAAATCAGTTCTATATAGAGTACTGATTTAAAAATAAAAGGTTAAAGAAATAAAAGACAGAAGAAAAAGTAAATAATAGTTATAGCCTTGGGACTACTTTTCTTTTTTTTGAGTCAGGATCTCACTCTATTGCCTAGGCTGGAGTGCAGTGCACAGTTCACTGCTGCCTTGACCTCCCAGGCTCAAGCAATCCTCCCACCTCAGCCTCCCACATAACTGGGACCACAGGTACATGCCACCAAGTCAGGCTAATTTTTTACTTTTTGTAGAGACAGGGTCTCACTATGTTGCCCAAGCTGGTCTCAAATTCCTAAACTCAAGCAATCCTCCTGCCTCAGTCCCCCAAAGGGCTGGAATTATAGGTGTGGGCCACCATGACCAGCTGACAATATGTTTCTAAGAACAGAAAGAAAATGTGGTGCAGTAATCCACTTAGTTATTAAACAGGATGAACCTTATCTTATCACATATTTTGTGGCAAGAACCTGGACCATCTCAATTTGCTAAGAGTATACGTGACAGAATTATTTCATCTTTTAAGATGTTTGTGTGCCCAAATTTAATGGATGAGAAGAGTTTGTCTTTAACATTTTTTCGCTATCCCTTTATTTTATTTTGTTTTTATTTTTGAGACAGACGCTCACTCCGTCATCCAGGCTGGAGTATAGTGGCGCAGTTCTGCAACCTCTGCCTCCCAGCTTAAGCAATTCTTATGCCTCAACCTCCTGAGTAGCTGGGATTACAGGCGTGAGCAACCACGCTCAGCTAATTTTTGTATTTTTACTAGAGACAGGGTTTTGCCATGTTGGCCTGGCTGGTCTCAAACTCCTGACCTCAAGTGATCCCCTCGCCTAGGCCTCCCAAAGTGCTGAGATTACAGATGTGAGCCACCATGTCTGGCCCTTTTATTCTTAAATTCTGTAAATTATTTGTAAAATTACTTTAAACTTTAAAATAAAAAGGGTCCATTGGACCTAAAAGGTAAATGGTAAAGATTACTTTTCTCGTATACTGAAATCAAACTGTTATACTGCAGAGTTTACTTTTTTTTTGAGACGAAGTCTCACTGTCGCTCCGTCACTCTGTCACCCAGGCTGCAGTGTAGTGACTTGATCTCAGTTCACTGCAACTTCCACCTCTGTATTCATGTGATTCTTGTGCCTCAGCCTCCCGAGTGGCTGGGATTACAAGCGCACACCACCATGCCTGGCTAATTTTTGTATTTTTAGTAGAGGTGGAATTTCACCATGTTGGCCATGCTGGTCTCAGACTCCTGACCTCAAGTGATCTGACCGTGTCCGCCTCCCAAAGTGCTGGGATTACAGGCGTGAGCCACCGCGCCCGGTCTGCAGCATTTACACTCATTAAGAAAATAAAAAGTCCTGCAGTGAGAAATTTCTAATACATATAATGGACAAAGAACTGTCGTGTAGAATATATAAGAACTCCTACAAAATCAGTAAGACATAAAACCCAGTCAAAAAATGGGAAAAAGACTTGAATCAGCATTTCATAAAAGAGGAAATCCAAATGAACAATAATCAAATGAAAAAAGTGAAACCTCATTAGTCATCAGGGAAATGTAAATTAAATCCATTATCATGATACCACTAAACATCCACTAGGATTGCTAAATCCTAAAAGTTTAACAATACCAAGTGTTGATAAGGATGCAAAAAAACTGAAACACTGCTGGTGAGAGTATAAACTGAAACAACCACTTTGGAAAAATGTTTAACAATACCCATTAACGCAGAACATGTATATACTCTATAATCAGGCAATTCCAATCCTTAATAGATATCCAAACAAAATTAAACATACACAAACACATACATCTAAAGGGACATATACAGCATCAAAAGACACACAGCAGCACTTTTCATAATAACCAAAAAATTCCAATGACCATTAATATTAAAATGGAGAAACATATTGTGGTATATTCATACAATTAACTATTGTACAGGAACGGGAATAAACTACTACTACACACAACGTGGATGACTCTCACAATAATACAATGTCAAGTGAAAGATGCCAGACTCACGAGTATGTACGGTATTATTTCACGCATAGAAAGTTCAAAATAGGCAAAACTAATCTATGGCTCAGTATAACAGTTATCTTTGGGGTATTACAAAATAACTGGGGGGGATGAGGGAGATTTCTTGGGCATTAGTGATTCCTACTTCTTGATCTAGTAGTGATACCACGTGTGTCTTTTTTTTTTTTTTTGAGATGGAATCTCACTCTGTCTCCCAGGCTGGAGTGCAGTGGCATGATCTCAGGCAACCTGCGCCTCCCAGGTTCAAGCAATTCTCCTGCCTCAGCCTCCCAAGTAGCTGGGAATACAGGCACGTGTCACCACACTGGCTAATTTTTGTATTTTTTAGTAGAGATGGGGTTTCACCATATTGGCCAGGCTGGTCTCGAACTCCTAACCTCATGATCCGCCCACCTCGACCTCCCAAAGTGCTAGGATTACAGGCGTGAGCCATCACACCTGGCCAATGTGTGTCTTTATTTTGTGAAAATTCACTAAGCTGAACACTTAAAATTGCGTGCTTCTCTGTTACCTTTCAATAAGTTTTATTATATGTGAAAAATAAAAGGTCCTGGAAAACCAACATCCACTGATATGACAGTTTGCTGGAGCAACAGTAGTCTTCTGGAAGACTGAGTGAATCCAATGATACACACAGTGTCAAAACAGCTCCCCTAGATGCTCAACAACGTGACATGCTATTTACATGTCATGCAGTTTTGTTATGTGACTTTTTAGAAATCTCGTTTTTAGAAAGCAGCCTAAATCTGGATTTTGCAAAAGCTCAAAGCCATTTACAGTACTTTATTTGTAACAGCATGTTATCAGTAAATTTGTTTAGCTGTGTTCTGAACTCTTGCTTCTCTACTTAGCTTTGATTATTTAAAAAAAAAAAAAGTGGCTTACCATATCAGTTATATGTTGATAGCAAAATCTGAATTAGGAATAAAGAAAGTTCACAGGTTTCCTTAATAGTATAGATTATTCTTACCTCAGTCTTGTTCACTGACTAACCAGCTTCCCACTGATTTTTTACCTAGTTAGACTGGAGAAAAATAACTATGCCTGGGTAACAGCCCCAAACTATACTCTATAAGGGCTAAGTGAGCAAAAGAAGCAGAGGGGTGACTGAATTGGCAATGACATAAACTAGTGTGGGGAAAGGTTTTCAAAACAAGGTGGATAATGTGAGCAAGATCCAGTTCAAGGATTAAAAAGTCATCCTTATCAAAGCTGCAGATGAAAATGTTGAAGAGCGATATCACATCCCTAAAACAATATAATCATTCACCAAGATTTCAGCAGACTGAAATGATGGTACAAACCTAACTAGAAAAAAATCTAAAAAGAAAGGTAAAGTCTTAGAAAAAGAAACAAGAAAAACAAAAACAAAAAACCGACCACACAAGTTCGGGATAAGAGAGACTTGGCTTAATGAAAGCTAATGTGAAAAAGACCTGGGAAGCTAGATTGATGTTCAGCTCAACAAGAGTCAACACTGTGAGAGTGCTGAAAAAAAAACAAACAAAAAAGCAATTTGTTAAGCTATACAATATAAGCACATTATTTATAATGAAGTTGGTACTAGGCCCATGGTCCTCTGCATCTGAAGTAAGTGTTCATTCTGAAGGAGGCTAACAAACCAAAGGCCCTTCAAAGGACAGTGAGCAGTACAGCAGGAGGAGGTTAGAACCAACGTTAAGATGAAAAGAATCTGAGTTGTGATTGGCAGAGCAAACTGGGTAAGGCAGGGTGAGGGAGACATGAGGGTAACAGTTTTTAAATAACCGTAGTGACACACTGTAGAAGAGGGATAGGATAATTCATTCTGTGTTGCTCCAGAGGCAAATCCAGAATCAACAGATAAAAGTTAAAGAATCACATTTAGGTTCAATGTGAAAAGCAAACTTTCTAGAATCAATGACTTATATGGCAGTGTTCCTTATCACAATGCCAATGTCAAGCATACAACTGCTCATCACAGAAAGTACAATGGACTTAAAGTGGATCAGAAGTCCTTGGATTCTAATCCCAACTCGACCATTTACTAGCTGTGTTATATGAGGCAATGTATTTACAACCTCTTTGAACCTCAGCTTTTCTTATGTATTTATTTACCTCCTGATATTACTAAGAGGAATAAATAAGATACGTGCAAGACCCATTTGTAACAAACTGAAATGGAATACAAATGCGCGTTGCCGTAGACGGATATAATATTAGATAATTGCTAATATCCTCCCAGCACTGAGATTATTAACTTCAGAAGTTATTTTCTTCTGAAGGAAGAAAAAACTTAAAATAGGTCCTAAATTCACACAGCCAAGATTTAGTAGGTAAAGAGAGAAAATATTAACATGACAGAAATCAAGGGAGAAGGAAATGTATGTTTCATGAGGTATTAAGAATGTACTTCTCTGACAGCAAATTAGTCACCAGATCTAAAAGGCAATGCTCATTCCCAGAGATAAGTACGAATTCAAATCAAGATGATAGACGTGCCAAATAAGCACTGACAGTATAGGCTTGGATCACAGCAGTAAACAGTGCTTAAATAGTGCTTTTGCTTTGGGGATCCCCTAGACTCAACTGTACCTGTAATGGGGTTCTACTCACTCAGCTAAATAATCCTGACTGAGCAAGTTACCCAATCCTCTTAGTGCCAGTTTGTTAATGGTAAGTACAGAATAATCTGCGTACTTCACAGGTTGTTGAGAAAACTCCCATGAGATAATAATGTGTGTAAAGTCTCCAGCAAGGCTTCTTGGTACACAGAGGAATTCATGTTAATTGCCCCTTTCTCTTAACTTTGATTATGGAGTTTTTTGTGCCACACTGCTTTCAGAATTATAAACTTGGGGAATAAAAGATATTTTGTTTTCAAATGTTAAAATGAGGTTGAAAAAAAAATGATGATGTAGATCCATTGAGATGGAAATCTAAGCAATATGCAGATTGGTGGAAAAATAAGTTACAAGATAATCTACTCAGTATGATCCCATTTTTGTAACATATATTTTTAAAATGATTCTCTCCAGATGGTAGAATTAGGTGACTTTCACTTTTTCTACACTTTTCTGTAATGTTTGAATTTTGCATAAGGAGTATGCATTTCTACTACAATTCCCAACTGAGAAAAAAACTGATTAAAGTATTTTTCTGGCTGAGTGTGGTGGCTCACCCCTGTAACCCAGCACTTTGGGAGGCCAAGGCAGGCAGGGAGGCGAAGGCAGGAGGATCACTTGAGCCCAGGAGTTTGAGACCAGCCTGGTCAACATAGGAAGAACCCCATCTCTATGAAGCATTTTTTAAAAATTGGCCAGATATGGTGGTGCATGCCTCTGGTCTCAGCCACCTAGGAGGCTGAGGTGGGAGGACTGCTTGAACCCAGGAGGTCGAGGCTGCACTGAGCCATAATTGCATCACTGCACACCAGCCTGGGTGAAAAAGTGAGACCCTGCCTCAAAAAATAATAATTTCCATAGAAAAGTTATCATTTAGGTCAACTTGGGGAGAAAAATCTATTTTTACAAACTTGGAAAAAATGAACTTAAGAGTTTTTAAAAGGTAAAGAGAAAAAACTTACACACCAGCAATTTGTTTTCTTTCTAAATATGTGGTTCTGGCAAAACAGAAGTATCTCCTTAACTGGGGAAAAAACAAAGGATGTAAGCTCCATGGGGGCCGGAATTTTATGTGTTCTGTTATATTCACTGCTCTAAGTACAAGACCAGGAACTTAAATATTTGCTGAATGGATAAAAGTCCTACTTACCTTATGCTAAATTTAATTGCCTCAAGCCAGTAGAATATTGGCTTATTCATCTTTATCTCTAACAACTAACAAATTATCTAACAAACAGTAATTGCTAATTCAATTATTTGTCAAATGAACGAAAAAGCAAAAAAAGATAAAGTTTAATATTATTTTTAAAGCTAGTAAGTCAATACAAAATGATAAGCATTACTCCACAATACTACATTCATTCTGGACTGTAATCTCTACAGACAGGACAAAAGCAGAGACATCAAAGAAATGGGGGCATGTTACCTTTTCTAGATTACATACATGATGTCTAACAAGCAGACAGTATAAGTAGAAAGAGTATAAAAATTGTATAAATGAAGCTTTTTATACCATCGAGAACCAAATAGCCTAAATCAATAACATAGCCAAACCAAAAAAAAAAAGAGAGAAAAAAGCAGACCTACCTTGGGCCTCTTGGACTTTCCAAGTAACTACTTCTAGGAGGATCTGGAAGCAGGCCACCTGATCTCACTGGCATGTCCTTCACTGCAGTGATAGGCTGAGATGGAGCAGCAGAAGACTCCCCAAGTCCTTGATCGGATGAGAATGAACTGTATGGCAAAGCAGACTTGCTCAAAGGAGCTTTTGAATTCACTTGTTCTGATGGACCAGCTGATTGCAATGGAGGATGGTAAGTTGTGGGTGGGGCAGAACCAAAAGACACAGGAGTAGGAAGCAGTGCTGGTCTAGGTTTCTCTGGAACTTGTGAGCTCTGTGAACTGGAGGCTGGTGGAACTGGGGCTGCTGTTAACTGAGGAGGTATCCCTTGTGGAACTCCAGGGGGAGGTATTCCTGGAGGAGGTGTAGCTGAAGACAATGGCGGGAGGGGCATGACAGGTGGAGGTGCTGTTGAAGAGAGAGATGGTGGGGGAAGAACTGGTGGTGGCCCTGCAGAAGAGAGGGAAGGTGGGGGGAGAACTGGAGGTGGCCCTGCAGAAGAGAGAGAAGGAGGCATCCCTGGTGGGGGAACAGAGGTTGGTAGAGAAGGTGGCATAACAGGTGGGGGCATGCCAGGTGGTGGCACTGTAGCAGGAAGTGCAGGGGGCATCACTGGTGGTGGCAATGAAGGAGGCAACACTGGAGGGGGCATTGTAGGTAGAGGTGGAGGCATCTGAGAATATGGAACAAAAGGAGGTGGCATTGACATGTTCCCAATATACTGGTTCTTCATGTTCTGAAATGAATTGACTTTCTCCTGGAGATAACTCTGAGTGGCTTTCATATGTCCCTGCCATGTTTTCCACTGCTTCTCATACTCCTGAAGCTGATCTTTATGAGGATAGGAATGGAGTTGTTCCTCCCATAGCTGAAACTCTCGCTCCCATTCTTGGTAAAGATGTTGAAACTGTTGCTGCTGCATCTCATAATGCCGCAGCTGCATATCTACAGACATGGTCTACAAATAAAAGGATAAAAACTATTTCAAAACATTCATATTAAGAGAATTAATCACAGGTTAAAATTTTAATGAATCAAGGGCATTTGACACTTTAGGAAATTAGAACACTAAAGACTGGGAGGCTAAGAATAAGTTTGTCAAGTTCTTTGAGTGATGATCATTTCTTCTTTCTTCTTTTGGCTTAGACAACTTACCACAGAGTTGGAAAAACCAACCAAACAATAAAGCAAATACCTACCCTAGCAATAAGTATTTTTCAAGTTTTTAATATGGATAATTTTAAGAACTTGAAAAATGATCTGTATTATAGATATACAGACACAACATTATACCTCAAAGATACAAGACAAACAAGTACCTAAGTCACTGTATCTTTTATGGTATATTTCCTTAGGTTTTTTGTGATGGCTGTTTTTGGCCTTTTTGCTTATCTGTTACTGTAGTAGTTTATAGGCAAAACACAGGTTAACCTGTAGCTATATGGTTAAAATCCCCAGCTCTTAAGACCCTTAGCAATAGTAAGCTAACATCTGGCCTGGGTTGACATGATCAGGAAACTCTACTCTAACCCATCCCTCCACAGTCCCCCAGGTAATGTGGCAGATAACTACCTGGGCACCCCTTGGGAAACAATTAATTGTCAACAGTTGATATCTTTTGTTTTTCACACTTAAATCTTTCAAGAATAACAAATCATTTCAATGTCTTGGGGCAACTTCCTATTTGTGGACTACGGAAGCACTTGCCTGTATATGCGGTGGGGGCTGTATAATCTGCTGGTACTGTTGTAGAATCTGCTGTAACTGAGTGTGCTTCTGCATTATTCCCTGATACTGGAAACCGACTCGATGTTGCTGGTGCTGCTGCCAGTGTGCTGCTGCAGCCTGCAACTGCTTTAACCTGGCATCTTCTTCTGGGTCCTCAGACTAAAGATAAAAGAGGACACATCTTTATGTAAGTCATAAAACAGCAACCAAAAATATTTTATAAATGTATTACAAAGTCCAGAATCCCTACAACTCAGAAACATCTAACTGTCAAACACAGTTATCTTTAGTTCTTTTTTGGATTGAGAACAGTTATTCTATCTTTACATAAAACACATAGCTCTATGTATACTATTATGGATACTAATACAAAGGAGTTTATAAATTCCATAGTCTTCACTAGAATAATAACCTTATTATTCCTAAATATGACAACATTTTTCCTAGTAGAAAGTGGTACCAGGCCGGGCGCCACACCTCACACCTATAATCCCAGAACTTTGGGAGGCCAAGGTGGGTGGATCACTTGAAGTCAGTAGTCCAAGACCAGCCTGGCCAATATGGTAAAACTCCGTCTCAACTAAAAGTACAAAAATTAGCCAGGTGTGGTGGCGGGCACCTGTAATCTCACCTACTTGGGAGGCTGAGGCAGGAGAATCACTTGAACCTGGGAGGCGGAGGTTGCAGTGAGCCAAAATCGCACCACTGCACTCCAGCCTTGGCAACAGAGTGAGATTCCATAAGAAAGAAAAGAAAGAAAAGAAAAAAAGGAAAGAAAGAAAAGAAAGAAAATAAAAGAAAAGAAGAGAAAAGAAAGAGAAGAGAAGAAAAAAGAAAAGGGGTCCCAAGTACTTGGAAGGCTGAGGCAGGAGGATCACTTAAGCCTGGGAGGCTGAAGCTGCAGTGAGCTGAGATCACAGCACTGCACGCCAGCCTGGGCGACAGAGTGAGACCCTGTCTCAAAAAACAAAAACAAGTGATCCTTAAGTTATAGATCTTTTCACTCTATGAGAAATCCCTTTCTTTTTTTGTCACTTTTCACTGATGGACTACAATATAACCATTATGGTTTGATAAACCCTTCATATAAGGCTCTTGGGAGAACAATGACCTTTGGACCAATATAAGAACCTCCCATGTGCCAGTCACTATGCTGAGTGACAAGGAGTGACATTATCACATTTAATGCCTCAATGTGATAGCTACTATTGAATACACCCATTTTGCAGAGAAGTAAATTGAAGCACGGAATGGTTAACAGGTTTGCCCAGTCACCACCGGCAAGTAGCAGTACCTGAATTATAGCCTAGGTAGCTGGACTAAAAGCTCAAGCACTCAACTATTGCCCTATACTGTCACTATGAACATATGCTGGCATCTTCTTTTAGTGCTTAGAGGTACTCAATTCAGAAGAGTATCTAATTCTTCACTCAAACTAGGAAAAATTTCCTTTTCTAAACCTGACACAACAGGCCAGGCGCAGTGGCTCATGCCTGTAACCCCAGCACTTTGGGAGGCCAAAGCAGGCAGATCACTTGAGGTCAGGAGTTCGAAACCAGCCTGGCCAACACAGTGAAACCCCGTCTCTACTAAAAAATACAAAAATTAGCTGGTCGTTGTGGTGCGCGCCTGTCATCCCAGCTACTCAAGAGGCTGAGGCAGGAGAATTGCCCGAACCTGGGAGGCAGAAGTTGCAGTAAGCCAAGATCACACCACTACACTCCAGCCTGGTCAACAGACATCTGATTATTTCAAATGCAACTTTCTAGGTACTTTAAAAAACAGGGCCGGGCGCAGTGGCTCAGGGCCAGATGCGGTGGCTCAAGCCTGTAATCCCAGCACTTTGGGAGGCCGATCGAGACCATCCTGGCTAACACGATGAAACCCCGTCTCTACTAAAAAATACAAAAAACTAGCCGGGCGAGGTGGCGGCGCCTGTAGTCCCAGCTACTTGGGAGGCTGAGGCAGGAGAATGGCATGAACCCGGGAGGCGGAGCTTGCAGTGAGCTGAGATCCGGCCACTGCACTCCAGCCTGGGCGACAGAGTGAGACTCCGTCTAAAAAAAAAAAAAAACCAAAATATATATCCATTTATGATAAAAGTATACATAAATGAATCAGAAAAAAGCTAAATAATTTAATAAACACTAAACAATTAATTATATGGTTACCTGGGGTTCCTCAGGTGGGAGAGGAGGTGGCACTTCCTCATTTGGAGGTGGCAATGGGGGCTCCTCAGAAGAAGGAGATTCTGGAACTTGACTGGTGGCAGGTACTGTAACTTCTTCTTTTACCGGCTCTGGTGTATCCTTTGCTACCACAGGACCCTTTTTGTGTCCTGGCAAATGAACTTTTGTCCTCTGTTGCAAACTGAGCAAGTGCTGTCGATACCAATACTGCTGCTGTTCCTACAACAGAAACAATTTTTGAGAATTCTGGTTGACAATCATGTATCTCTGCAACTTGGTGCTGACAAGGAGCTATCTTTATGTCTGTGTTCATGTGTCTATATGTAAGAAAAGGCAAAGCTAGACTGAGGAAGACAAATAAGTTAACAAGACCTTAAACACAGGCTACAGAAAATTTTCAGTTCCTCCCGCAAATTTATACATTTAAATTAAGCCATAGATACTCATTCAACATGCTTTTGTACTCTTAATAAACACATGCTTTTGGAACTTGATAAATGATCAGGGTAAATCCCTTCAGTATTCACAGCTACTTATTTTTAACCTGGCTTTGGTTTGTTCAGATTTATTGACGGGGTCTTGTAATTAATGAATAGAACCGATCTTCTCTGCCTTCTCTCTTTCTCCTCCAGCGCTCCTCCCTCTTTTCTTTCTTCTTCTTTTTTTTAAGACTGCATCTCGCTCTCTCACCCAGGATGGAGTACAATGGCCTGAACATGGCTCACTGAAGCCTCAACCTCCCAGGCTGAAGCAATCCTCCCTCCTCAGCCTCCTGAGCAGCTGTGTTCATAAGCATGCACCATCACATCCAGCTAATCTTTTTATGTTTTATAGACACGAGGTCTTACAGTGTTGCCCAGGCTGGTCTCGAACTCCTGGGCTCAAACAATCCTCTCACCTCAGCCTCCCAAAGTGCTAGAATTACAGGTGTGAACCACTGCATCCAGTCTCTTCCCTATTTTAAACACCTGTAGTAGCATTAGTCTACCCATACCCAGATGTACGCACATGTAAGAGAATATGCTGTGTTTTATTTATTTATTTTTTTTGAGATGGAGTCTTGCTCTATCACCCAGGCTGGAGTGCAGTGGTGTGATCTCGTCTCACTGCAACCTCCACCTCCCAGGTTCAAGCGATTCTCCTGCCTCAGCTTCCCGAGTAGCTGGGATTACAGGCACCCGCCACCACACCTAGCTAAATTTTTATATTTTTAGTAGAGATAGGGTTTCACTATGTTGGCCAGGCTGGTCTCAAACTCCTTATCTCAGGTGATCCACCAGCCTTGGCCTCCCAAAGTGCTGGGATTACAGGTGTGAGCCACCGCACCTGGCCAATATACTGTGTCTTAAAATACTTTCTATTTATGGCTGGGCGCGGTGGCTCAAGCCTGTAATCCCAGCACTTTGGGAGGCCGAGACGGGCGGATCACAAGGTCAGGAGATCGAGACCAGCCTGACTAACACGGTGAAACCCCGTCTCTACTAAAAAAATACAAAAAACTAGCCGGGCGATGTGGTGGGCGCCTGTAGTCCCAGTTACTCAGGAGGCTGAGGCAGGAGAACGGCGTAGACCTGGGAAGCGGAGCTTGCAGTGAGCTGAGATCCGGCCACTGCACTCCAGCCTGGGTGACAGAGCAAAGACTCCGTTTCAAAAAAAAAAAAAAAACTTTCTATTTATTTAAAAAGCCTTAGTTTTAGGCTGGGCGCAGTGGCTCAAGCCTGTAATCCTAGCACTTTGGGAGGTCGAGACGGGCGGATCACGAAGTCAGGAGATGGAGACCATCCTGGCTAACACGGTGAAATCCCGTCTCTACTAAAAAATACAAAAAAACTAGCCGGGTGAGGTGGCGGGTGCCTGTAGTCCCAGCTACTTGGGAGGCTGAGGCAGGAGAATGGTGTAAACCCAGGAGGCGGAGCTTGTAGTGAGCTGAGATTTGGCCACTGCACTCCAGCCTGGGTGACAGAGCGAGACTCCGTCTCCAAAAAAAAAAAAAAAAAGTCTTAGTTTTATCTTTCATACTGTAATTTTCTGAAAGCTTATTTTGTGCTTTCATGTTTTAAAAATTACAACAATAAGCTTCGTATGGAAATAATAGAAAATACAGCCAATCCTCATTATTCTTGGATTCTGTATTTGCAAATTTGCCTACTTGCTAAAATTTTTCTTTTTCTTTTTTTGAGACAGGGTCATCTCCCTCTGTCACCCAGGCTGAGTGTAGTGGTGCAGTCTCGGCTTACTGCTACCTCTGCCTCCTGTCCTCAAATGATCCTCCCGCTTCAACCTCCCGAGTAACTGGGACCACAGGTATGTGCCACTATCTGGATAAATTTTGTATTTTTTGTAGAGACAGGTTTCACCATGTTGCCCAGGCTGGTTTCAAACTCCTGGACTCAAGTGATCTGCCTTGGCCTCCCAAAGCGCTGGGATTACAGGCAAGAGCCACCACGCCCAACCTAACATTTATTTCTAAACCCAGAATCCATACTCACTGAGCTTTCCCAGTCATTGACAAACATGTGGAGAGCAGTGAAAAACATGAGTCCCCTGATGTGTGCATTCCCAGCTGAGACGAATCGCAAGGTGATGCTCTGCCTTCTTGTTCCAGGTCTATATTATAAATAAGTGTCCTTTTCAGTCTATTTAGTGCCACATTTTTCATACTTTTGTGCTTTTTTTTGTTGATTTCACTGTTTAAAATGGCCCCCAGGCATACAGCTGAGGTGCTGTCTAGTGTCCCGAGAGCAAGAAAGCAGTCTTATGTCTCAAAGAGAAAATATCTGTGTTAGGTCAGCTTTGTTTGGGCAGGTGCTACAGTGCTGCTGGCCATGAGTACAATGTTAATAAATCAACAATATGTACTAAATAAGGTATCTTTAAACAGAATATAAGCAAGGCTATGTGTTCATCGGTTGATAAAAATATGACAAGAGACGCACAGGAACCGAACCCTGTATTTCCCCAAGGAGCAATGGTTCAGTATTCAGTAATTCAGTGTCTATGGTGACTTTAAAAATCGCAAATAAAAAAAACTGACTACACAGGTAAGTAATAACTAATTAATTAAAATCAATAAAAGAAATCTCACCACTCAGAAAAAAACTACAGGAGTGTCATTACCCTAGTATTATATAATTCCCCATGGTTACAAGGTTGCATAAGGAAAACCAAAAGTTATCATAACACTAAAATATTCACTGATGAACTGCCCTGTATACTTATATGACTAACAAAAGCATATGTTTCTACTACAATTGTATGGATGTAGTATTTTAAGAAAGTGATGTTGGAGAACACTGGAACTTATTACTGGCAGCTGAGGATCTGATAGAAGTCCTACCAGTTAACAACCAAACAGTACTTTACAGTAGAAACTATGTAAGAGAATGGCTGAATACCAAAAGTTGAAAAACAGTCCCTATAAAAATCAATAAATCCCTAAAGTATTTTTTCAACATGTCAAAAAATGAAATAGATGATTTATACTGTTGCCATACAATTTTCCCATGAAAATTATAGCAAAGAAACCCAATCTACACTTTATTCTTTGTTCATTCTAAAACTTGGCTATGATTTCATTTATAACAATTCCATCAAATATAAAATCTGCTTATTCTTATCACTTTGAGCTTTGTTTTTCCAGACTGGGTCCCAATCAAATGTTTTATGTTTTACAATAAACTTTTGGTTCCTGTGTTAAATGAATTCACTTTACTTGCCTATTTTCTAATCCAATTATCTTTGGATAACTAGGATTTCCTACACTGTTAATATTTTCTAGTATAACCCCACCCTAATTTTCCATATGCAAACAGATGCATTAAATATACATGATACATACCTTTTTCTCACCAAACATACTGATTTGTTACCTACTTTTCATTCAAAGAATATAATTTTTCTTAGGGGACAGCTGCCTTCTGCTCTTTTTATATCTTATCTGGTAGTCAAGCATAGTGCTGGAGCACACAGTAGGATGTCAATAAATGGTTATTGATCAACTGAAGCCCTTCCCTCTCAGTCACTCATTTCTTTTTTTTTTTTTTTTTTTTGAGACGGAGTCTTGCTCTGTCGCCCAGGCTGGAGTGCAGTGGCGCAAACTCGGCTCACTGCAAGCTCCGCCTCCCGGGTTCACGCCATTCTCCTGCCTCAGCCTCCCGAGTAGCTGGGACTACAGGCGCCCGCCACTGCGCCCGGCTAATTTTTTTCTATTTTTTAGTAGAGACGGGGTTTCACCATGGTCTCGATCTCCTGACCTTGTGATCCGCCCACCTCGGCCTCCCAAAGTGCTGGGATTACAGGCGTGAGCCACCGCGCCCGGCCTCAGTCACTCATTTCTATTACCTGAAACTTGCTCCAATCTATTGGGAAGAATAAATTCCATCTCATGAACTCTATCTTGATGTTTAACCCATGACTAGGTTTTCTGTTTTTAGCTATTATACATATAATCATCAGCTCCCAGGATATAATTACAGATGGTCCCTGACTTAACAATGGTTCAACTTATGATTTTTCAATTTTATGATGTTGTGAAAGCAGAAACCATACCATGAATTTTGATCTTTTCCCAGGTTCAAAATATTCAGAATGATACTCTCTTGTGATGCTGGACAGCAGCAGTGAGCCCTGGGCTCCCAGCCAGCCATGCCTCATGAGGGCAAACAACCAATCCCGGGCCAGGTGCAGTGGCTCACACCTGTAATCCCAGCACTTTGGGAGGCCGAGGTGGGCGGATCACCTAAGGTAAGGAGATCGAGACCAGCCTGACCAACGTGGTGAAACCCTGTCTCTACAAAAATACAAAAAAATAAAGGCCAAGTGCAGTGGCTCATGCCTATAATCCCAGCACTTTGGGAGCCGAGGCAGGCAGATCACGAGGTCAGGAGATCGAGACCATCCTAGGTAACACAGTGAAACCCTGTCTCTACCAAAAATCTTAAAAAATTAGCCAGGCGTGGTGGTGGGCGCCTGTAGTCCCAGCTACTTGGGAGGCTGAGGCAGGAGAATGGCATGAACCTGGGAGGTGGAGGTGCACTGAGCCAAGATCACGCCACTGCACTCCAGCCTGGGTGACAGAGCGAGACTCCATCTCAAAAAAAACAAAAAAACAAAAAAACAAAAAAATTAGCTGGGCATATGGCAGGTGCCTGTAATCCCAGCTACTTGGGAGGCTGAGATGGGAAAATTGCTTAAACCCAGGAGGTGGAGGTTGCAATAAGCCAAGATCTCACCACTGCACTGACTCCATCTCAAAGAAAACAAAACAAAACAAGAAAAAACCAATACTCTACTGTGTACTGTGTGGTCAGATGACTTTGCCTAATGTAAATTTTCTGAGCACATTTAATAGCTACACTAAACTATGGTATTCAGTAGGCTAAGTGTATTAAATGTTCAACGTACATTATCCTCAACTCACAATGGGTTTATTGAGATGTAACCCCACGTAAGTCAAAGAGTATCTGTACTTTTACTATTCAGTGTAAGAAAACAGCACATTTGGCCAGGCACAGTGGCTCATGCCTGTAATCCCAGTACTCTGGGAGGCCGAGGTGGGCAGGTCACCTGAGGTCAGGTGTTCGAGACCAGCCTGGCCAACACGGTGAAACCCTGCCTCTACTAAAAATACAAAAATTAGCCGGGTGTGGTGGCACGCACCTATAATCTCAGCTACTCCGGAGGGTGAGGCAGGAGAATCCCTTGAACCTGGGAAGCGGAGGTTGCAGTGAGCCGAGATCATGCCATTGCACTCCACCCTGGGCAACAGAGAAAGACTCTGTCTCAAAAAAAAAAAAAAGAAAGAAAGAAAGAAAGAAAAAAAACAGCACACTGACCATGAAGGTCAATAACAATGTCGCATTAAAACACTTTCTTCCATTATTTTAATACTGAAAACATCAACAGACTTATCCTTCAGTTTTAAAAAAAACAATAAATTCATTCTCTTTCAAGTAGAAGTTAAAAGTTTCCTTTTTAAAAGTTGCTTTGAAAGTATTACTAAAAGATACAAAGATGCAAACTATCTTTCACAAACTAAGCCAATGCTACAGATACAAAGACTGTACAGGATGAAAACTGTACAGATCGAGACTCTTTATCAGCTTCTTCTTTATCACCTATTCTCATGCTTCGTCTTAGATCCAGACCAGGGTTAAGAACTTGTTAAGGGCTGAAGTACTTGTTGATTCACTGTGTGTACTGTGTTCACCGTGTTGGCCAGGCTGGTCTCGAACCCCTGACCTCAGGTGACCTGCCCGCCTCAGCCTCCCAAAGTACTGGGATTACAGGCATGAGCCACTATGCCCAGCCAAGTGTGCTGTTTTCTTACATTGAATAGTAAAAGTACAGATACTTTTTGACTTACAGTGGGGTTACATCTCAATAAACCCATTGTAAGTTGAGGATAATGTAAGTACTGACAGTATGCCCTGTAGGTCAATTTCTATTTAATATGAACCCTATAAGTAGTAACCAGATCTAATTCAATCTTAGGATAGGTTTCAGCACATTTTTGAAGCTCTAGAAATAAATAATAATGGTATCACTCACAAATGTCCTTAGTGACCCTAAGAGAAATGTGATTATCTCTATTTTAGAAAGAAAAAAAATGCCTGAACTTGCTAACGACGCCAGTTCTTCTGAATGTCCCATCATATCAGATAACTCCATTTCATATGGGATGTTGTTTTATAAGTAGAGGGAAATCATAGTATAGGTCAGATTTAAAATGAGATTGAATGAAGGGATTTCAAACATAAAGAATGTAGAACTACTGGCCAGGTGCGGTGGCTCATGCCTGTAATCCCAACACTTTGGGAGGCCAAGGCAGGAGGATCACAAGGTGAGGAGTTCGAGACCAGCCTGACCAACATGGTGAAACCCCGTCTCTACTAAAAATACAAAAATTAGCTAGGCATGGTGGCACATGCCTGTAATCCCAGCTACTCGGGAGGCTGAGGCAGGAGAATCACTTGAACCCAGGAGGCAGAGGTTGCAGTGAGCAGAGATTCTCGCGCCACTACACTACAGCCTGGGTGACAGAGCGAGACTCCATCTCAAAAAAAAAAAAAAAGAATGTAGAACTATTTGTCACAAATATTGTTACTAAGAAAGATGCTGCCGAGGCAAGAATATTGCTTGAGCCTAGGAATTCAGACCAGCCTGGGCAACATGGCAAGATCCCATCTCTACGAAAAAAAACAGAAAGATGTTGATTTTAATTTACTCAGGAAGCACTTACTGACCACTTGCTTCTAGTAATGAACTAGATACTAAACGATTTTCCAAGTGGAGAAATACAAAGGAGGTGAGTGTTTGTGTGTAATGTTTTAAAGATTAATTTTGGAAGATTACCTTCCCTATCCAGGTTATCATAACTGCCGATAAGACAATGTTCTATGTCTTACATTCTAAAGCAGGGGGCAAGGAGGACACTTGGTAAAATAATGAATTGGCTTTCCATTTTAGAAATTTATTTAAAACAGGCTTAAATATTTTTGAGATTCACATTCTACTGTAATAATCTGGGTCACCAGATAAGCTTAGTCCCCATCTATTTTTTTAATGCTCATTTACTTCATCTATTCCTCCAGTTCCTTCCCTCATTCTCTCTCTCCTTCAGTCAAACTTCTTGAAAGAGTTGTCTATACTCACCATCCCCATTTCCTCACTTTCCATCACTCCTCAAATCAATGCAATATGGCTTCAGTCACTATGAAACTGCTCCTGCCAAGGTCAACAATAATCTACATGTCAGTAGGTGCAAAAGATAACTCGCAGTCTTTATCTTGCTTGACCTCTCAGCAGTACTTGACACAGCTGATGACTCCCTCCTCCTACAGTCTGTTCCTTCACTTTCATGGCACCACACTATCCACTATCTTGATTTTCCATCTATTACACTGATGCCAAAGTAATTGTGGTTTTGCCATTAAAAGTAATAGCAAAACTGCAATTACTTTTGCACCAACCTAATATGAATACCTATTTGGCCATTCTTTCATTGGTTCCCTTAGATACTGCTATTCTGTGGAGCTAGGCTTAATGTCCTTTAACCTCAGTTCTTACTCTACACACATTCCTTGAGAGGCTTCATTTATTTCTGTGTCTTCAAATACCATTTTTATGCTGATGACTTATAAATCTGTGTCTGCCAGATCTTACATCTAGACTCCAGAGCTATATCTAACTTCCAACTGGACATTTCCATTTGGAATCTATGTCTCAAGAACCCCAAACTCAGTTATGTCTGAAACTTAACTCATTTCCCCCTCACCCCCAGAAATGTTCTTCCTCTTTCTCCTTTAGATTTTTCTGTTTTAGTAAATTTGACTACCATCCACCCTGCAGCCCATCCCAGAAACCTAAGAATCATTCTTGATGCCTCCCTCTCCCTAACTACTCAACCTCAAAGTGGATTCTAGCAGTTAAATATTTCTCCACTCTTCCCACTTCTCTCCATCTCAACTAATACCATCAAAGTCCAAACCACTATTATCTCTTGCCTGGATTACTTCAATAACTATTCTCTCTAAATCACTCTTGCTCCTTTTAATTCTACTCTCCACATTGCAAGCAGAGTAAGCTTTCAAAAATGCCAATCTGCCACATTCACCTATGCAAAATCCTTCAATGGCTTCCTACTGCCCTTAGAATAAAGTCCTTACAGGCCTTCCCTGATCTAGTTCATACCTACTATCCTCACCCTGAGCTTTCGGTGAGCCTTACAGAACTTAATTCTTTGAACTCTAACTTCTGGTTAATTTCTATTCTTTTTCTTTTTTTTAATTGAGATGGAGTCCCACTCTGTCACCCAGGCTAGAGTGCAGTGGGGCAATCTTGGCTCACTGCAACCTCCGCCTCCTGGGTTCAAGTGATCCTCCCGCCTCAGCCTCCTAAGTAGCTGAGATTAAAAGCAAGCACCACCACACCCAGCTATTTTTTTGTATTTGTAGTAGAGACAGAATTTCACCATGTTGGCCAGGCTGGTCTTGAACTCCTGACCTCAAGTGAGCTGCCTGCCTCAGTCTCCCAAAGTGCTGGGATTACAGGCATGAGTCACCGCACCTGGCCTACTCATTTTTTTTTTTTTTTAGGTCTCATTCTGTTGCCCAGGCGAGAGTGCAGTGGCATGAGAATTCCTGGGCTTAAACAATTCTCCCACCTCAGCCACCCCCAAGTAGCCAGAACTACAGGCACGCAACACCATGCCTGGCTAGTTTTTTAAATTTTTTTAGAGAGGGGGTCTCACTTAATTTCCCAGGCTGGCCCTGAACTCCTCAGGTGTGGGCACCCAGTCCTCCTACTTATTCTTTAGAGTTCATTTAAATATCACTTTATAGGCCCAGCGTGGGGGCTTACACCTGTAATCCCAGCACTTTGGGAGGCTGAAGCAGGTGGAGCACGAGGTCAGGAGTTCAAGACCAGCCTGGCCAAGATGATGAAACTCCTTCTCTACTAAAAATACAAAAAAAAAAAAAAAAATGCCCGGGCACACTGGCTCACGCCTGTAACTCCAGCACTTTGGGAGGCTGAGACAGGCGGATCACCTGAGGTCAGGAGTTCGAAACCAGCCTAGCCAACATGGTGAAACTCTGTCTCTACTAAAAATACAAAACTTATTCGGGCATGGTGGCAGGGGCCTGTAACCCCAGCTACTCCTGGGATTAGCTGAGGCAGTCTAAGGCAGAAGAAATGCTTGAACCCTGGAGGCAGAGGTTGCAGTGAGCAGAAATCACGCCATTGCCCAGCCTGGGCAACAGGAGTGAGACTTCATCTCAAAAAAAAAAAAAAAAAAAGATAAAAACACAACCGGGCGTGGTAGCAGGCACCTCTAATCCCAGTTACTAGGGGGGCTGAGGCAGAGAATTGCTTGAACCTGGAAGGCAAAGGTTGCAGTGAGCCGAGATTGCACCACTGCACTCCAGCCTAAGCAACAGAGCAAGACTCCATCTCAAAAAATAAATAAAATAAAATACAAATAAAAAACAAAAAATATCACTTTACAAAGGGAACCCTCTTTAATTAGGTTAGAGCTCCCAGCTATATTCAATTATTTAAAATATATTTGTTCTCCACCTCCTATGTGCTAGATTCTATGCAAGGTACCAGGAATACAGTGGTAACTTAAAAAAAAAAACAAAAAAAAAAACCAACTGGCCTTTGCCAGTTCCTTGGGGAATAATCTAGTGCTATTTTATAATCCCATAGCACTCTGTATGTCTCCTCTTACTAAATGTCTTCTCCCTTCCCCCACAACTGAAACAAGAAGTCAATGAGGGCAGTTCCCATGTCTAACTTGTTCACCATTTCATCTCCAGTATTAAGCACAGTACTCATAGTACCTGGCACATAGTTGCTAGTAAGTACTTAAACATTAAATAAATGATACCTCTAAAAACTAATCAAAGCCAACAGCTTTAACTAAATAAATAAATCAGTGCTTTAAACACATAGAAAAATTAATTATTCAAAAAGACACATTCCGGTTGGGTGCAGTGGCTCACTCCTATAATCCCAGCACTCTGGGAGGTCAAAGCAGGTGGATCACTTGAGGTCAGGAGTTCGAGACCAGCCTGACCAACATGGTGAAACCCCGTCTCTACTAAAAATACAAAAATTAGCCAAGCATGATAGCATGCACCTGTAATCCCATACACTTGGGAGGCTAAGGCAGAATTGTTTGAACCCAGGAAGCAGTTGCAGTGAGCCAAGATTTCACCACTGCAGTCCAGCCTGGGCGACACAACAAGACTCTCTCTCAGAAACAAACAAAAAACACATTCCATTAAATCATCAATGCTTTACCCGAAAAACTAGAAAACACTTGGAAAAATATCAAGTATTTATCTTGTCCTTCCTATACCAACTGTATTTCCAGTCAAATATCTGTGGCAAAAGTTTTTCTTTATAGAACACTATATAGTAAATGTGGAAAAAATGGCAGAAAAAAAAATCACCAGGTTGCAACCTCTGTCTAATGAAGTAATATACTTAGGCAAAGACCTTCAACTGATGAACCAGCAGACTGAAACATTAGATGCAAGATTGATAGAAAGCTTTACAATGGAGGGACCAATGGCATTACTAACAGTGGGACAACCAGGCATTGGGTGTCCCATGATGGAATGCAGCACTTCCCAAAAGAAAGCTGAACTTAAATGAAGGTTCCAGAGTTAACCTCTAATTAAAAAAAAAAAAAAAAAAAAAAACATGGAAGACAGAGAACAAGTCAAATGATACCATGAAAAAGCAGACAATGCAGAATGTCAGACATTCTACAGGACAACTGACACAGATTTTTCATCAAGTTCAATGGCATGAGGTAGAAAAAGAAAATAGCAGGGACTGACCTAGGTCAGGGGTTCTCAACTGAGGGCAATTTTGTCTGCAGGGGATATTTGGCAATGTGTGGAAACATTTTTGGTTGTCAAACTGGGGGTGCCACAGGCATCTAATGGGTAGAGGTCAGGGATGCTGCTAAACATCCTACAACGCACAGGACAAGCCCCTCCACAACAAAGAATCATCCTGCCCAAAATATCCATTAGTGCCGAAGTTGAGAAACCCTGATCTATACTAAGAATCTTTTCAGTATTCTGTTTGGATTCTGATTTGAACACGCCAACAAAACATTGTTTGGGAACAGACTGTGAGGACAGAAAACAACAACAACAACAATAACATTGTTGAGTCAATTTGGGGTATTTTAACATGGATGGTATCAAAGAATTACTTTTAATTCCATTAGTATGATGAAATAATAAAGGAAATCTGAATGGATCAGGTATTAGATGATACCAAGAAACGGTTAATTTTTTTAGGTGTTAACAATGTGTTTATCTAAGAAAAGGTCTTGGCCAGGCGCAGTGGCTCACACCTGTAATCCCAGCACTTTGGGAGGCCGAGGCAGGTGGATCAGGTGGATCACGAGGTCAGGAGTTCAAGACCAGCCTGACCAACATGGTGAAACCCCGTCTCTACAAAAATTAGCCAGGCATGGTGGCATGCAATTGTAATCCCAGTTACTCAGGAGACTGAGGCAGGAGAATAGCTTGAACCCGGGAGGCGGAGGTTGCAGTGAGTCGAGATCACGCCACTGCACTCCAGCCTGGGCAACAGAGTGAGACTTATAGAGGTACTTGACTAAGAATGTAGGGATGAAATGACCTAAGAGCTAAGATTTGCTTTAAAATATTTCAGCAGCGGCCAGGTGTGGTGGTTCATGCTTGTAATCCCAGCACTTTGAGAGGTCAAGGCAGTGCACTGTTTGAGCTCAGGAGTTCAAGACCAGCCTGGGCAACATAGCAAAATCCCATCTCTACCAAAAAAAAAAAAAAAAAATTAGGCACGGTGGCATGCACCTGTAGTCCCAGCTACTTGGGATGGCTTGAGCCTGCGAGACGGAGGTTGCAGTGAACTGAGACTATGCCACTACAATCCACCCTGGGAGACAGACAGAGCAAGACCCTGTCTCAATATATATATGCAACAATAATAAAAAAAGGTCTAGGTGAAGCAAACATGGCAAAATCTTGATAGCTGTTGAATCTGAATGATGGGTATATATGGGGAATCAAACTGTTTTCTCTATTTTGTGTATTTTAAAAATATTTCACAATAAGAAATTTTGAATGACACATTCCAAAAACAAAATATGAATCAAAGAATAATAAATATGTAGAAGGACTGTCAGAGTCTGTCACTGGCATGAAGAAATACTTATCATCTAATAAACCAAGATATCCTAAGTCTAGAACATGACAACTCTCGTATTTTATTCAACAAATCTGTGGAGAGCCTAAAATTTGCAAGGCACTGTCCTAGGTGCTACAGTGATAAGATAAGCAAGATACTTCCTGCCTGCAAGGGACTTACAATCTGAAGAACAGAACCAAACCAGATGGGTGAGCACAAGCAGGGCTTCATGGAAACCTTGGTATTTGAGATATGCCTTGAAAGCAATACAACTCTAAGGGGAAACAGAAGGTTGAGGAGGTTAGGATGAATTCTAGAAAGAAGTAAGAAAGCCACAGGCTTCAAGGCTCTTCTTGATCTGGTCTATGTGCACCACAAGTCTCATTTTCCACCACTCTTTCTGCCTCTCACCAAAGAATTGCAGGCACTGAATATTCAAGACACTGAGTTCATTACAGACAAGAGTACAAGGCAGAAAAGTAATAGCACCGTTCACGGTAACTATACATACTAAGGCCTGATCTGACACAAACACTCCTCCCAAAAAAAGCCAAAATACAACTAATTTGTCTCTCTGTAAGGTCAGAAAAACAGTCTAGTAGAGTGAGAACACAAATGTCCTATTTTGGCTCAGACTAACTCTGAGGATGTTTGACAACAAAAGCACTAAAGACTTCAGAGTGGGGTGGGAAAGAGGACAAAATTCTGTCTCTATAATAGAGTAATCTGGGGAAAATAAACTGGGGAGATGGTACAAATTTGATGTAAGCCAAGAGAATCATTATTCTACTACTTTATTTCAGCATCCCAAGTGTTTTCTCCAGAAGATATGCCAAGCATCATTTCTTAAAACAATTTGCTTCTGTTCTTAATTTCTAATGCCAAACTATCGTAAAATTATAATACTGCATCCCTATCTTTTGGAAATCTTTTATAGGTAAATTTGAGCGTTTGTATTACAAGATTCTCTTTTTTCCTTAATGAATCTAAGGTAAATTAGTAATTGCTTTAGGAAATCATAACTGATTTATTCTGCTTTAGTTTGACCTTCCGTCTCTCAAGGGGGAACTCGTTTATTACTGTTACCCTGTCAATTTGTCTGTTCTGTGGGATAAGAAGGGCTGGCTCTCTCATGAAAAGGTATCACCAAACTTTTTTTTACGTTGGCCATATTCCAAGGCTGTTTGTTTGGAGTGAATGGTAATGACAATGAAATGCAGAAAATTGCTCATTATCTTAAAACAATCTTTAAATAATATGAGAAAAGGATGTCTGGGTAAACTCCTAAAATGGACCAACTGATCCCCAAAAGGGTCTAGGGTCACCTATGTATTGTATATGTACCTATAAACATAATTAGGATGCTCCTGGTAAGACAAGATTTCCATCCTTTTTCTGAAACCTCTTAATTCAGGAAGCTGACAGCGATCCCTGGCCCCTAAGTAGTATTTTTAAAAGAAGCTAACTGGTCATAAGGTTTGCAAACATTCAAGCGTCAGCCCTTGGAGAGGCCTTTTTTTCATGCTTTCTCTCAAATGGAATTTTTAGTTTAAAATACAGTTTTAAAACAAGACCCTCTGCAACAAAATCCATTTGCAACAGCAACAATTCCCATCTAAGAGGATGGTCAAAGAAACCAAGGGATATATCTTAGAGGTAACTTTTAAGCCACCCCACCACTGTATGTAATCCATACACATCTACAAACGCTGTTTTTTTAGTAATTCACATCTAGCTAATTAAAAAGCTGAGCTGTCAGCCCTCTGACTCTCGTGGAATCCTTTGGAGTGTTAGCTAGTCATTGTGTGTTGGAATTAGACTAAGCACTGGTTAAAGCCCTGAGGCCTGCTCACTCAGGGCCCTCTAGGTGAAAGATGAGGCTCAGGCAGAGGCTTTCTTACCTGTGGAGTCATCGTAGAGGGATCTGGCTCAGGGGCGGCTTGCTGCTGTTCAGCACTCTTGTTTTTGGCCCCACTCTCCAAAGGCTCTTGCTGGACAGTTGTCTTATTTCCAGAGGGGGCGGACGGTGGTGGTGGAGCTAGTAGTTGGGATTTAGAATGGCCCTGGGAGGGGCGGGAAGGAGATGCCTGAGAAGAGGGCAAGTAGGACTGGGAATGGCTCAAATAGGATTGCGAGGAAGAGGAGGAGGATGAGTAAGAAGGGGTGGGCGCCAGGTAGGACTGGGAAGGTGGGGACTGCGAAGGGGACGGCTGAGCAGGAGGCAGATAGGGCTGAGATGAGGACGGGGGGTAGTAAGAGGGTGGCGGCTGAGGTGGGGGCATGTAAGACTGAGATGGTGGCATATAAGACCCGGGCGGCACAGGGGGAGATTCAGGGGGGGATTCCAGCTCCATTGGAACCAAACCAGGAGGCCCGTCTCGTTGGTGGTGGAGCATCTGGTGTTTGTACTGCTGCTGCTTCTGATAGCTGAGGGCAGGCCCAGGTGGCGGGGGCATCGGTGGCGGTGGCGGCTGCCAGTCTCCGTAGCCGCCCCCTGGCATCACCGGCGGGGGCGGCAGGGGGGGCGGAGGAAGGTGGTGGGGCTGAAGCACGCACTGCATTTGCTTCTGGTGCATCTGCTGCAGCTGCTGGAGCTGCGCCAAGTGCTGTTCGCGGAAGCTCATGAAGCCCGAGGAGGAGGGGGCCGCGGGAGTCGTCGAGCTCGAGTACCCGGGCCCCGGCGAGGCCTCAGGAAGCGCCACTGGCGGCGGCGGTGGGACCGGCGGCGGCGGATAGTGGCTGCTCCCGCCATACCGGCCCCAGTTCGGGTACATATCGAAAAAGAAGGCGTAGGGCTCGTCCTGGCACCGTTACTAGTCGCAACCGACCTCCAGGAGCCGCGGCGGCGACGGCGACAGCCGGAACTCGCGGCGCCTACAGGCCCCGGAGCGTGTAAACGGAGCGCGCCAGTGCGCCGGCGCTCGCTAGCTGGGCCCGCGACCGGGAAGGCGGGGACGCGACTTGGGCGACTACGTCTGCGCAGTAACCACCGAGAGGAGAACAAAGGCGAGATAGAGCGGCCCTTTACTTGGAGACTCGTGGTTGCCATCTTCCTTTGGGTTCAGATAATGTAAGCGCGAGTAGAATGTTCTCATATAACTGAAAAACCATAGAGTCTCTCAGCCGAAAGGGGTGGTAGAGATCCTATCGCTCCATGGGTTCGTTTTTGAATGAAAAAAAAAAAGGTTCCATTCACAATAGCAACAATCGCAACAACAACAACAAAAATAACGTAACTAGGAAAAACTCTTAACAAGAAAGATGTAGGATTTATATGTAGAAAACTACAGAGTCATAAAGAAGCATATCCACGTAGGATGAAATTAGACTTCAAATAATGGAGAGGCTTACCATGATCCTGGGTGAAAAGAGGAAAAATTGTAAAGATGTCAGTTTCTCCCAAATTAAATGAATAGACCCAACTCAGGTCTACCCAAAAATTCTACTGGGAACAAAGCTGTGAAGAATGGAAAGGTGTTTTCAAGGCTGCGTGTAAGATTACACCAATTCCTGCAGACATAGTAATAACATCTGCAGGAATTGTAAAAGGCGAGAAATAGAATTTTTTAGACTATCTCAACACCTATAAATCTGTGTTGCAGAATCTCAGAGCGAAAGCGAAGAGAGCAAAAACCAGATACAAAGATGGTCTAGCCGGGCGTGGTGGCTCATGCCTGTAATCCTAGCACTTTGGGAGGCTGAGGTGGGCGGATCACCTGAGGTAGGGAGTTCGAGACCAGCCTGACCAACATGGAGAAACCCTGTCTCTACTAAAAAAATACAAAATTAGCCGGGCATGGTGGTGCATGCCTGTAATCTCAGCTACTTGGGAGGCTGAGGCAGGAGAATCGCTTGAGCTGAGGAAGCGGAGGTTGCTGTGAGCTGAGATCGCGCCATTGCACTCCAGCCTGGGCAACAAGAGTGAAACTCTGTCTCAAAAAAAAAAAAAAAAAAAAAAAAAGATGGTCTAAAGACAACCTGAAAGACAATCTTCCAAAAACTCTCAACATAATACCAAACATAAACTCTTTATTTAGCTTGAGTGAATCACTGAAAACAAAGCTAATACACTGAATTCTGTTGGGTGTGTGTGTGTGGTGGGAGAACTGTGAGAAGATTGTGTCAGTGCATCACTTGAGTAACATGCAAAGAGTTGACCTTTCTTCCATCTTAGCAACCCAGATCTTCACCTCTCTCAGGAGGTGAATGTGAATGGAAAGTGGAGCAGCAAGGCATCCTTCAGAAGGAAGAGCTTCTGTTCTCAAATAGAAATGTAGTTATGTTTCTCTTAACTTTGTATTGAAGTATAACGAATATACAGAAAATTACATGTCAAAAGACAAAATTACAACAAATTTAATTTAAAGATCTTAATTAACTTTTACCTGCTATTCTAGAATCAGGCAACATCTCATTCTATAAAGCAGAAACAGTGTTCCAACAAGCAGAACAATCGGGATGATTTCATAGACAGAAAAGAAACGCAGAGGCCGGGCGCGGTGGTGGCTCACTCCTGTAATGCCAACACTCTGGGAGGCTGAGGCAGGTGGATCAGGAAGTCAGGAAATCGAGACCAGCCTGGCCAACATGGTGAAACCCCATCCCTACTAAAAAAAAATTAGCCAGGCATGGTGGCACTCACCTGTAATCCCAGCTACTCAGGAGGCTGAGGCAGGAAAATCACTTGAACCCAGGAGGCAGAGGTTACAGTGAGCTGAGATCGTGCCACTGCACTCCAGCCTGGGTGACAGAGCGAGATTCCATCTCAATTTAAAAAAAAAGAGAGAGAGAGAGAGAGAAACAGAAAACTAAAAGTAGATTGATTGTTTCAAAGTTTCTTTTCTTGGCCGGGCGCGGTGGCTCAAGCCTGTAATCCCAGCACTTTGGGAGGCCGAGACGGGCGGATCACGAGGTCAGGAGATCGAGACCATCCTGGCTAACACGGTGAAACCCCGTCTCTACTAAAAAATACAAAAAAACTAGCCGGGCGTGGTGGCGGCGCCTGTAGTCCCAGCTACTCGGGAGGCTGAGGCAGGAGAATGGCGTAAACCCGGGAGGCGGAGCTTGCAGTGAGCTGAGATCCGGCCACTGCACTCCAGCCTGGGCGACAGAGCCAGACTCCGTCTCAAAAAAAAAAAAAAACAAACAAAGTTTCTTTTCTTATAAGGTTAAAGCAGAGAGGACTTCTTTATCATGCTGGCTAAAAATGGACTGTTTGCAGACTTGGTTATTATTTCTCTCTCTCCTGGTTTATTGAATGGGCAGATAAAGATTTTAATTTTGGCATGGTGGTGTGGAACTGCAGCATCAATAAACTCCATTTTGGTTTGTTCTGTTGGGCCCAATGCAGTTTAGTCTAAACCCAAGACTTGCTATAAATTTTATTTAATACATGTCTTAAGTATACAGCACAGTAAATTTTCACAAGCCAATCACACTTGTGAAATCAGCACCCAGATCAGGAAGCCAACCCAGAAATCCTAGTTAGTTGTGTTTTTAACATTTTGGGCTAACATTATCTTTTGAAAAATGTATAAATTTAGGCCGGGCATGGTGGCTCATGCCTGTAACCCCAGCACTTTGGGAGGCCAAGGCAGGCGGATCACTTGAGGTCAGGAGTTCAAGACCAGCCTGACCAACATGATGAAACCCCATCTCTACTAAAAATACAAAAATTAGCTGGGTGTGGTGGCACATGCTTGTAATCCCAGCTACTCAGGAGGCTGAGGCAGGAGAATTGCTTGAACCCGGGTGGTGGAGGTTGCAGTGAGCTGAGATCATGCTACTGCACTCCAGCCTGGTCAACAGAGCAAGACTCCGTCTCAAAAACAAAGGAAAAAAAAAATATATATATATATACACACACACACACACACGTGGGGTTTCACCATGTTGGCCAGGCTTGTCTTGAACTCCTGGGCTCAAGTGATCCACCCGTCTCGGCCTCTGAAAGTGCTGGGATTACAGATGTGAGCCACCACGCCTGGCTGGCATCATATTTAATGGTGAAAAGTTGTAAGTTTTCCCACTAAGATCAAGTACAGACGTCCACTATCATTGTAGCTGTTATGAGTCGAATATATTGAAGTTCTAGCACCCAGTACTACGGAGTGTGAACTCATTTGGAAATCAGGTAGTTACAGATGTAATTAGTTAAGATCAGGTCACGTTGGAGTAGAGTAGGCCCCAAATCCAATTTATCTGATATCCTTAAAATAAGATGGTCATGTGAAGACACGGAGACAGAGGGAGAACACCACGTGATGATGAAGGCAGAGACTGGGATTCTGGGATTATGCTGCTACAAGACAAGGAAATCCCAAGATTGGCTACAAACCACCAGAAGCTAAGAAGAAGCTGGAAATAATTCACCTACAGGTTTCAGAGGGAGCATGACCCTGCCAATATCATGATTTCAGACTTCTAGTCTCTAGGACTGTGAAGAATACATTTCTGTTGTTTTAAGGCACCCAGTTTGTGGTGCTTTGTTACAGCAGCCTTAGGAAACTAATACAATATCTATCAGCATTGTAATGCAGGCCCTACTGATGCAATGGGTATAAAAAGAAAGAAAGGAAAAGGAAAAGAGGGAGGGAAGAAGGGAGAAAGGAAGGAGGGATGGAATGAAGGAAGGATGGAAGGAAGGAAGGAAGGAAGGAAGGAAGGAAGGAAGGAAGGAAGGAAGGAAGGAAATAAGTATTGGAGAGGAAGAAACAAAATCATCACTGTTTACTTGTGTTGTGTACCTTCAAAATCCAAAATAATCTATAGGTAAATTATGGGAATTAAAAGATTGCTGGGCATAAAGCCAATATACAAATAAACATGTACATATATAATCTATACAAAGATACCTTTCATAAAGAAACTGAGAAACTACAGAGTACAAGCAAATATTTGTGATGCATTTAACCTGCAAAGGACTCATTTAGACAATGTAGAGAAATCCCACAAATCAATTTGAAAAAGACAACTTATAGGAGAAAAATGAGACGTGAAGGTATTTCACATAAAATAAAAGCTAAATTATCAATACACATGAAAGGAATTCAACCTCAGAAACCAGGGTTATGTGAACTAAAGCCAAAATGAGATACCAGTATATATACAACACATCAACATGGCTAAATTATGAGATGTAATATTGAAGGTTGGCAAGACTGTGAAACAAATGAAATTCTCATACACTGCTGGTGGGAATGTAAATTGGGATGATTACTCTGAAATACTGTCTGGTAGTATCTACCAAAGCCGAACAGACTCATAGCCCATGACCCAGGAATCCTACTCTAAGGCATATAACCAATAGAAATGCATAGATATGTTCACCAGGAGACATAAATAAGAATGTTCATACTGGCAGTATTCGTTCATTTTTGTTTTTGAGACGGAGTCTCGCCGTGTCACCCAGGCTGGAGTGATCACATTGTTCAACGTTTTAATGAAGAAACATTTATTAAATCATAGCATATAAAAAAGTGCACAGGCTGGGCATGGTGGCTCACTCCTGTAATCCCAGCACTTTGGGAAGCCAAGGCGGGCAGATCACTTGAGATCACCAGTTTGAGACCAGCCTGGTCAAAATGGTGAAACCCTGTCTCTACCAAAAATAGAAAAATTAGCCAGGCATGGTGGCACACACTTGTAATCCCAGCTACTGGGGAGGCTGATGCAGAAGAATCACTTGAACCCAAGTGGCAGAGGTTGCAGTGACCTGTAAGCTGAGACAGCGCCACTGCACTCCAGCCTGGGCGACAGAGTGAGTGAACTCCATCTCAAAAAAAAAAAAAAAAAAAAAAGAAGGCACAAATCATAAGTGGTAGAGCTTGATGAATTTTTCGCAAACAGAATGCATCTATTTAACTATCACCCAGATCAAGAAAGGAAGCATAGCCAGAAGTCCTCTTCGCGCCCCTTCTAGTCATTATCCTCTCCCACTACTATCCTGAGTTCTAACAGTGCACAAATATGCTATTTATTTATTATTTATTTATTTATTATTATTATTTGAGATGGAGTCTCCCTCTGTCACCAGGCTGGAGTGCAGTGGCATGATCTCGGCTCACTACAACCTCTGCCTCCCAGGTTCAAGCAATTCTGTCTCAGCCTCCTGAGTAACTGGGATTATGGGCACACACCACCATGGCCGGCTAATTTTTATATTTTTAGCAGAGACATGGTTTCACCATGTTGGTCAGGATGGTCTCCATCTCTTGACCTCGTGATCTGCCCACCTCAGCCTTCCTAAGTGCTGGGATTACAGGCATGAGCCACTGCATCCGGCCACAGATATACTATTTATATACAAGCAAATAGTAGCATGATCACAACTCACTGTGGCCTCAATCTCACTGGCCCAAGTGATCCTCTCGCCTCATCCTCCCAGGTAGCTGGGACTACTACTTACTGTGCACGGCAAGAAGCACAGCTAATTTTTGTATTTTTTGTAGAGGCAGAGTTTCACCATGTTGCTCAGGCTGGTCTCAAACTTCTGAACTCAGATGATCTGCCTGCCTAGGCCTCCCAATTTGCTGGGACTACAGGTGTAAGGTACTATGTCTGCCCATACTGGCAGTATTTGTAATAGTTGAAAATGGAAAAAAACAACCCAAATATACACCCCCACTAGAATGAATTGTCAAATTGTGGTACATTTATACAATGGAATACAAAACAGCAATGAGAATGAGTTATCTACAACTATGTGCAACAATGCAGATGAACCTCACAAATAATAATGAGCAAGAAAAGCTAGAAAGAAAAGAGTTTATACTGTATATGTTCACGTATATAAGGTAAAACAATAAAACTGATTTATACTGTTAGAACTCAGGATAGTAGCTACTCTTGGGAGAGAGGGATAGTGACTAGAAAGAGGAACAAAGGGGACTTCTGACAATGCTCCATTTCTTGATCTGCATGCTAGTTACATAGATACATTCAGTTTGTGAAAAATTCGTCAAGCTGTACCACTTATGATTTGTGCATTTTTCCATGTGATATAATTTAATAAATGTACCTTCATGAAAATGTTGAACAACAGTAGTTCAAAATAATATTTATTATGCAATTAACTTTACATATATTTCAAAAATAAGCAAACAAATTAAAATGTTAGAAGTGAGGGTAGTAGTTGCCTTTGGGAAGAAGGGAAAGAATAGGCCTGGTAGCAAGAGACCTGAGTGGGTTTCTAGGGTGCTGACAATGTTCTATTCCTTTTTACTTTTATTTATTTATTTATTTATTTATTTATTTTTATTTTTATTTTTTTTGAGACGGAGTCTCGCGCTCTCTCCCAGGCTGGAGTGCAGTGGCCGGATCTCAGCTCACTACAAGCTCCGCCTCCCGGGTTTACGCCATTCTCCCGCCTCAGCCTCCCGAGTAGCTGGGACTACAGGCGCCCGCCACCTCGCCCGGCTAGTTTTTTGTATTTTTTTTAGTAGAGACGGGGTTTCATCGTGTTAGCCAGGATGGTCTCGATCTCCTGACCTCGTGATCCGCCCATCCCGGCCTCCCAAAGTGCTGGGATTACAGGCTTGAGCCACCGCGCCGGCGGCGGTTACTTTTATTTATTTTTTTGAAACGGAGTCTAGCACTGTCATCCAGGCTGGAGTACAGTGGCACATTCTCGGCTCACTGCAACCTGCACCTCCTGGATTCAAGTGATTCTCCTGCCTAAGCCTCCTGAGTAGCTGGGATTACAGTGCCCACTACCATGTCTGGCTAATTTTTGTATTTTTAGCAGACATGGGGTTTCACCGCGTTAGCCAGGCTGGTCTTGAACTCCTGATCTCAGGTGATCCACCCACCTTGGCCTCCCAAAAATGTTAGAATTACAGGTGTGAGCCACTGCACCCAGCCGATTTCTTGAACTAAGTGGTAATTTCACAAATATTTTCTTTGTTAAAACTTATAGAGCTGTACATTTATCCCTTGTGCTTTCCTGTCTGTGTACTGTATGTTACAATTTAAAAAAAAATTTTAAACTGGGTGCAGTGGCTCACACCTGTGATCCCAGCACTTTGGGAGACCGAGATGGGCCAATTACTTGAGCTTACAAGTTCAAGACCAGCCTGGGGAACATGGCAAAACCCCGTCTCTACAAAAAATACAAAAATTAGCCAGCCATAGTGGTGCATGCCTGTAGTTCCCGCTATTCCGGAGGCTGAGGTGGGAGGATGGCTTGAGCCCAGGAGGCAGAAGTTCCAATGAACTGAGATTACACCACTGCACTCCAACCTGGGCAACAGAGTGAGAACCTGTATCGAGAAAAAAAAAAAAAAAGTTTTGAAAAAACAAGGTGGGAAATACAAAAAAAAAGGTGATGGTAGTGGAAGACACAGAAAGATAAGATTAGGTGGAGGTGGGTGTAAACTCTTCTCTTTACCTTTTCCTTTCCCATCTGGCCTGATAGCTTACGACTCACAGGTGCTCTAACCAGATCCCTGCCCTGGACACAAAGGGTCTTTCAGCACCTAGTTGGGAGACAGCACCACTGTTGAAACAGGCCCTTTCACATTCCCGTCATTGTTTCAAGATAAAGTTAGGCATTGTGCTAGATGCCATGGGGATCCTATCCCCTAGATTCTTACTCTTTTTTTTTTTTTTTTTTTGAAACGGAGTCTCGCTCTGTCGCCCAGGCTGGAGTGCAGTGGCCGGATCTCGGCTCACTACAAGCTCCGCCTCCCGGGTTCACGCCATTCTCCTGCCTCAGCCTCCCGAGTAGCTGGGACTACAGGCACCCGCCACCTCGCCCAGCTAGTTTTTTGTATTTTTTAGTAGAGACGGGGTTTCACTGTATTAGCCAGGATGGTCTCGATCTCCTGACCTCGTGATCTGCCCGTCTTGGCCTCCCAAAGTGCTGGGATTACAGGCTTGAGCCACCGCACCCGGCCAAATTTGTTCATTTTTAATTTTTTTTTGTTTGTTTGAGATGGAGTCTGGCTCTGTTGCCCAGGCTGCAGTGCAGTGACTCAATCTCGGCTAACTGCAACCTCTGCCTCCTGAGTTCAAGCGATTCTCTTGCCTCAGCCTCCTGGGTAGCTAGGATTACAGGTGTGCATCACCATGCTCAGCTAATTTTTGTATTTTTAGTAGAGATGGGGTTTCACCATGTTGGCCAGGCTGGTATCAAACTCCTGACCTCAAGTGATTCACCTGCCTTGGCCTCCCAAAGTGCTAGGAGCCACTGTGCCAGGTAATTTTAAAAAATTAATTATTATTATTATTATTTTTTGAGATGGAGTCTTGCTCTGTTGCCCAGGTTGGAGTCCAGTGGCACGATCTCGGCTCACAGCAACCTCCGCCCCCCGGGTTCAAGCGATTCTGTTGCCTCAGCATCCCGAGTAGCTGGGATTACAGGCATGAGCCACCTTGCCCGGCTAATTTTTGCTTTTTGTTTTGTTTTGAAGAGTCCCACTCTGTTGCCCAAGTTGGAGTGCAGTGGCACAATCTCAGCTCACTGCAACCTCCACCTCCCGGGTTCAAGCGATTCTCCTGCCTCAGCCTCCCAAGTAGCTGGGATTACAGGCATGTGCCACCACACCCAGCTATTTTTTGTAGTTTTAGTACAGACAGGGTTTCACAATGTTGGCTGGGCTGGTCTCAAACTCCTGACCTCAGGTGATCCACCCTCCTCAGCCTCCCAAAGTGCTGGGATTACAGGCTTGAGCCACCACGCCCAACCAATTTTTGCATTTATAGTAGAGACGGGGTTTCACCATGTTACCCAGGCTGATCACGAACTCTTGATGTTAGGCGATCAGTCTCCCAAAGTACTGAGATTACAAGCATGAGTCACCGCACCCAACCTCCCTTTTAAATTTTTTTAGAGACAGGAGCTCACTCTGTCACCTAAGCTGGAGTACAGTGGTACAATCACAGCCACTGCAGCCTTGACCTCCTGGGCTCAAGCGATCCCACAGCCTTAGCCTCCAGAGTAGCTGGAACTACAGGCATTCGCCACTATTCCTGGCTAATTTTTTAACTTTTTACTTTTTGGTGGACATAGGGTCTCACTCTTTGCCCAGACTGGTCTCAGACTCTTGGCTCCAAGGAATGCTCCTGCCTTGGCCTCCCAAATTGCTGGGATTACAGGTGTGAATGACCACATCCAGCCCAAAAAATTCTTTAAAGGAAGCCTCATTGTTGGTATAATGGTCTCCTCACGACAGCTTAGTAACGTCGACTTCACATTATAAAGACCAACCTAGCCCAGTTTTCAGAGATTAATTTCACCAATTCAGAATGCAAAAAGTAAAGAACAATAAAAATATAAAGTGCTCTGACTCAGAATGGTCTAAAAGATGAGTTAAAGCACAAATACACAGAAGGATTTGTGTGGGAGACCCCAGAGAAGTCAGCTGCTAATTGTCAGCGCTGTCAAAGTCAACTACCATGAGTCTCCTCCAGACTAGGTTTATAACCCAGCTGCATTTCTTACTTGTTACATTTCATTCTTGGGGTTACTAGAGTGATTTGAATGAGGCCTCCAGGAGGACGTGACATTTTATTAGCTAGTGATTTGAGGACATATTCTGATTGGCTCGTGGTTTACATACCATTCTGTGGAATAAAACCTCTGCTAGCTCTTGTAGCTTATGCAATTGGAAACAACAGGATCTAGATGGAGATTAAATGCTATGGGGTCTATCCTTAGGCAGGCATTTCACCAGGATTCTCAATGGATTGTGTCCAGACTCAGAGTAACCTGGTCATATATAACCTTGGCAATATTCATGCTGTGCTTCTTCCCTTCCACCATCAAGGCTCTGGATGCTGGAAGAAACAAGGTTCAACTCTTTTTTTTTCTCCCTAAGCCACTCAATGCCTTTTTAGATATATGGGATGATGGTGAGAGAAAGGTTCTGAAAGAAAGAGCCTTCAGTGCTTCCCTTCAGTTTCTATAGGGAAAGGGCTGGGCACTCTGATCTAGATTCTACTACTATATTGAGGAAAATGTAACATTTCAAGAAAAAAATAAAATTAGGTACTATTAGGAAGAAGGAGTGGATGTAGGCAAGCAAAAACAATAAATATTCACTATCCTGGGGAAGGGGCCTTCATTGTCAGGCAAATGTGTTCAAATACAGGGACATAAAAAGGAATTTGGAAGTATAGACCAAATACAAAAAGAACAGAATCAAAAAGATCTCGAGTTTGGGGAGCATACCTTCTAAGGAGCATACTTCCTAAGGTCATGACCCAGAAGTGATGCATATTACTTTCAGCCACATCATCTTGTCTATGATTTGGTTGGGCAGGCCTAGCTGCAATCCAGGTGAAACTCATCAAATCTGTTATTAAAGGAAGAAGGGGAAAGTAGATCCTGGGACAACTGGCAGTATCTCACACTGACAATACCAAGTTCTAATGAGGCTGTGTAGAACTGAAATTCACATATAGTGTTGATGGGAGTATAAATATATACTTAGAGTAATTTAAACCGGGTGCAGTGGCTCACGCCTGTAATCCCAGCACTTTGGAAGGCTGAGGCAGGCATATCACCTAAGATCAGGAGTTGGAAACCAGTCTGGCCAACATGGTGAAATCCCACCTCTATTAAAAATACAAAAATTAGCTGGGCGTGGTGGTGCATGCCTGTAGTCACAGCTACTCGGGAGCCTGAGGCAGGAGAATCACTAGAACCTGGGAGGTGAAGGTTGCAGTGAGCTGAGATCACACCACTGCAGTCCAGTCTGGGCAATAGAGCAACACTCCATCTCCCCTCTCCTCTCCTCCCCTCCCCTCCCCTCCCCTCCCCTCCCCTCTCCTCCCCTCCCCTCCCCTCCCCTCCCCTCCCCTCCCCTCCCCTCTCCTCTCCTCTCCTCCTCTCTCTCTTTCTTTCTTGATAGAGTCTTGCTCTGTTGCCCAGGCTGGAGTGCAGTGGCACGATCTTGGCTCACTGCAAGCTCCTCCTCCCAGGTTCACGCAATTCTGCCTCAGCCTCCTGAGTAGCTGGGACTAGAGGCGCCCGCCACCATGCCCGGCTAATTTTTTGTATTTTTAGTAGAGATAGGGTTTCACTGTGTTAGCCAGGATGGTCTTGATCTCCTGAGCTCGTGGTCCGCCCACCTCAGCCTCATTACAGGCATGAGCCACCACGCCCAGCCTTACATGCTTTATTTCTTTAGCTAATTAATCCAGATTTTTTCCTCTCAATCATGTTAATTTTTTAGTAGTAGTATTAATAAATTATTACTTACAAGTACATTGATAACAGAAATTGCACTGAGAAACAAAACAGACACAGGCCAAGTTTTTTGAATTTCAAATATGTTTATATTAACATATTCTATTTTAGAAAAGCAGCACAAAGAATATGTCTTCAGTGGTTTATGTAATAAAAAGTCATCTATGGGTCAGTCCGTTATACTTATTAAAGTGTATCTCCCACTTTTAAATTTCTAGAGTGAGCGAACATATTGTGTAATATTTGTGGTGTAACTTATAATACACAATATATAATACACACAATACACACAGTATATAATACACAATAATAATTCAGAGACTATTTAATGATGACCTATTACGAGCTTAGATACCTCAGATTAAAATTTCTAGGGCATTAACATTTTCCTTTTGAAGATGTATTTGCTGTGATAAACTACAGTGACCACTTGGAATACATAGAACTGTGTGTGTCAAGGAACACATAGCATTACATATGAAATAAAGCATAAGTATTTATACATACCTGCAACCTGTGTTTTGTTTGATTGCATCACGTAAAGCCCAATCTTCAAATAATATTGAAAACAGCCTTTAAAATAAAGCTTAGGGAAGACATGGTGTCTCATGCCTGTAATCCCAGTACTTTGGGGGGCTGAGGTGGGCGATCGCTTGAGCTCAGGAGTTTGAGACCAACCTAGGCAACATGGCGAAACTCCATCTCTACAATAAATACAAAAATTAGCTGGGTGTGGTGTCCCAGATACTTGGGAGGCTGAGGTGGAAGGATGGCTTGAGCCAAGGAGGCAGAAGTTGCAGTGAGCTGAGATCATGCCACTGCACTCCAGTCTGGGTGACAGAGCCAGACCCTGCCTCAAAAGCAAGCAAACAAACAAACAAACAAAAACCAATAAAACAACCTTAAATGGATATGATGTTCAGAGCAACAGTTCCTTTGATAATTAAACTTTCATTTCCCACTGTGCATTGCTTTGATCTACATATCTATATTTACTTTTGTGTTTTTTTTAAAAAGATAACATTAAATTTACCATCTGCTATGATTTGAATGTCTCTTCTCCAAAATCTACATGATGTCACTGTGATAGTATTAAGAGGTGGCATTTTTGTTTTTTATTTTGAGATAGAGTTTCACTCTTGTTGCTTAGACTGGAGTGCAATGGTATGATCTTGGCTCACTGCAACCTCCACCTCCCAGGTTTAAGCAATTCTCCAGCCTTAACCTCCTGAGTAGCTAGGATTACAAGCATGTGCTACCATGCCCAGCTAATTTTTTTGTATTTTTAGTAGAGGTGGGGTTTCACCATGTTGGCCAGGCTGGTCTCGAACTCCTGACCTCAGGTGATCCATCTGCCTTGGCCTCCCATAGTACTGGGATTACAGGCATGAGTCATGGCACCTGGCCAAGAGGTGGGATCTTTAAGAGGTAATTAGGCCCGTAGGGCTCCTCCCTCATTAACAGGATTAAGGCCCTTACAAAAGAAGCTTTATGCCACCTTCGACTAGCTTGTCATCTGTTTTCCATGTGAGGACACAGCAAAAAGGCCCTCACCAGATGCCAGTGCCTTCATCTTGGACTTCCCTTACACTCCAGAACTGTGAAAAAATAAATTTCTGGGTTTTTTTTTGAGACAGAGTTTTGCTCTTGTTGCTCAAGCTGGAGTGCAATGGTGCAATCTTGGCTCACTGCAACCTCCACCTCCCAGGTTCAAGCGATTCTCCTGCCTCAGCCTCCCGAGTAGCTGGGATTACAGGCATAAGCCACCACACCCGGCTAATTTTGTATTTTTAGTAGAGATGAGGTTTCAACATGTTGGTCAGGCTGGTCTCGAACTCCCGACCTCAGGTGATCCGCCCACCTTGGCCTGCAAAAGTGCTGGGATTACAGGTGTGAGCCACCAAACTCCCAGTTTATTCCAGGAATTTTATAGTTTTAGGCCTTACATTTAGGTCTTTAATCCATTTTGAGTTAATTTTTGTATATGGTATAAGGTCCAACTTCATTATTTTGCATGTGGACATCCAACTTTCTCAACATAATTTGTTAAAGGGACTGCTCTTTCCCCAGTATTACCCTTGTTGAAAATCATTTGGCCAAATATCCAAGGGTTTATTTCTGGGGTCTCTATTCTGTTCCATTGGTCTACATACCTGTCTTTATGCCAGTACCATGCTTTCTTGATTACTGCTGCTTTGTAGTATGCAATCAGAAATTGTGAGACCTCCAACTTTAGTCTTCTTTTTCAAGATTTTTTTTTTTTTTTTTGCTATATGGGGTCTCTTGAGATTTTATATGAATTTTAGGATGGCTTTTTCTATTTCTGCAAAGAGTGTCATTGGGATTTCTTTTCTTTGTTTTTTTCTTTTTATTTTCTTTTTCTGAGATGGAGTCTTGCTATGTTGCCCAGGCTGGGGTGTAGTGGCGTGATCTTGGCTCACTGCAATCTCCATCTCCCAGGTTCAAGCAATTCTCCTGCCTCAGCCTCCCAAGTAGCTGGGACTACAAGCACGCACCACCACGCCTGGGTAATTTTTGTATTTTTTAGTAGAGATGGGGTTTCACCATGTTGGTTGGGCTGGTCTTGAACTCCTGACCTAGTGATCCGCCCACCTCGGCCTCTCAAAGTGCTGGGATTACAGGCATGAGCCACTGTGACCCGCCTGCCATTGGAATTTTCATAGGGATTACATTGAACTTGTAGATTGCTTTGGGTAGTATAGACATTTTAATGATACGAGGTCTTCTAATTCATGAGTGTGGGATGTCTTTCTATATTTTTTATCTTTTCAAAAAAAATTCTTTTAGCAATGTTCTATAATTTTCAGTGTACAAGTCGGTCACCTCTTTGGTTAGTTTTACTCTAAGTATTTTATCCTTTTTGATGTATAGCAAATGGGATTGGTTTCTTACTTTCTTTTTCAGATCAGTCATGTGATTATTACTATATAAAATGCTACTGATTTTTGTGTGTTGATTTTGTATCCTGAAACTGTGCTGAAATCATTTATTCATTGTAACAGTGTTTTGTGAATTCTTTAGGTATTTTGACATATAAGATCACATCATCTGTGAATAGAGATCATTTTACTTCCTTTCCAATTTGGATATCTTTTACTTGTTTTTCTTTTCTAACTGCTCCAACTCCAACTTTTTAACATATACTTTATCAGTTGGTATAGGCCAAGGTCATGCTGCAGTAATAAAAGCAAACAAACAACAACCCAAATATCAGTGGCTTAAAACAAGAAATGCGGCCGGGCGCGGTGGCTCAAGCCTGTAATCCCAGCACTTTGGGAGGCCGAGACGGGCGGATTACGAGGTCAGGAGATCGAGACCATCCTGGCTAACACGGTGAAACCCCGTCTCTACTAAAAATACAAAAAACTAGCCGGGCGAGGTGGCGGGCGCCTGTAGTCCCAGTTACTCCGGAGGCTGAGGCAGGAGAATGGCGTAAACCCGGGAGGCGGAGCTTGCAGTGAGCTGAGATCCGGCCACTGCAGTCCAGCCCGGGCTACAGAGCAAGACTCCGTCTCAAAAAAAAAAAAAAAAAAAAACAAGAAATGCTTACTTATCATTCACCCTAATGTTACCACCATGAACTGGCTAAGATGTTCTGTGGGAGCCAGGCCAAGTTAAGTTCCATTTCCAGGCTTTCATGATTACCAACTCAGGGCAAAGGGGGCACAGCTGATCACACAATGACTTAAAGCTTCTGTCAAGAAATGATATGTCATCTTCACTTACATTTCATTGGCCAAAGCAAGTCAACTTGCCACACCTGACTTTAAAGGTGGTGGGGAAGAGCAATGCTACCTTGGTCCATAAAGTAGAAAGCCAGAAATACTTGGTGACCAGCACAAGCCATTGCTACACTCTACCCTTCTGTTTACCAAATGTTGAACTCACTTTCCCAATCACAGGCAACGTATACACAATTCCCTCACCCACAGAGACAATCTTAAAGTCCTGTCCAGTAATGGCATCATGCTCAAGGACCACCACATCTAGGTGATGCAGAGTAGAGGTATATGTAGGTGATGCAAGCAAGGGGTATATGTAGTAGTTTCTATATCAGGAGGTGTGGCTTCACTTGATCTAGAGACCTATGCGCCAAAAGGACAAATAATCTGCCTTCAAACATCACATATACAATGGCAGAATAGGAACAGAACATCCACAGTGAACACTCCCATTTTAAAAAAGAAAAAAATCTGGGTGTGGTGGCTCATGCCTGTAATCCCAACACTTTTGGGGGGCTGAGGCGGGAGGATCACTTGAGGTCAGGAGTTCAAGACCAGCCTAGGCAACATGGCGAAACCCTGAGTGCTAAAAAAAAAAAAAAAAAAAAAAAAAAAAATACAAAAATTAGCCAGGTGTGGTGGTGCATAACTATAGTCCCAGCTACTCCAGAGGCTGAGGCAGGAGAATTGCTTGAACCCGAGAGGCAGAGTCTGCAGTGAGCCAAGATCACCCCATTGCACTCCAGCCTGGGTGACAGAGGGAGATTCCTCAAAAAAAAAAAAAAAAAAAAAAAAAAAAGAAGAATAAGAAGCAGCAGCCAGGCGCAGTGGCTCATGCCTGTAATCCCAGCACTTGGGAAGCTGAGGCATGTGGATCAAGAGGTCAGGAGATCAAGACCATCCTGGCCAACATGGTGAAACCTCATCTCTACTAAAAATACAAAAATTAGCTGGGTGTGTTGACGCATGCCTGTAATCCCAGCTACTCGAGAGTGAGGCAGGAGAATCCCTTGAACCTGGGAGGCAGAGGTTGCAGTGAGCTGAGATTGCACCACTGCACTCCAGACTGGTGACAAAGTGAGACTCTGTCTCAAAAAAAAAAAAAAAAAAAAAGAAAAAGAAAACAACGGACACACAGCAGTGACTAGTCTGGAGCACCCTACTTTGGGGATAATGAATTTAGAAAAGGTAAAAATAAAAAGATGGACAAAATATATCAGGCAAATGCAATACAAAAAGAAAAAGAAAAAGAAAGCAGAAGTCCTGTTCTTAATATCAGAAAAAGTAGAATTTAGGCCAAAAATCATTAAATGAGGCAAAAGGATATATTATAATGCCTGATATGGTTTGACTGTGTCCCTACCCAAATATCATCCTGAATTGTAGCTCCCATAATTCCCATGTATTGTGGGAGAGACCCGGTGAGAGTGCATTAAATCATGAGGGCAATTTCCCCCATACTGTTCTCGTGGTAGTGAATAAGTCTCACGAGATCTGATGGTTTTTTGGTTTTTGTGGGTTTTTTTGTTTGTTTGTTTTTGAGACGGAGTCTTGCTCTGCCGCTCAGGCTGGAATGTGGTGGTGCAATCTAGGCTCACTGTAAGCTCTGCCTCCTGGGTTCACGCCATTCTCCTGCCTCAGCCTCCCGAGTAGCTGGGACTACCGGCGCTCACCACCACGCCCGGCTAATTTTTTGTATTTTCAGTAGAGACGGGGTTTCACCATGTTAGCCAGGATGGTCTCGATCTCCTGACCTTGTGATCTGCCCGCCTCAGCCTCCCAAAGTGCTGGGATTAGATCTGATGGTTTTATAAGGAGTTTCCCTTTTCACTTGGCTCTCATTCTCTCCTCTGCCGCCATGTAAGACATGCCTTTCACTTTGCATCATGAGTGTGAAGCCTCCCTGGCCACATGGAACTGTGAGTCCATTAAACCTTTTTCTTTATAAATTACCAAGTCTCTGATATGTCTTTATCAGCAGCATGCAAATGGACTAGTACAACGCCAAAGGCTACAATTAGGAAGAACTATATCAGTTATAAGTATCCATGCACAAAACAATACAGTAGCAACTTTCATGAAATGGAAACACTAAGTAGTAAAAAAAAAAAAAAAAAAAACCAAAAAAACAAAAGGCCGGGTGTGGTGGCTCACACCTGTAATCCCAGCACTTTGGGAGGCTGAGGTGGGCAGATCATGAGGTCAGGAGTTCGAGACCAGCCTGGCCAACATGGTGAAACCCCGTCTCCACTAAAGATACAAAAAATTAGCCAGGCATGGTGGCGTACGCCTGTAATCCTAGCTACTTGAGAGGCTAAGGCAGGAGAATCGCTTGAACCCAGGAGGCAGAGGTTGCAGTGAGCTGAGATTGTGCCATTGTACTCCAGCCTGGGTGACAGGGCAAGACTCTGTCTCAAAAAGAAGGAAAAAAAAAACAAAAAAGAATGCACGAGTATTAGGACACTCTAATGTATTTTTCTGCTTTTGACTTCTGAGTCAAAAATAAAAAGTATAAGCATAGACTGGGCATGGGTGGGTAATCCCAGCACTTTGGGAGGCTGAGGTGGGTGGATCACCTGACGTCAGGGGTTCAAAACTAGCTTGGACAACATGGCAAAACCCCATCTCTACTAAAAATACAAAATTAGCCGAGCATGGTGGTGCATGCCTGTAATCCCAGCTACTTGGGAGACTGAAGCAGGAGAATCGCTTGAACCTGGGTGGTGGAGGTTGCAGTGAGCCGAAATCACACAATCGCACTCTAGCCTGGGCAATAAGAGTAAAACTCCATCTCAAAAAAAAAAAAAAAAAAAAAGTATAAGCATACAGAAGACCTAAATAATTAGGTAGATCTTATGGATAAATATTAAACCTACAAAACAGAGAGCGCACCTCCTTTTCAAGTGTACATTGTACTTTCATGACATTTTCCATGTGTTAGCCCACAAATAAAACCTCAATATTTTCCACTGAAAATATTCAAACAGCATATTCAAACAACATATTCTTTTTCCATTTTTTTCTTCTTTTTTTGAGACAGGGTCTCACTCTGTTGTTCAGGCGGGAGTTTAGTGGCGCGATCACAGCTCACTGTAGCCTCGACCTCCTCGGCTCAAGCGATCTTTCTGCCTCAGCCTCCCTAGTAGCTGGGACTATACAATTGCACCACGACATCCAGCAAATTTTTAAATTTTTTGTAGAGACAGAGTTTCGCCATGTTGCCCAGGCTGGTCTGAAACTCCTAGGCTCAAGTGATCCGCCCACTCAGCCTCCCAAAGTGCTGGGATTATAGTAATGAGCCTGGCCTATCTTTTCTGTTGTGTGTCCTTTTCCATCTTTTAATTAATGAAGTAAATTTACACACAATAAAATGCAATCATTTTGTGTGCATTTTGATTTGTTTTGACAAATCAATATATCAAGCAATCATCACAACAATCAAAATAGATAATTTTTGGAAACAATGAATTCCCCTCCCCACTAATTCCATTGTGCCTGTACCCAGCCAATACCCTACCTCCACCTCAGGTGAACAATGTTTACTTTCTTCTTTTCTTTTTCTTTTTTTTTTTCATGGACACCACTAATACCATAACAACGATTTACTTTTTATCATTATAGATTAGATTTGTCTTTTCTAGAGTTTCATGTAAATGGAATCATACAGTGTGTAGATGCTTCTTGACTTATGATGGAGCTACATCCCAATAAACCTTCTTTTTATTTTATTTTTTATAGAGATGGGGTCTCCCTATGTTGCCCAGGCTGGTCTCAAACTCCTGGGCATAAGTGATCCTCCTGCCTTGGCCTCCCAAAGTGCTGGATTACAGGCATGAGCCCACCATGCCCAGCCCCAATAAATCTTGTGTAAATCAAAATACTGTAAGCTGAAAATGCATACCCTAGTAAACCCATTGTAAAGTAAAAAAATCCTAAGTCAAACCATCCTAAGTCAGGCACCATCTGTATATTTTATATCTGGCTTCTTTCGCTTGACTCGGTTTTGCGATTCATGTACGTTGTTCTATCGGTGGTTTATACCTTTTATCGCTGAACAGTAGTATTCCATTGTGTGAATGCATCACATTTTGTTTATCCATTTATCTGGTTATGCAGGGGTCCCCAACCCATGGGCCACGAATCACTAGTGGCCAGTGGCCTGTTAGGAACTGGACCACATAGCAGGAGATGAATGGTGGGCAGGCAAGTGAAGCTTCATCTGTATTTACGGCCACTACCCATCGCTCACATTACCGCCTGAGCTCCTGTCAGATCAGCGGCGACGTTAAGAGTTTCATAGGAGCGTGAACCTTAATGTGAACTGCACAGGTAAGGGATCTAGGATGTGTGCTCCTTATGAGAAGCTAATGCCTGATGATCTGTCCCTGCCTCCCATCAACCCCAGATGGGACTGTCTAGTTACAGGAAAACAAACTCAGGGGTCCCACTGATTCTACATTATGGTGAGTTGTATAACTATTTCATTATGTATTACAATGTAATAATAATAGAAATAAAGTGCACAATAAATGTGATGTGCTCAAATCATCCAGAAACCATGCCCTACTGCCATCTGTGGAAAAACTGTCTTCCACAGTCCCTGGTGCCAAAAACATTGGGGACCACTGTGTTTATGGTTGCTTGGTTTGTTTCCACATTTGTTTAGTATGAAAAAAATAATATGAGCGGCTGGGTACGGTGGCTCACACTTGTAATCCCAGCACTTTGGGAGGCTGAAGTGGGCGGATCACGAGGTCAGGAGATCGAGACCATCCTGGCTAACACGGTGAAACCCCATCTCTACTAAAAATACAAAAAAATTAGCTGGGCGTGGTGGCATGTACCTGTAATTCCAGCTACTCAGGAGGCTGAGGCAGGAGAATCACTTGAACCAGGGAGGCAGAGGTTGCAGTGAGCTGAGATCGCACCACTGCACTCCAGCCTGGTGACAGAGTGAGACTCTGTCTCAAAAAAATAAAATAATAAAAAAATAATAATATGAGCATTTGTGTCCAAGTCTTTGTATGGACATGTATTTTCCTCTCTCTTGGGTAGATACCTAGTAGAGGAATTGTTGAGTTGTATGGTAAGTTTATTTTTCCCTTCTCTTTATTTCCAGCTATTCTGTGCTGTTGTGTTCTAGCTATGTCTGTAAATAAAGTACAGCCACAAGATTAAAAAAAAAAAAATACAACCTGAGTATCTGTCTTTTAATAAGGCTATTTAACCCAGTCACCTTCATCATGACTACTGCATGTAGTCATGTCATTATTCCCAAGGTAGTCATTGTCCTTATTTTAATAAAGCTATTCAACCCAGTCACATTCATCATGACTACTGCATGTAGTCATGTCATTATTCCCACTATCTTACTCTTTTTTTTTTTTTGAGACAGAGCCTCACTCTGTCGCCCAGGCTGGAGTGCAGTGGCGCAATCTCGGCTCACTGCAAGCTCCGCTTCCCAGGTTTGTGCCATTCTCCTGCCTCAGCCTCCCAAGTTGCTGGGACTACGGGCACCCGCCACCATGCCCAGCTAATTTTTTTTGTATGTTTTTAGTAGAGACGGGGTTTCACCATGCTAGCTAGGATGGTCTCAATCTCCTGACCTCGTGATCCACCCGCCTCGGCCTCCCAAAGTGCTGGATGACAGGTGAGAGCCACCGCGCCCAGTCCCTATCTTCCTTTGTTTTGTATTTACCACTGCTGCTGCTTCCCTCTCCTCTTCTGCATTTCTTTTTCCTTTTAGTTTTTAAAAAATTTACACATAATGAAACATACAGTTTGTAATGGTGCAATTCCATACATTTTGACAAATTCTGCTTTTTTAATGAGCTGAATTTCTCTTTTCTGTTGTCTCTTGGTTTAGGAGACATACATTCCATATTAATTACTATTGGGTATGGCTATGTAAAGTAAAACCCAGGTAGGCACTTCCAATGTGTTAGTAAATATGGTCTTTCAATTTTATTTTCTTTTATTTATTTATTTATTTATTTTTTTGAGACGGAGTCTTGCTCTGTCGCCCGGGCTGGAGTGCAGTGGCCGGATCTCTGCTCACTGCAAGCTCCGCCTCCCGGGTTTACGCCATTCTCCTGCCTCAGCCTCCCGAGTAGCGGGGACTACAGGCGCCCGCCACCCCGCCCGGCTAGTTTTTTGTGTGTTTTTTTTTAGTAGAGACGGGGTTTCACTGTGTTAGCCAGGATGGTCTCGATCTCCTGACCTCGTGATCCGCCCGTCTCGGCCTCCCAAAGTGCTGGGATTACAGGCTTGAGCCACCGCGCCCGGCCCAATTTTAAAGCTTATATTTAAAACTTTGAACAGTTCTCCCACAGAAAGAGCGTAACTCTCCAGTGAAAGCTCTGGTTACAACTAATTGGCTTGTCTTTGATATTCAGGTTTGAAATAATCACAATGGCAATGGGAATAAGAATATCATAATTGGCCTATCCAGGATGATTCCACCCATATTATTGGGGTGGGGGCAGCAAGAGGAGTGAGCCACAATCCAGTCCTATAACTTTTTTTTGAGAAAGAGTCTCACTCTGTAGTCCAAGCTGGAGTGCAGTGGTGTGATCTCGGCTCACTGCAACCTCTGCCTCCCGGGCTCAAGCGATTCTCATGCCTTAGCCTCCTGAGTAGCTGGGACTACAGGTGCGTGCCACCACGCGTGGCTCATTTTTTGTATTTTAGTAGAGACGGGGTTTCACCATGTTGTCCAGGGTGGTCTCAAACTCTTAAGCTCAGGCAATTCACCTGCCTCGGCCTCCCAAAGTGCTGGGATTACAGGCGTAAGCCACCACGCCCAGCCTGACGTTAATTTATTTAAGGAATTCTATACCAGTGATGAAGGAAGAGAAAGAATTATCTTCAGACCTTTTTCTTTCTATCTATTGTATATTTCTAAATAAACAATATTTTTGTGATATTAAAACTTAAAACCAATATCACACTGTACCTGTTCTACAATTTACTTTCTCTTAATAATAAATAGGTCATAGTTATTTCCATTTAAGTGATATAGCTCAATCTCATTTATATTATTTATGGTAAAAGACACATAACAGAAAATTTACCATCTTAACCATTTTATTTATTTTGAGATGGAGTTCTTCTCTGTCACCTAGGCTGGAGTACAGTGGCACAATCTCGGCTCACTGCAACCTCCACCTCCCAGGTTCAAGTGATTCTCCTGCCTCAGCCTCCTGAGTAGCTGGGATTATAGGTGCGTGCTGCCACACCCAGCTAATTTTTTTGTATTTTTAGTAGATACTGGGTTTTGCCATGTTGACCAGGCTGGTCTTGAACTCCTGACCTCAGGTGATCCGCCTGCCTTGTCCTCCCAAAGTGCTGGGATTTCAGGCATGAGCCACCCTGCCCAGCCATCTTACCCATTTTAAAGCATACAGTTCAATGGCTTTAGTGCATTCATACTGTTGTACAACCAATCTCCAGAACTCTTTTCATCTTGCAAAACTGAAACTCCACACCCATTAAACAACTGTCTATTCCCCAATCCCCATAGCCACTGGCAACCACCACACTACTTTCCATCTCCGTGAATTTGACTACTCTAGATACCTCATATAAGCGGAATCATACAGTACGTGTCTTTTTGTGACTGGCTTATTTCACTTCGCACAATGGCTTCAAGGTTCATCGATGTTACAGCATGTGTCAGAATTTCTTTCCTTTGTAAGGGTGACTCATATTCCATTGTATGTACAGAGCACATTTTGTTGATCTATTCATCTGTTGATGGACACTTGAGTTGCTTCCACCTCTTGGCTATTGTAAATAATGCTGTGATGAATATGGGTGTGCAAATACTCTCTTTAAGATCTTTCTTTTGATTCTTTTGAATACATGTCAAGAAGTGGAATTGCCGGAATCATGTGGTAATTCCATTTTTAACTTTTTGAGGAACTGCCATATTCTTTGTGGCTATATCATTTTACATTTCCATGAACCGTGCACAAGAGTTCGAATTTGCTTCTTTTAGAGACAGTGTCTTGCTCTGTTGCCCAGGCTGGAGTGCAGTGGCACAAGCATAGCTCACAGCAGCCTCGAATTCCTGGGCACAGGCCTCTCACCTCAGCCTCCAGAGTAGCTGGAACTATGGGCATGTGCAGTGCACAGCTAAGGGTTACAATTCCTACATATCCTCACAAATACTTTTCAATAACTATTGCTTCTTTCTTTTAATAGTGGCTAAGGGGTGTGAGGTAGCATCTCATTGTGGTTTTAATTTGTATTTCCCTAATGATTAGTGATACTGACCATCTTTTCACATGTTTCTTGGCCATTTGTGTACCTTCTTTGGAGAAATGTTTAAGTCCTTTGCCCATTTTAAACCTCCCTCATTTTTTGTAGATGTTCATGACATTCCATAGGTAAGACCTCCCCACCGATTTTTTTTTTTTTTTTTTTGAGACGGAATCTATCTTTGTCTTCAGGCTGGAGTGCAGTGGTACGATCTCGGCTCACTGTAACCCCTGTCTCCTGGGCTCAAGCAATTCTTGTGCCTCAGCCTCCTGAGTAGCTGGGACTACAGGTGTGCACCACTACACCCGGCTAATTTTTTGTTTTTTAGTAGAGAGAGGTTTTCTCCATGTTGCCCAGGGTGGTCTTGAACTCCTGAGGTCAAGAAATCCACCCACCTCAGCCTTCCAAGGTGCTAGGATTACAGGTGTGAGTCACCATGCCTGGCTATAGTTAAGATCCTTTTGATGGACATTTAGTTTAAGTTTTTCTCTTTTATAAGCAGCAGTGCAGTAAACATCCTTCTGCCTGCTTCCTTGTACACATGTGAATGTTTCTTCACATACATATCACATTGTCCATGCAGAGGTATTTTAAAGTAAATCACCTGTATGATACTATTAAGTAACCAAAACAATAGAATTGGGCTCACAGGTATCCGCAATTTTTATTTTAGTGGATCTTGCCAACAGCTGTAAAAAATGGTCATAAATATTTGTACTTCTGTCAGCATGACATCAGTACTCATTTCTCCAAACCCTTGTTATATGTATTGGAAAATCTGATCAGTCACTTGTTTTTTAGGGGAGGGGAGTGTCTTGCACAGAAATCTGTAATTTTAATATATTCAAACTTTTCAATCTTTTTAGATTCTGCTTAACAATTCTATCCAAAGGCGATAAACACATTTTTCTTCATATTTATTTTCCTAATGCTTCCATAGCTTAGAAATAAGTTTAGGCTGGGTGCAGTGGCTCATGCCCATAATCCCAACACTTTAGAAGGCCAAGGTGGGCAATATGGCAAAATCCCATCTCTATAAGAAATACAAAAATCCTAGCTCCTTGAGAGGCTGGGGTGGATCATTAGGGCCTGGGAAGGTCAAGGATGCAGTGAGCCGTGATTGTGCCAACGTACTGCTGCCTGGTGACAGAGTGAGAAACTGTCTCAAAAAAAAAAAAAAAAAAAAAAAAAAAAGTAGGTCTTTGATCCACTTGGAATATTTTTATGAATCACGTGAAGTAGGAATCAATTTTTTTTTTTTTTTTTTTTTTTTGAGACAGAGTGTCACTCTTGCCAAGGCTGGAGTGCAATGGCATGATCTCGGCTCATCGCAACCTCCATCTCCCAGGTTCAAGTGATTCTTCTACCTCAGGCTCCTGAGTAGCTGGGATTACAGGCATTCGCCACCATGCCTGCCTAATTTTTTTTGTATTTTTAGTAGAGATGGGGTTTCTCCATGTTGGTCAGGCTGGTCTCCGCCTCCCGACCTCAGGTGATCTGCCCGCCTTGGCCTCCCAAAGTGTTGGGATTACAGGCGTGAGCCACTGCGCCCAGCCTAATTTTTTTTTTCAAATGGATAGCCACCTTGCCATGGTGTAATAATCAGTAACATTTACTGAACAACACTTCCTTGGGCCAGGTACTATTCAATTTAATCTCACTTTATCAGGTTTGCTTTGAGGATTAAGCATTTTAAAGAGGAAACAAGGAAGGCAACATCATGGTTATATGGTTTGTCCAATTCATACAGATACTAACTGGTGGAATTAGTATTCTAACACTAACGGAATGACTCCAGACTATTTGGCCTTTTAAGAAAATTTCCTTTTCCCACAGAAATGAAATACCACCTTAATAGTATACCAAATTCCCACAAATACATAGGTTTTTTTGTTTGTTTGTTTTTGAGACAGTGTTTCACTCTGTCACCCAGGCTGGAATACAGTGGTGCAATCTCAGCTCACTGCAACCTCTGCCTCCCTGGTTCAAGCGATTCGCCTGCCTCAGCCTCCCAAGTAGTTGGGACTACAGGCATGCACCACCACGCCCAGTTAATTCTGGAAATTTTTAGTAGAGATGGGGTTTACACCATGTTGGCCAGGCTGGTCTCAAACTCCTGACCTCAAGTGATCTGCCTGCCTCAGTCTCCCAAAGTGCTGGGATTTAAAAAAATTATTTATTTATTTTTTTGAGACGGAGTCTCGCTCTGTTGCCCAGGCTGGAGTGCAGTGGCGTGATCTTGGCTCACTGCAAGCTCCGCCTCCTGGGTTCACGCAATTCTGCCTCAGTTTCCCGAGTAGCTGGGACTACAGGTGCCCACCACCATGCCCGGCTAATTTTTTGTATTTTTAGTAGAAACAGGGTTTCACCGTGTTAGCCAGGATGGTCTCCATCTCCTGACCTCGTGATTCTCCCGCCTCGGCCTCCCAAAGTGCTGGGATTACAGGCTTGAGCCACAGCACCCAGCCAGTGCTGGGATTATATATAGGTTTGTTAATGGATTTTCTGTGTTGTTTCAATGATCTATTTGTTTATTCTATTTATTTATTTTTTATTTTTGAGACAGTTTCACTGTCGTTACCCAGGCTGGAGTGTAATGGTGTGATCTCGGCTCACCACAGCCTCTGCCTCATAGGTTCAAGAAATTCTCCTGCCTCAGCCTCCTGAGTAGCTGGGATTACAGGCATGTGCCACCACACCTGGCTAATTTTGTATTTTTAGTAGAAATGGGGTTTCTTCATGTTGGTCACGCTGGTCTCCAACTCCCTACCTCAGCTGCCTGCCTCAGCCTCCCAAAGTGCTGGGATTACAGGCATGAGGCACCGCGCCCAACTATTTGTTTATTCTTACACTACCTGTGATCATTTAAAAAATCTAATCTGGGCTGCAGATTAATCTAAAGTGGCTCACGCCTGCAATCCCAGCATTCTGGGAGGCCGAGGCAGGAGGATAGCTTGAGCCCAGGAGTTCGAGACCAGCCTGGGCAACATAGGGTGAAACCCTGTCTCTACAAAAATATAAAATAATTAGCTGGGAGTAGTGGCACATGCCTATAGTCCTTGCTACTCCAGAGTGAGGCAGGAGGATGACTTGAGCCCAGGAGATTGAGGCTGCAGTGAGCTGTGATTCCATCACTGCACTCCAACCTGGGCAACAGAGACAGATCCTGTCCCTAAAAAAGAAAAACCAACAACCCCACCCCCCACCCAATCTGATCATGTTATCCATTCTGCTTGAAATTTTAATAGCACCTCATTTATTTATTTATTTATTTTGAGACGGAATTTCACTCTGGTTGCCCAGGCTGGAGTGCAATGGCGTGGTCTCGGCTCACCGCAACCTCCGCCTCCCAGGTTCAAGAGATTCTCCTGCCTCAGCCTTCCAAGTAGCTGGGATTACAGGTTTCTGCCACCACGCCCGGCTAATTTTTGTATTTTTAATTGAGATGAGGTTTCACCATGTTGGCCAGGCTGGTCTCTAACTTCTGACCTCAGGTGATCCGCTCACCCCGGCCTCCCAAAGTGCTAGGATTATAGGCATGAGCCACCATGCCCGGCCAATAGCACCCTATTGACCTATGGATTAAGTCCAGACCCTTTGGCATGTCATGTAAGACCCTCTCCTTCCTCTGGAGTCTCATGTGGGTACAGAACCCTTCCCTGATGAGATTCCCTATATTCTAGTCATAAAAACCTTCTGGTAGCTATCTGAACAGGCCAAGCACATTCACTCTGAGTAACACTGTACGTCCTTGCTTTTGTTCATATTGTTTCCTATGCTTCATCTTCTATTCCTAATTTATTGGAGAAGCACCTATTCATTTTCAAGATTAGCTCACACTACATGACCACTGGCCTTTCCTCCCTCCCCATCCCAACCAGTAGAAAAAAATCATTCCACCTTTATGTGCCCATGACATGCTTCTGAAACTTTTACCCTAACACTGCTATTTTACGGTATTTATTCATTTACATGTTTTTCTCTCCCACCATAATGAGTGTCTTGAGGGCAGGACCATATCTTATTAAGCACCTAATATACATTTAATAAATGTTTATTGAGTAAGTCAGTATAAAACAATGACCATCAAATTATGTGAGCAATCATCAGAATATCTGATTTCTAAAAAGATGCAACAAAATTTTTTTATTGTAAATTGACAGTTTATAATTGTACAAATTTATGAGTTACAAAGTGATGTCATAAATTGTGGATAGAATATGGAATAGTTAAATCAAGCTAGTTAACATATCCAATACTTCAAATACATTTCTGTGATGAGAATATCAATTTTGAAATGTATAATGCTCCATTAAGTATAATGCGCCACACTGTACAACAGAACTCAAAAAAAGTATAAAACATATTCTTCTTGTCTGAGATTTTATACCCTTTGACCAGCATTAATTTTTTTTTTTGATGAGAACATCAATTTTGAAATGTATAATACTCCGTTAAGTATAATGCGCCACACTGTACAACAGAACTCAAAAAAAGTATAAAACATATTCTTCTTGTCTGAGATTTTATACCCTTTGACCAGCATTAATTTTTTTTTTTGATGAGAACATCAATTTTGAAATGTATAATACTCCATTAAGTATAATGCGCTACACTGTACAACAGAACTCAAAAAAAGTATAAAACATATTCTTCTTGTCTGAGATTTTATACCCTTTGACCAGCATTAATTTTTTTTGTTGTTTTTTTGAGACAGTCTCACTCTGTCACCCAGGCTGGAATGCAGTGGTGCAATCTCAGCTCACTGCAACCTCCGCCTCCTGGGTTCAAGAGGTTCTCCTGCCTCGGCCTCCCCAGTAGCTGGGATTATAGGCACGTGACACCACACCCAGCTAATTTTTTTGTAGTTTTAGTAGAGATGGGGTTTTGCCATGTTGTCCAGGCTGGTCTCGAACTCCTGACCTCAGGTGATCCACCCACCTTGGCCTCCCAAAGTGCTGGGATTACAGGTGTGAGCCACCGTGCCTGGCCTAATTTTTATGAGACAAAATATCAATTTCAGAACAGCATCAGTGACCAGGCACAGTGGCTCATGCCTGTAATCCCAGCACTTTGGGAGGCTGAGGTGGGCAGATCATGAGGTCAAGAGACCAAGACCATCCTGGCCCACATGGTGAAACCCTGTCTCTACTAAAAATACAAAAATTAGCTGGGCGTGGTGGCATGCACCTGTAGTCCCAGCTACTCCACAGGCTGAGGCATGAAAATCGCTTGAACCTGGGAGGCAGAGGTTGCGGTGAGCCGAGATCGCGCCACTGCACTCCAGCCTGGTGACAGAGCGAGACTCCGTCTCAAAACAAACAAACATACAAACAAACAACAAAAAAGCAGCATCAGAAAGTGAGCAGACCAGGCACGGTGGCTCACGCCTGTAATTCCAGCACTTTGGGGGTCCGAGGCATATTTTTCTGTATTGAAAATACGAAAGTATTTGTCTCTAATAAAAAAAAAAAAAAAATTAGTTGGGCACGGTGGCATGTACTTGTAATCCCAGCTACTCAGGAGGCTGAGGCAGGAGAATCAATTGAACCTGGGAGGCAGGGGTTGCAGTAAGCCCAGATTGCGCCACTGCACTCCAGCCTGGTGACAGAGCAAAACTTCGTCTCAAGAAAAAAAAAAAAAAAAGAGTGAGCATATCTAACTACCCTCAGCTCATAATAGGGCAAATGGGTCAACAGAATAATAATTCATGCTATTGCACTGGAAAAGGAATTAAAAGAAATTTAAAAACGTGTAAGCACAAACTCAGTTGTATGTAAGAGAACCCAATTCCCTGTGAGAAAGAGAAAGAGCTGGAGTCCTTTAAAAATTAACTGCCTGTTTTCTGTGGCTAGTGAGCCTTACCTCTCCTCCTTTCCCAGGCATTGTAAATACCCTGTTTCTCTAGCTGTGCAGCTGCAAGGTAACTATACAGATAAACTCAAGTCATAAAACATGTTTTTCCTTGAAAAGAAAGAAATGATGTAATGCATGTCTCAATTAATTGTCTTTCTCACTTCTATAATATGCTTCTCCCTGCACAGATCCTGCCCCGCCACCCCACAACATGCTTAAAAGGTAACTTAACTCTTTGTTCAGGGCTCAGTCCTTTGGATGTTAATCCAACTGGTCCAGTGCACCTAAATAATAAATATCTTCCTGAACTCCCATCGGTCTGATTCCTTAAAAATCCCGCTACATTTCGTGTAATGAACTGGCAACAAGAGAAAGCTGGTTGAAGAAAGGCAGAGGAATTGTGTCTTATAAGAATTAGAATCGAGGGGCTCCATAATCATCTGGCATCCGTTCGATGTTGTATCTGACCAGGACAAAAAATTAACACTGGTAAGAAAGATGGGAAGAGAACCCATCTAAAAACCCATCCTTTACAGACTGCAATACTCTCACCCCCACTCTGAATCCTTTTTGTCAGTGGGAACAATTTAGGGGAGCATCATAATGAATGATTCACAGCAAAATGCTGACTATAATACAGTATGATTGTTTTTTCAAAGTCACACAAGTCAGCAAGAGGGGAACCGAGGATCTGAGATCAGTAAGTCCAACTTCTTAGTCCATAGATTTCCTACCACATTGTGCTCTCCCCAAGCTGAAAAGCTGGAAAATAAGTCTGAGGACTGACATAAATTAGCCAAGAAGGATAATAGCTTTTTTTTTTTTTTAAATAAGCTTTCCATTTCTCAGATGAGGTGTTAATAAAAAAAAATCTTTCAAAATAGGTATTTCTGGCCAAAAAGATTAGCTTGATTTAAATTATTGCTTTTGTTTAAAACAATACATCTATTTCTTCCAGTAATCTTATTCTAACAATTTAAATGTTTGCCTCATTCCTTAAATCCTCTCTCTTTTGCCCTAGCTCTTGCTTTGTCTCATTTTTTCAAACATAACTATGTAAACATTTGACACAACAATTTCTTTCAAATCCTTTATAACCTTATCACTTGTCCTCATTTTCAATTGATATCAATTATATATTTCTATTCCCTTCCCCAAGAGAAATCTCTCACCTGTGGTTAGAAATGTACATGATAGGAACTCCAGGAATCTTACGGATTCTTCTTTTAAGGTCCCGGTCAACTGTGGCCACAATGTAACACTTATGCTGTAAGAGACATGGAGTGATGTTCACACTGAGGTCATTGAGCACGCTTAGTGACTACTGGATAATGGCACAACCACTGACTAATCTAAGAATAGTTCATTTTCACAGTAAGTAGCGAAGGGCAGGCTGTAACAATTTGTTGAGTAGCTACTATGATCTAGGAGCTCTTAATCTTGTTATATAAAATAAACAAGTTGCCTGGGCTGAATGCAGCATTAAGAATCTTGAGGAGGAGAAGGTTGAAAAGCATTCACAAGCTACAAACTGTTTTCTGCTCATAAATGAAAGGGACTTTCACGCTTGGGGCAGACAATTCTTTAGTTTTGGGAAAATGCTCCGAGGAACTCCATGGAGATAAAAAGTGCCTTAATTTGGAGGCCATAGCTCCCTCCTTTCCCTAGATCTTGGGGCTTGGGTGTGCTCTGGGCCTACTGATGTTAGAGGTAGGCTACCCCTGAAACAGGAAGCCTAAATAGGATTTTCAGGGCCTGAAACTAGAGCCTAGCGGTTATAAAAGCAGTAACATTTAGCTGTCAGGTGAAAGCTATTTTGTAGGAAGCTTCATTTCTGTCATGTCTGACTCTCCTACTGAGTTTTATATAAAGTGGCAGAGTGGTGTCAGCTGTGCTGTGGGAAATACTGGTCCCACCTATGGGTTGAAGTGACTAAAGGGATGGCTCTGTGGTCAGCAGATGAAGATTATCATCAGCAAAGAGAGGCCCTTATAAAATCACTCAGTAGCAGAAGTCCTTGTGGTGCTTAATGAAGGAATTAAAAACCTACTTATTCTAGGGTATGTGTGAAATAGCACCTTGGGAGACTCTCAGATATAACTAAGAAGCACTTTTGGATTAGGCATCATGAAGAGAAACAAAATTCCTACATCAAAAGTAAATGGGTTCCACATTAACTCACTTAAAATCATTTTACAGAGATTTGTGAGATAAAGAATCAGTTAAATGTCCCAAATCACATAGCCAGTAAATGCAGGTGCTGAGATGTGAAACCCGTGTCTCCTCCCCAAGCCTGTGCTCTTTTCATTATGGTTAGAGTATACATTTTCAATCCACTTTCTCAAGTAAATGAAGACACCTATGCTTTTTACGAAGGAATGCTATGCCATTTTTTTTTAAACCACAATGTATATTCCTAGATGCTTTACTGACCATGAACATTCAGAAGACAATAGTTTACATTGTTTTTTTAAAGCACAAAGTAAACAGTTATGAACTGATAATACCTGAGTTACTCTCTGTACTAAGCAGTCATCTGCATAAGTCCCTTTGTGTGTACATGGTAATCGTTCAAATCTTGGATCCTTGGCGATCCTGTAGGTGGATTAAAGAAAACGTTCAATCAACTGGATAACTTTCTGAGTTTTAATCAGTGCAATAAAAGTAACATGATCTACGCAGAGATTTTAAGGCACTACTCTCCTGAAGTTTATCCTCTCACTGGAAAGACAATTCACGGGGCAGGGAATGAAGGCTTCCTGCCTGACAGCTGGTGTGCTTTGGATCATTTAATCATCACAAAATTCTGAGTTATTATATATCTATTCTACAGACGAGGAAGCAGGCTTAGAGAGATTAAATTACTTTATTCAAAGCTATACAGCTGGGAAAAGCCAGGATTCAAAAACAAAACCCATTTTAACCTAACCATTACACTTTTAAGAAGCTGTCTTACACACAAATGAACAAGAATATAGGCACAAGGATGATCCCTCAGCACAGTTTACAGTAAGTGAAAAAATCAAAATATCCATTAGAAAGGTAAAAGTTAAACATATTCTGGTGACCTTATCCTATTAAAAAAAAAAATGAGGTATAGCTGTACGTACCAATGTGGAAGGACCTACGCTAAATTGTTGAATAAACAAAGCAGGGCATATGCATGCATATATATATATATATAATTTAATTAATAAAATACAAATCCTTCTTTCCGATACTCTTTATCTAGATTTGCATTTGCACAGAAAAAGGTCTGGAAAAATATATTAACCTTTCTCAGTTGTCACTCTTGGGGTATTAGAATGGACGAAGTATGAATGTAGAGGCAGACTTTTACCTTTTACTATATGTATATGCTTATATTGTTTGCCATAAATCATTCAAACATGTATTATTTCCATACATATTTGAAAAAGAAAAACCCCAACTCTGTGTGACTCTGAGAGCCATGCTCTTTCTATTAACAATGATGATGAGTCACTGAAACGAAGAAAAATACAAGACAGCACATATGTATCAAGTACAACACAAATACTACTCCGTATTGCAGTAGTTCAGTGCTAGGTCAATGTGGGTTGGGAATATTTAGAAAAAAATGACATAGGGGTGAAATAAGATTAAAGAATGTGCCAAGCAATGTGAGGGTACCAAATAGGACACCAGACAACTGTAAAATGGTTTCTTGGTGTTTGGGGAAGAGTAAACACATCTTTCTGGCTGGGGGAAGAGTGTTTGTGGAGAGAAAAATGAAATGGGGCTAGAAAGAGTCTCCAGTGCTAGGCTGAGAAGTGTGATGACACAGGTAATGAGGAGTCATTAAAGATTTCTGGGGGACAAAGTGGTAAGAACAAAGCTCTGTCTTGGAAAAACTAAGCAGGCTGTGCTGGGGAGGATATGCTAGAGGGAGGATGGACTGGTTGCTGACAAACTAGGTGGGCAACAGTCTAGGACTATGCTCTTTCGGTTATCTCTTTACTCCTGAAATCACTTATCTCCTCTCTACTAGCTCTTTCCCAGAAACATACTAACATGCTGTCGTATATTCTCTGTCTTAAAAAAAAGAAAAATAATCTTTTTACCTATACCCCCCTCCAGCTAACACCCCATTTCTGCATCTCTTGACAGCCAAACTTAGTGTTTCCACTTGGTGCCTCTACTTTCTCTCCTCTCATTCCTTGTTTTTATTGTTTTAAAAATTGCCAGGCTGGGTGTGGAGGATCATGACTATAATCTCAGCACTCTGGGAGGCCAAAGCAGGAAGATCACTTGAGACCAGGAGTTTGAGACCAGCTGGGCAACATAGTGAGACCCTATCTCTACCAAAAAAAATTTTTTTTTCCCAGAGATGGAGTCTCACTCTGTCACCCAGACTGGAGTGCAGTGGCACGATCCTAGCTCACTGCAACCTCTGCCTCCCAGATTCAAGTGATTCTCCTGCTTCAGCCTCCTGAGTAGCTGGGATTATGGGCATGTTAGCCAAGCTGGTCTGGAACTCCCGACCTCAGATGATCTGCCTACCTCAGCCTCCCAAAGTGCTGGGATTATAGGTGTGAGCCACCATGCCCAGCCTTTTTGAGATGGAGTCTTGCTCTGTTGCCTAGGCTGGAGTGCAGTGGCATGATCTTGGCTCACTGCAGCCTCTGCCTCCTAGGCTCAAGCAATTCTCCTGCCTCAGCATCCCTAGTAGCTGGGATTATAGGTGCCTGCCACTATGCCCAGCTAATTTTTGTGTTTTTAGCAGAGATGAGGTTTCACCACATTGGTCAGGCTGGTCTTGAACTCCTAGTCTCAGGTGATCTGCCCGCCACAGCCTTCCTAAGTGCCAGGATTACAGGCATGAACCACCATGCCCGGCCTCTACCAAGCAAATTTTTAAAAAATTAGCCATGCAAAAGGAAAAAAAAAAAATCAGACACGCATAGTGGTATGTACCTGTAGTCCCAGCTACTTGGGAGGCCGAAGCAGGAGGATCACTTGAGCCAGAGAGGTTAAGGCTGTAGTGAGCTGTGATAGCATCACTGCACTCCAGCCTGGGCGACACAGTGAGAATGTGTCTTTAAAAAAAAAAAAAAAAAAAGCATATACACATATCTATAAACAATGCAGAATTGGTTTGCATGTTTTTAGACTTTAGATAAATGGTGTACTCCACATATGTTCTTGCTTTTTTTTTTTTTTTTTAAGAGACTGCAGTCTTGTTGTCTAGGCTGGCTTGAAACTCCTAGGCTCAGGTGATCCTTCTGCCTCAGCTTCCCAAGTAACTGGAACTAGAGGTGTGTGTAACAGTGCTCAGCATTGCTCTTTTTCTTTTTTTTTAAGACAGGGTCTTGCTGTCTCCCAGGCTAGAGTGCAGTGGTATGATCTCAAACCTCCCTGGCTCAAACAATCCTTCTACCTCAGCCTCCCAAGTAGCTGGGAATACAAGTACCTGCCACCATGCCTAACTAATTTGAAAATGTTTCATAGACATTGGGTCTCACTATGTTGCCCAGGCTGGTCTCAAATTCCTGGGCTCAAAGAATCCTCCCACTTCGGGCTCCCAATACTGCTGGGATTACAGGAGTGAGCCACAGTGCCTGACTGCTGCTTTTTTTTATATATATTTTATATTGTTTTTGAGATTCATCCATATTGACACATAACTCTAGTTCACTCATCTTCACTCTTGTATAGTATTTTATTAACAAGCATTCCACAGCTTACCTATTCTTTTCTTTCTTTTTTAAAGAGACAAGGTCTCACTTTGTTTTCGGGGCTGGAGTGGAGTGGTGTGATCATAGCTCACTGCAACCTCGAACTCCTGGGCTCAAGCAATTCTCTTGGCTCAACCGCCACAGTAGCTATGACTACAGGCATATGCCACCACGCCTGGCTAATTTTTTAAAATTTGTAGAGCCAGGGTCTCATTATGTTGGCCAGGCTGGTCTTAAACTCCTGGGCTCAAGCAATCCTCTCCACTTGGCCTCACAAAGTGTTGGGATTATACGTCAGCCTCTGTACCCAGTCCTATTTTTTTTTTTTTTGGAGACAGAGTCTTGCTCTGTAGCCCAGGCTGGAGTACAGTGGCACGACCTTGGCTCACTGAAACCTCTGCCTCCTGGGTTCAAATGATTCTCCTGCCTCAGCCTCCAGAGTAGCTGGGATTACAGGTGCCCGCCACCATGCCTGGCTAATTTTTGTATTTTAGTAGAGACAGGGTTTCACCATGTTCAGGATCACTCCTGATCTCAAATGATCTGCCTGCCTCGGCCTCCCAAAGTGCTGGGATTACAGGCATGAGCCACCATGCCTGGCCATCCTTTATTTCCTTAATGGCTTAAGAAAAGTCATTTCTTTTGGCTGCCTGCAATTTTTTGCTATTATATACATAAAAAGATGCCAATATTTGACTCCAATAGTAGGTGAACTTCTCTATAGCAATCTTTTTTTCTTTTTTCTTTTCTTTTTTTACCAGAACCCATAGCATTAGATTTTATCTAGCATACAGTATGTGCACATATACATATACACACATATAACAGCAAAAAAACTTTTGTGAAGCAGTACCCAATTTTTTCTACATATTCATGCTAATATTTTATAATTTCTTTCTTTCTTTTTTTTTTTTTTTGAGACAGAGTCTCACTCTATCACCCAGGCTAAAGTGCAGTGGTACCATCTCAGCTCACTGCTACCTCTGCCTCCTGGGCTCAAGCAATCTTCCCACCTCAGCCTCCCGAGTAGCTGAGACTACAGGTGTGTGCCACCATGCCTGGTTAATTTTTTTACTTTTTGGAGAGACAGGGTTTCACCATGATGCCCAGGCTGGACTGGAAATCCTGGGCTCAAACAATCTGTTCGCCTCAGCCTCCCAAGGTGTTGGGATTACAGTCATGAGCCACCATGCCCAGCCTAGTTTCTTCTATTACACTAAAAAATATACTCAGGGGTCGGGCGTGGTGGCTTATGCCTATAATCCCAGCACTTTGAGAGGCCAAGGTGGGAGGATCACTTGAGCCCACGACTTCAAGACTAGTCTGGGCAACATGGTGAGACCTCGTCTCTACTGAAATTTTAAAAAACTGGCCATGTAAGGTGTTGCATGCCTGTAGTCCCAGCTACTTGAGGGTGCTGAGGCAGGACGACTGCTTAAGCCCAGGAGGTCGAGGCTGCAGTGAGCCCTGATTGTGCCACTGCACTCCAGCCTGGGTGACAGAGCAATACCTTGCTTCAAAAACAAAACAAAACAAAAACAAAACAAAACAAACACAAAAAAACCCCCAAACCCACCATGCATCGTGATCCTTTAAACTAATTTAATTACCTATAGACTGTGATCTCCAGGTTAAAAGACTGTTGTTAAGAGTATGAACAACCTGGATTTTACCAGATATTGTCAAATTGCTCTCCAAAGTGATGACCAATTTATTATACCCTTAGTAGTTAAGTATGAGAATTTCCATTGCTTCACGGCCTTAACTATTCTTGGCATTGTCAAGCTCATTAAAAAATTTTTGCCAACCTAATGGGCATTAAATGACAACTCATTGTGAATTTAAGAATTGTGTTTTTCTTATGGATGTGAAGTTCTTTATGCATTTTGAAAATAAGCCCTTTGTTGATTATGTATGTCTGTTTACTTTGTTAATGATAAGTTTTGCTATACACAAATATTCAATTTCATTAAGATACTCTTTTTTTTTTGTTTTTTTTTTGAGACAGTTTTGCTCTTGTTGCCCAGGCTGGAGTGCAATGGCACAATCTAGGCTCATGCAACCTCCGCCTACTGGGTTCAAGCGATTCTCCTGCTTCAGCCTCCCGAGTAGCTGGGATTACAGGCACCCGCCACCACGGCCGACTAATTTTGTATTTTTAGAAGAGATAGGGTTTCTCCATGTTGGTCAGGCTGGTATCAAACTCCTGACCTCAGGTGATCCGCCTGCCTCGGCCTCCCAAAGTACTGGGATTACAGGCCACTGAACATGACCAAGATATTCTCTGTATTTTCTATTAAAAGTTTAGATACTTACTCTAACTGGAACTGATTTTTGTGTGAGAGAAAGACCAAAACAACTTCCCCAAAAATGATAGTTTTACACGATTTTCACTTAAACTAACTGGCCAAGAAATCTTTAAACAGCAAACAGATGACTCTTCAGTATACTAATCTAGAACAGATCTAGTCTACCTCCTTCCTACCTTAGAGCCACTCGATACTTCTGCCCCAATTTCTCAATTTCAGCCATTACACAGTCAGTTATACAAGGGATACCTGCCAGGGAAAAAAATTCACATTAAGGACAGAACTTGTAAAGAAATTATCCCTGAATTATATCCCAGCTCAGAGTTTTAAAAAGACGCAGGACACGGCCGGGCGCGGTGGCTCACGCCTGTAATCCCAGCACTTTGGGAGGCCGAGGCGGGTGGATCACGAGATCAGGAGATCGAGACCATCCTGGCTAACACGGTGAAACCCCATCTCTACTAAAAATGCAAAAAATTAGCCGGGCGTGGTGGTGGGCGCCTGTAGTCCCACCTACTTGGGAGGCTGAGGCAGGAGAATGGCATGAACCCTGGAGGCGGAGCTTGCAGTGAGCCGAGATCGCGCCACTGCACTCCAGCCTGGGCGACGGAGCGAGACTCCGTCTCAAAAAAAAAAAAAAAAAAGAAATCCCTAAGAAACTAAGACTGTCCCAACCCCAAAACGCAGATTCCCTGTTATAAACATATCTGGGGAAAAAAAAACTAAGCTGAACTCCATCATTATTTTTATATTAATGTAAGTTTCTGATGGGAAAAAAATTATTTATTTTATTTTTTTGAGACAGAGTCTTGCTCTGTTGCCCAGGTTGGAGTGCAGTGGCACGATCTCAGCTTACTGCAGCCTCGACCTCCTGGGTTCTAGTGATCCTCCTGGGTTCTAATGATCCTCCCACCTCAGCCTCCCAAGTAGCTAGGACCACAGGTACACACCACTATGACCAGCTAATTAAAAAAAAAACCATTTTTTTTTTTTTTTTGTAGAGATGGGGCTTTGCCATGTTGCCCAGGCTATCTTGAACTCCTGGGATTAATCACTCCTCCTGTCTTGGGCTCCCAAAGTGCTGGGATTACAGGCATGAGCTACTGTGCCTGGCTTAGATGAAATCCAATTTAAATGTGAACCACAAGAAACCATGAAATTAGCCAGATAACGTAACCTTTCACATGTAATGTAATCTGATCACATAAAAAGAAAGCCATATAATAAGTTAAAAAAAAAATCATCATCCCTATTTTAGAAGTGAGGAACCTGAGACACAAAGAAGTTAACTAAATAGATAGCAAATGGTAAAGCCAACATTTGAACTGAGTCTGTTGGGCCAAAGAGTGGGAAGAGTGGCACCTAGAAGAGTGGCAAAGATTAAACAGATGAAAATACCCAATATTGGCCAGGCATAGTGGCTCACGTCTATAATCCCAGCACTTTGGGAGGCTGAGGCAGGCAGATCACCTGAGGTCAGGAGTTCGAGACCAGCCTGGCCAACACAGTGAAACCCGTCTCTACTAAAAATAAAAAAAATAGCTGGGCATGTGTTGGGCACCTGTAATCCCAGTTACTTGGGAGGCTGAGGCAGGAGAATCAGTTGAACCCAGGAGATGGAGGTTGCAATGAGCCAAGATCGTGCCATTGCACTCTAGCCTGAGTGTCAAGAGCAAAACTCCATCTCAAAAAAAAAAAAAAAAAAGAAAAAAGAAAATACCCAATATTGAGCAAACAAGTATTCTCATGCTAAGTTTGTAGGTATATACATTAGTATAACTATTTGAGAGCAAATTTGCAATACCTATTAAAAATACACAAATCCCTTTATATAATACAGCTTCTAGACAATGTATCCTAAAGAAATACACTCTTACGGAGACATATTCATAAGGATATTTACTATAGACTTGTTAATTGGGTAGAACCTGGAAATAATCCAAATACCTAATAAGATACTGGGTTTAAAAAATTATGTATTTAAACAATAGAATAGTATGGAACTTTACACTTGATCTTAGCCAAAAGGCCGAGAAGCGATTATAGTATGTAACTTTATTCATTTTTTATTTTGTTTTGAGAGGAAGTCTCAAGTCTCGTTTTGTTGCCCAGGCTGGAGTGCAGTGGCGTGATCTCTGCCTCCCAGGTTCAAGCGATTCTCCTGCCTCAGCCTCCCGAGTAGCTGGGATTACAGGCATCCTCCACCACGCCCAATTAATTTTTGTAGTTTTAGTAGAGACGGGGTTTCACCGTGTTGGTCAGGCTGGTTTTGAACTCCTGACCTGAAGCAATCCACCTGCCTTGAACTCCCAAAATGCTGGGATTATAGGCGTGAGCCATCGCGCCTGGCCATATGTGACTCTAAAAAAGAATTCCTGGCCAACATGGCAAAACCCCATCTCTACTAAAAATATAAAAATTAGGGCTGGGCACAGTGGCTCACGCCTGTAATCCCAGCACTTTGGAAGGCTGAGGCAAGCGGGTCACCTGAGGTCAGGAGTTCGACACCAGTCTGGTCAACATGGTGAAACCCCGTCTCTACTAAAAATACAAAATGGCGGCGCATGCCTGTAATCCCAGCTACTTGGGAAGCTGAGGCAGGAGAATCACTTGAAGCCTGGAGGCAGAGGTTGCAGTGAGCCGAGATTGCGCCACTGCACTCCAGCCCGGGTGACAGAGTGAGGCTCTGCCACAAAAAATAAATAAATAAATAAATTAGGTGGGTGTGGTGGTACACACCTGCAATCCCGGCTACTGGGAGGCTGAGGCATGAGAATTGCTTGAATCCGGGAAACAGAGGCTGTAGTGAGCTGAGATCACACCACTGTACTCCAGCCTGGGTGACAGAGTTAAGATCCTGTCTTTAAAAAAAAAAAAACAGGGCCGGGCGCGGTGGCTCAAGCCTGTAATCCCAGCACTTTGGGAGGCCGAGACGGGCGGATCACGAGGTCAGGAGATCGAGACCATCCTGGCTAACACAGTGAAACCCCGTCTCTATTAAAAAATACAAAAAACTAGCCGGGCGAGGTGGCGGGCGCCTGTAGTCCCAGCTACTCGGGAGGCTGAGGCAGGAGAATGGCGGGAACCCGGGAGGCGGAGCTTGCAGTGAGCTGAGATCCGGCCACAGCACTCCAGCCTGGGCCACAGAGCGAGACTCCGTCTCAAAAAAAAAAAAAAACAAAAAACAAAAAACAAAAAAAAACAAAAACAAAACCTTGAGCAACATGATTGATACCTTGTTTCTACAAAACATAAATAAATAAAATAGCCAGGCATAGTGGCTCTTTCCAGTAGTCTCAGCTACTTGGGAGACTGTGGCTGGAGGATCACTTGAGACCTGGAGGTTGAGGCTGCCGTGAGCTATTGGCTCAGACCAGTGCATTCCAGCCTGGTTGACAGAGCAAGACCCCAACTCAAAATGAAAGAATGAGGCTCATTTATGTATACATGCCATGGAAAAATGTTCAAGATATATAGTTCAATGTAAGAAGCAAGTAGAAATGATTAAAATGTGATCTATCCATATAGTGGAATGTTATTCAGTAATAAAAAGAAATGAAGCACTGATACAAGCTGTAATATAAATGATCCTTGAAAATAGTATGCTAAATGAAAGAGGACCAAATATTGTAAGATTCTATTTTTATTAAATGTCCAGAATAGGGAAATTTATAGCAACAGAAAGTAGATTAGTGGTTGCCTAGAAATAGAGAGAATGGTGAGGGTTGCAGGGTGATGGCTAAGGGTCTCCAGGTTTCTTCCTGGGATAATGGAAGTTCTAAAATTGACTATGGTGATGGATGATGCACAACTAGAAATCACTGAACTGTACACTTTAAAGGGATGAACTGTATAGTTGTAAAGGGAGTCAATTATATTTCAGTAAATCTGTTTTATAAAGAAAAAAATAATATATGATTCATTTTCTTTTTTGAGATGGAGTTTCGCTCTTGCTGCCTGGGCTGCAGTGCAATGGTATGATCTTGGCTCACTGAAATTTCTGCTTCTGGGGTTCAAGTAATTTTCCTGCATCAGCCTCCCGAGTAGCTGGAATTATAGGGGCCTGCCACCATGCCTGGCTAATTTTTTTTGGAGTAGAGAGAGAGTTTTGCCATGTTGGCCACGCTGGTCTTGAACTCCAGACCTCAGGTAGTCCACGTGCCTCGGCCTCCCAAAGTGCTGGGATTACAGGCCATTTTCATCAATAAATAAAATTAACCCTTCCTCTCCCACAGTTATTTATGACTTTTTGTAATTGCCCCTTTGAGGAAATGCATTATAAGGAACTTTCTTCCTCCACTCCGTTTTGAGACAGGTTCTTGTTCTGTCACCCAGGCTGGAGGGCAGTGACATGGACATGGCTCAGTGCAGCCTCGACCTCCCAGGCTCAAGTGATCCTCCCACCTCAGCCTCCCAAGCAGCTGGGACCATAGACATGCTTCACCACGCTCAGCTAATTTTTGTGGTTTCTTTTGGTAGAGACAGGGTTTTGCCATGTTGCCCAGGCTGGTCTCAAACTCCTGGGCTCAAGTGATCCACCCACCTTGGCCTCCCAAAGTGTTAGGATTACAGGCATGAGCCACTATGCCTGGCCTGATTTAAAAAAAAAATTTTTTTGTACAGATGCGGTCACACCATGTTGCCTGGGCTGGTCTTGAACTCCTGAGTTCAAGCCCAGAATTCCTCCCACCTCGGCCTCCCAACCTGCAGGGACTACAGGTGTGAAGGATCTTGCCCATCCCAACTTTCTTTTCTTCTTCTTTCTTTTTTTTTTTTAAAGACAGGGTCTCACTCTGTTGACTGGGCTGGAGTGTAGTGGCATAATCACAATTCACTGTAGCCTCGGCCTCCCAGGCTCAAGTGATCCTCCCACCTCAACATCTGTAGCTAGGACCACAGGTGCATGCCACCATGCCTGGCTTTCTTTTTTTTTTTTTTTTTTTTGAGACAGAGTCTCGCTCTGTCACCCAGGCTGGAGTGCAGTGGCACGATCTCAGCTCACTGAGGCCTCTGCCTCCCAGGTTCCAGCGATTCTCCTACCTCAGCCTCCCAGGTAGCTGGAATTATAGGCACATGCCACTGTGCCTGGCTGATTTTTGTATTTTTAGTAGAGGTGGCGTTTCACCATGTTGGCCAGTCTGGTCTTGAACTCCTGATCTCAGGTGATCTGCCTGCCTCGGCTTCCCAAAGTGCTAGGATTACAGGTGTGAGCCACCACACTCGGCCTCCTGGCTAATTTTTAAATTTTGTGTAGACATGGGGTCTCGCTATGTTGCCCAGGCTTCAACTTTAATTTTTTATGCTAGAATTTTTTAGAAGTACATTAATATTGGCCAGGTGTGGTGGCTCATGCCTATAATTCCCGCACTTTGGGAGGCCGAGGTGGGCAGAATGCTTGAGCTCAGGAGTTCGATACCAGCCTGGCCAACATAGAGAAACTCCGTCTCTACTTTACACAAAAATTAGCTGGGTATGGCAGCACACACCTATAATCCCAGCTACTCGGGAGGCTGAGGCAGGAGAATCATTTGAACCTGGGAGGCAGAGGTTGCAGTGAGCAGAGATCACGCCACTGTACTCCAGCCTAGGCCACAGAGTGAAACTTCGTCTCAAAATATATGTATATGTTTTAGTACTGAGATCATGAAAAAAGGCAATGTGTTCTTTAAGAGGACCAATTTCAGAGCCATGTAGCAGTGAAGTAAGCAAAGGCTTGCAACTGAAGTCAGGAAGCAGGCTCAGGAAAACCACTATAAGGAAAGGGAAAGTAACAGCCTCAGGACTCACAGGCAGAAGAGAAAGCTGATGGGAAGCAAATTATCCTTCCTTGTTGGGACTATAAAGTGGAAATGGAAGAGACCAGGAACTATGAAAAGATCAAAGAGGCCTTTTCAAGGTAAGAGGAAGATAAAGGCCTTCCTTTAAGTATAAGGGCAAGCAAGGCCAGGCACGGTGGCTCACGCCTGCAATCCCAACACTTTGGGAGGCCAAGGTGGGTGGACCACCTGAGGTCAGGAGGTCGAGACCAGCCTGACCAATATGGTGAAACCCATCTCTACTAAAAATACAAAAATTAGATAGGCATGGTGGCATGTCCTAGCTACTCGGGTGGCTGAGGCAGGAGAATTGCTTGAACCTGGGAGGCAGACGTCGCAATGAGCTGAGATCACGCCACTGTACTCCAGCCTGGGTGACAGAGCGAGACTGTCTCAAAAAAAAAAAGAGCATACATATTTAAAGAAAGCCTAACCATAAGACTAAAGCGATCCTGACGAAAGCTCTAACAGTCACCATCTAGATATTACTGGTGGAGGTATAGAGTCAAGGAAGCAATTCACCAAGGAAGCAAAGGGCCATGCTTTGACCCTCTATCCGTTTCATTGATAAGTAGGTCACAGCACTCCTGGAAAAGCAGCTCAATTAGAAATATCATGAGAAATACAAAGAGACTACCAAGTTTAGTGTCTTCCCCCATACAGGGTTACCCAAGCCTCATTCTTACAGGCCTGGTAGCACCTCAACTTTAAATTATTTCTAAAAGATTTATTTAAAAAGTATATGTATATAGCTTTAAAAAATAATACAGAAAGGCCTATATGAAAAAACAACGGTCCCCTGACCATTCCTACCCAATCAATTCTGATCTGTAGAGAAGACTATTTTATTCCATTAGCTCCATTTTTTTCTCATCTGGTGGCTACCTTCACATCTTAATATACACAGCTAATAAATGTATGCAGCCATTCTCTTTTTTTTTTTTTAGACGGAGTCTCTCTCCGTCGCCAGACTGGAGTGCAGTGGCGCGATCTCGGCTTACTGCAACCTCCACCTCCCAGGTTCTAGCAATTCTTCTGCCTCAGCCTCCCAAGTAGCTGGGACTACAGGCACGCACAACCACATCCAGCTAATATTTGTATTTTTAGGAGAGATGGGGTTTCACCTTGTTGGCCAGGATGGTCTCGATCTCGACTTCATGATCCACCTGCTTTGGCCTCCCAAAGTGCTGGCATTACAGGCGTGAGCTACCGCGAGTGCTGGGATTACAGGTGTGAGCCACTGTGCCTGGCGGGAGCCATTCTTAACTAATTTTAGGCATCTAAAGAATCTGCTTTCATACCTCCTTCACACATTCCTTACCCCCATCTTCTCACCTTGCTCATTATAATAAATCAGTAAGCAACATTTACATTTCTATCACTCTGTAACTGTTGTTCATTATATAGTAGTCTTTAAAACTTAAAAAGGGAGGTACAAATTTTTCCCTTTGATTTCAATAATTTTTCCTCTACGGCAAAGTTTAAGTCTAATTTTCATTCATACCTCTAACCGGGTGACTAAAAAATATATAAATATAAACCTGCTACAAATGGGACAGATCTTACTATGATAGGCCTCATACATGGCCTTAGTTTTCTTTTTCCTCTTCATGGTAGTGAAGGAAGATCATTTAAAGGAGGGGATATATAAATACACAAGGGAAATCTATTAATGGTAAATTACATACCTAGGTATAAACAAACTACCTCAGATCCTCTGTACTACGAATAAATACCAAACTGAATAAACTTAGGAATTGACCATCTATCTAACTTCTAGGGCTGTGATCATAAATGGCAGAATATCGTATTTAGTGTTTCAACACTGGGGCAGAAGGGAGAACATATCCTTGTTAACATAAAAGAATACAGATACTGAAAAACAGATCTTTCATTTATCCAGATTTTTAAAATCTAGAATTCGAAAACAGAAAATTCCCCTATGTTCAAAATTGATGTCCATAATGATACTCGAAGCATTCTAAGTGTTTTCTGAATTGTGAAAGTTTAATTTTTTCCAGTCGAGTTTGCATTATACTTCATTAAACATGGTCATTGCTATGGTGACCACAGTAAATTAAATGGCCAGCAATTCAGTTAATAAGAACCCCATCTCCCTCTTTTCTTTCTTTTTTTTTTGAGACAGAGCCTCGCTTTGTCATCTAGGCTGGAATGCAGTGGCACAATCTCGGCTCACTGCAAGCTCCGCTTCCCAGGTTCACGCCATTCTCCTGCCTCTGCCTCCCGAGTAGCTGGGACTACAGGCGCCCGCCACCGTGCCCGGCAAATTTTTTTGTATTTTTAGTAGAGACGGGGTTTCACCGTGTTAGCCAGGATGGTCTCAATCTCCTGACCTCGTGATCTGCCCATCTCAGCCTCCCAAAGTGCTGGGATTACAGGCATGAGCCACCGCGCCCGGCCTCTCCCTCTTTTCGTGTATTTGTATAAATATAATTATTCTGTACAAATGTCACGGAAACATAAAAGTATGATACTCACACTTGGCATACAGACAGTCCATCATTGACTGCACTAAGTCCAGTTTGGCTTTTATGGAAAAATTGATAAAGTTGGTATCAACGAGGATGTGGTAAGGTGGGCCCAGCTGTGTATTATATTGGAAAAATAAGCAGGAAGGGTGTTGGGGACTGAAGGAAAAAGAAAACAAGAACAAAGTAAAATTTACATTGATACCCTAGTATTAACAAAAAACAAAATAGAACTCTCTGCTTGGGACTGTTTGCTGTAAACTCTTTTGTACATGTTCATTGGAAATAAATCCTAAAAAGGAAGGCAACGAAGAAAGTAACATCATTATCTTAATCTCAGCTCCCCTGGCAACTTTTGTCACCAACTTTTAAAAAGCAATTATCAAAAACAAACAAACAAAAAAAGCAATTATCCATTCCAGCTCTTCCTCTAGCAAGAGTAGAGTCGCCATGGGCACAGGGAGGTAGAATACAGGTATGATTAGAATGATACTTCAACACATTTGTCATTCTTATAGGATTCTAAAACTGTTGTTATGGAATGTGATAGAGAACAGTTTATCTAGTGTTAGGATTATACACTACAGCAGGACCTGTATCACTCCTAGCCCAAGTTGTCTGGGTTGAATATGACAGTGATTCCAAATGCTAGGCCACGGACCAGTATCTACCTGTGATGATATATCCATTACCAATCCAGGGCAAAATTAGAAAAATAAGGAAAATGTGGTAAAGTTTTCATAAAGTTAAATGTATTTACTCAAAAGGAATGAAATACCTTTATATCTTTATATAAAGGTTTTATATCTCTATATACATATCTTTATTCTGAAAATATATTTTATTTTATTTTATTTTATTTTTTTTGAGACAGAGTCTGGCTCTGTCGCCCAGGCTGGAGTGCAGTGGCCGGATCTCAGCTCACTGCAAGCTCCGCCTCCCGGGTTCCCGCCATTCTCCTGCCTCAGCCTCCCAAGTAGCTGGGACTACAGGCGCCCGCCACCTCGCCCGGCTAGGTTTTTTTTTTGTATTTTTTAGTAGAGACGGGGTTTCACTGTGTTAGCCAGGATGGTCTCGATCTCCTGACCTCGTGATCCGCCCGTCTCGGCCTCCCAAAGTGCTGGGATTACAGGCTTGAGCCACCGCGCCCGGCCTGAAAATATATTTTAAATATTTTTTGGTGATACAGTCTCTCTTTTATGAAATGCTAGTGTGTTAAACAATGGCAATTATGTCTCTTAAAAGATCCCTGGCAAAGAAAAAGTTGATAATCCTAGATAATATCTCCTGGATTTTAGGGGAAATTTTACTGCTCCATAAAATCCAAAAACCTTCAAACCACTGGAATTGATACATGATCATCAATATCACTTTCATCTACATAGTTGTGGTAGACTTACTAACAAATAAGTTAGCAAACCAGCTCAGGGAAAGCCTGGATTTCTAAGCGGTCTATGGTTTTAAAGGAGAACTTCAAATGTTTGATTACTCACACTTCTCTTTCCTTTAACGCACTGGGATCCTTCTTTTCTTTCTTTTTAGGTTTTAATCTATCCTTTTCTTTACTAGGAAGAAAAAAGTAAATTATATCCAAGGGAGAAGAAAAACCACAGCAGTTAAAATCTCAAAAATCTAAAGTTCTATTTTTTTTGGTCTACAGAAGAAATCCTACTTTGTGACTTCTCCATGTTAATATCAGCATACTCTTTCTGAGCAAATAACCAGTGCAAAGTACAGTACCTGGAAGTATCAGAATTAATCAGTAATGCCAATAACGCATAAGAATTGTTAATGAGTAAATAAAAGCTGATATTTCTTTCTTACAATCTCTCATATCAAGAATCAAAATCCACTTCCAAGCAATGGGTAAAAGGGTGACAGTTATCTTCTGAAGATCCAGAAGCTTTAACAGTAGGGGGAAAGTATTATCCCATATGCTTCTTATAAAGGGCCAAAATGTAAAAACACATATACAGAACTTAACCCCTAACTAGAAATTATTATTAATGGAGTGTCACTCCTAAAAATTACACAATACATCCACACTAAAGGCTGAGAATAATTCTGAAGGTTTTAACGACCACTCTCTTATTCTGAGACTTATTTTTGTATTTTTAGTGGAGACGGGGTTTCACCATGTTGGCCAGGCTGCTTTCGAACTCCTCACCTCAGGTAATCCATTCGCCTCAGCCGCACAAAGTGCTGGGATTACAGGCGTCAGCCACTGCGCCTGGCTTTCTGAGACTCTTAAACTCATTGAAGATCAGTCTTTATTTAATAGCTATGCTTATTCTACACTTAAGCAGGGACACTGCTTTGATCCTCTTCATACTAGGGAATATCGCTTCACTTTCTTCTTCCACAGTGATTTGGATTCTTATATTAGTAAGACTTATAAAATGGAGATATCTTGGAGTTTTCCCATTTTCTCTGACAAAAAATATTTGAGTACCAGGCACTGGAGACACAAGACAAACACGGTCTCTAACCTTGCCATCTTTCAACAAGAAACACTCCCCCCACCCCACCCCAGAGGAATGTAGTAGTGTAATGGTAAAAACATAAAGAGAATTATACGGACTTCACCGAACTGACATGAGGTTTAAATGCGATATGGCAGACAAAGCATATAACGGTAGAAAAAGGGAACACTTAAATGTTTAATTCCCATAGCCTTTCCCAGTGTGAGCGCTCAGCAGCCAAATTACTGTTAAACACTGGTTATCTCATGCTATATAAATCGAAGACACAGTATTATAAGTAAAAAACTAAATAGTAACAAAAATTTTTACTACTTATCCTCTCTAGACTCTTATTAGACTATCCTTGGGCAGTTAATTTCAGATACTCACAGCCTCTGATCTCTGAGACTAAGCATTCGCTTCATGGTCGCATACTTCCTTGTTTTCTTTTGCTTCCCCTTGAAACAGAAATTTTAGAATTAAAAGAGTTGGAAACATATGGCATCTCTTAAAGTCTCTTCTTTTCTCTTGTCCATTGCCTTCCCTTCTTGCCTCAAATACCCAGACCCTCTTCCCCACTCTGTAAAGCATAACAGGCACCGCTCGGAGAAGTTTAAGAGCTAAGACCAGAATGAAAATATGCAAGGACAATGTGTCAGAAATTTGGCCACGGTCTGACTCCCTCCTTCTCCACCCGAAAAGTGGCCTGATAACATCCCTTCTTGGACCCTCTTCTCTCACCATGGTCACGCCACACTCCTGGTTCTTCCGTAATCACCAACGGCGCAATACTTCTACGTCATTCACATACTGCTTCCGGCAAAGGATAGCCCGGAAGCGGAAGCTCCTTGGGGAAACGGCAAACCCCCGAGCCGGTTCCCAGGCCGGGTAGAGACCAACTCTGGGGTCTCTTGGTGGGAGGGTGGAGAGCCCGTCTTCTGCTGAGTGCTGCCGCCCCCTCCCAGGAGAGGAGAGCTGGAACTTCGTCGCGCTGCAACCCCCGGCTCGGGTAACGTTTCTCTGCAGCCCGAGGCAGAGCCCAGAAGACCTGCCTTCACCAGAGTTCCAGAGGGAGGGAGGACAAGGGTAGGGGGGTCAGACTCCAGGTTTGCCCAGTAGTTTGGGGGAACACATTCTCCTCACCCTGCGGCGTTGGGGCATCCGGTGTCTACGGTCCAACCCTGAGGCTGTGGTTCCTACTTGGTGTTCCTAGCCGATATGGTGCTTTGTGCAGCTAGGTGGATGATACTCCTCGAGTATATACCGTGTACTCGTCTCAGTGAAAAGAGAAATGAAGCAGTGTTTGAGGGCTTAGACTTATTGCTAGAGAACTGGGGCATAAGCTTGCATGTTACTGCTTACCCAAGCCAGGAAAATGGTGAGAAACAATGGACCTTTATTGTGAAGCCTTGGTGTGTCATCCTTAAATAAAAAGGGAGAATTTGTGAGAACAAGGAGGAAAAAGTAGCTTTTTTATTTGAGTACCTGCTATGTATTCCAGTGGTTCTTAACCTTTTGGAGATAACTTATTTCTTGAAAGTTTATGGAAAGCCAGGAACAATTCTTTAAAAAAGGGCACACATACAGTTTGTAATACACTTTTTATGAGATTCGTGGACTCTGAAGCCCATCTGTGGACCCTTTGGATGTCTGTAAACTTTAGATTAAAACCGTCATCCTGTATACCGTACTTGGCACTTTATTCATATTGCCTTCTTTGACCATCTCAATAACATAAATACTCTCGTTTTACATATGGGGAAACTGAGCTACAGACTTTTTTCAGGGGTCTGAGTCTCTTGATTCCATAGTCTGTACCTTTATTTATTTATTTATTTATTTTTTACCCTTTGTCTTCCATTCTCCGGCTACTGAGCAAGCTGGGAATGGAATGGGTACCTCTGTCATACTTTTCTTATTGCATGATGCTGTCCTAGAATTGGAAGTGAAAAATGTTATCAGGTTTTTTTAAAAAAAGGTGACCGTTGTATAACCCTTATGATGAAACACGGTTTGTTGTTTAACACGAACTTTGGAGTCTGACTGATGGGGTTAAAATCCTTGCTCTGCCTCATAACTTGCCATGACATTGGGTTCGTTAATCTATCTGCGTCTCAGTTTCTTTATCTGTAAAATGGAGATAATCATAATAGCACTCTTTTACTGGGATGTTTTCAGGACTTATATTTATTCATAGTAAACATGCGAGGTCCCTAGAAGAGTGTAAACCAGACCATCCAGAGTGTTTTCTGTTGTTACCATTGTGTGTCTTCCAACTTGAGGATATGTGGCAGGGTTGGAACTTTATGCCTATGTTATGTTATGTTATGTTATGTTATTTTATTTTTGAGATGGAGTCTCCCTCTGCTGCCCAGGTTGGAGTGCGGTGGCACTATCTTGGCTCACAGCAACCTCCACCTCCCAGGGTCAAGCAATTCTCCTGCCTCAGCCTCCCGAATAGCCAGGACTGCAGGCGTGTGTGTGCCACCACACCTTGCTAATTTTTGTATTTTTAGTAGAGATGGGGTTTAAGCGATTCTCCTGCCTCAGCCTCCCGAGTAGCTGGGATTACAGATGTGTGCCAACACACCCGGATTATTTTGTATTTTTAGTAGAGACGGGGTTTCTCCATATTGGTCAGGCTGGTCTCAAACTCCCGACCTCAGGTGGTCCGTCCACCTTGGCCTCCCAAAGTGCTGGGATTACAGGCGTGAGCCACCGCACCCGGCACCAGCCCCATTTTATTTTAACATAGTTGCACTAGAACTTGAATGTGTTCATAAACCTCAAAAACCTTATTAAGTTTTCAGGTCCTGGGATGCTCAATCGCATGGTGATTTCTTCTCTTGATTTGGGCGTAAACTGTTTTTCTGCTTCTCCTTTCTCTTTCAGGCACACATTCATTTAGATAGCTTGGTAGTTTACATATCTGTGGGCTCGGAATTTTTGATGTAGAAATAGTAGCTACAGATACTGTATGTGCCTTCTGCTTTACCCCATTTGTGGTTACTAGAAGTTCCTAATCTTTCTGGAGCAGGTTGTCTCTGTCAAGCTGTCATTCATGTGTAGAGCTAATAGCAACCAGTTTTTTTATGTATCTTTTGGTGATTAGACAATAAGCTTTTTATTGTCTAAAAGCTAAAATAACATGGTCAGTTATTCTTCTTAAACATTTGACTGATTAGTATTATATATAGGTTCTGAGGGAAAATTACATATCATTAAATAGTAATTTGCATTTAAATTCAGGCACTGACAGAAAAACAGTCTTCTAGTAATGTGTACTTTGAATTTTGGAATCCATGAACAATAACAACTTAAAAAAAGGCCATTTGTAATTTCTGTTGTAACCTCTATTGAGAGTGTTCTGATTTCCTTGATTGTTAATACCTAACAGGGAGCTAAATTAGTGTAGGAACACCATGGGGGATAAGAACATGCTTAGAAAAATTTGTTTTTGTTGCGTTGTAATTTTATTGCAATCTGAGGTTCTTATAGCTTATTGAAATGAAAGTGGTCAGGTACTCTACAGCATTCTTTGATGGGGATGGAAAGTGGGGGATGGGAAGCCGGGAGGTGGTGTTGATTTGTGATGGATGGGAGCAGAAAGTAATTGCTTTTGGGCACATACTTGTGAGGAAAAGAAATGATTTTAGTCCTTCTCAGCAGTCAAGAGGGTTGTTTTGCATTTTTTTGCAGTCTTGAAGAGAAAAAATTGCCCAAGGCATTGGACACACAGTTTGAACACATAATTGGGCTTGGACTTCATTCCATTCACTAATTGGTCTAACTTACTAATTTAAGTTGGTATCAAATTTCTTTATAAAATTATTCTGGATAATGAAAGACTCCTTAAAGAATATCTTGTATTTCAATGTTAGAAAGTTATAAGTAGATTCACTTTTTTGCCCATTTTCAAGCTATAGTTTTTACATTTATTTTTCTGACCTACATGATAGGACTTTTTTTCTCCCAACAAACATTAGTCACTGTTAATTATTTTTCAATTAACTTGCCAGCCCCTAAATATGGTTGCATGGCATACAGCATGTTCTGCTTCTGAGGTCTTGATATTGAATTGGTTTTGTAAGAATACCTCAGAGATAGATTACTGCTGCTTGCTCATTCATTCAGAAAGCATTTATTGAGGACCCATTCTGTCCTGGGCAATCTCACCACAGTCCTGTGTTAGAGAGAGAATTGTAAACAGATAAAGTATGGTTGGTGGCTGAATAGAGATGTGGGAGTTGAAATATTTTAGAGGAATTACTCTACCTGTTCATCTTTCTGGAAGTCGTCCAGGTCAGAGTACTGTTGTGTAATGTTTATTTACTACTATCAACATATTAGTACCATGTAATAGATCAGATTTTATTACCTTAATGGACTCTAGTGTATCATTTTACCTTTTATTTATTATTTATTAGGTCTTGCTATGTTGCCCAGGCTGATCTTGAACTCCTGGCCTCAAGACATCCTCCCACCTCAGCTTCCTGAGTAGCTGGGACAAGAGGCATGAGCCACTGTGCCTTACCGTTTTACCTTTTAAATGACTTTAGCTATTAACTAACTTGGGTTTAAATTTCAGTTATTTTTATTTGGTTTCTTTTTCTTTGAAGTAGTGGATGGTAGTAGAGGCAGAGTTAGCTTTTAAGCATACTTCCATGTATACTTAAAGTATGGAAGTATAACTACGTAATTATTTACTTGTCTGTCTTCTTTACTAAGCTTTTGTATTTCTAAGGGGTTGAGGATATTTTACTCACTCTGGAATCCTTAGGGTCCAACATATTGCTTGGCATGTAGTTGCTTCTGAAGGGTTCTGAATGCTTAGCCTTCACTAGTGTTCTTTCATATAGTAGTTTTCAAACTTTGGAGGTTGTTTAACCTTATTGCAGTTTGTGTATGTGTATGTGTGTGTACACACGTGCATGCCGGAGCCATTGATGTGGTGTTACAGCACCATAATGATGTTTTCCTGATGGCTCTTTTGAAAACTGTTCTACAGGATAGAGTTTATAAAGATGGGTATTCACTTAGCTTTTAGAAACTAAATAGTCATGGTAGATACATGTTTTGTCATTTAGTCTCATTGAACGGTTCCATATGATTTTATGAGTTTTTGTTACCTTGAACAGTTGAGCAATTTGCATCATGTTTTTCAGAGCAAAGGCATTTATTTCGGTGCAGCTTGTTACTGTTGAGATGCTAATAGTTAACATCTGTTAATTGATGTTCTGTATATTGTACTTTTTGGCCAGAGATTAGATAATCTATTAATATACAACATATTTTCTGTAATGTCCCCTTGCTTTTATCCAGAGACCCAGAGCATGTTATTTTAACCCCTCTCTTGTCCAGTTTGGGAAGTTCAAATTCAAGGTACTCCCGGTATATATGGTAAACATATTAGGAACAGAAAACAGTTAAAACTTCCCAAGTGTGATCTAGTTTTTCATGTCTTGGTAAAGAAGAAATCCCAGGTGGGCTGTGCAAACAGTTCATAGAAAGGGGTTAAAAAAGATACTTAAAAAGTTTTAGGCCAGCATTACCTGAACTGGGGCAATGATTAGGGAGACATGATTAGAATCCTAAGGGGGAGTGAGAATGTAAAGGGGAGCACCATATGTAATTAAATTTTTTAAAATTGTGGAATAATTTTAAATTTATAAAAGAGTTGCAAAGATAGTACAGAGTATTCCTGTATACCTTTCACCCAGCTTCTCCTAATGTTAACTTCTTATATAACCATGGCACATACTGTCACATTTAAGAAATTAACATTGGTTCCTCAAGGATCTAGAACTAGATGTACCATATGACCCAGCCATCCCATTACTGGGTATATACCCAAAGGATTATAAATTATGCTGCTATAAGGACACATGCACACGTATGTTTATTGCAGCACTATTCACAATAGCAAAGACTTGGAATCAACCCAAATGTCCATCATTGACAGATTGGATTAAGAAAATGTGGCACATATACACCATGGAATACTATGCAGCCATAAAAAAGGATGAGTTTGTGTCCTTTGTAGGGACATGGATGCAGCTGGAATCCATCATTCTTAGCAAACTATCACAAGAACAGAAAACCAAACACCGCATGTTCTCACTCGTAGGTGGGAACTGAACAATGAGATCACTTGGACTCGGGAAGGGGAACATCACACACCGGGGCCTATCATGGGGAGGGGGGAGGGGGGAGGGATTGCATTGGGAGTTATACCTGATGTAAATGACGAGTTGATGGGTGCAGCACACCAACATGGCACAAGTATACATATGTAGCAAACCTGCACGTTGTGCACATGTACCCTACAACTTGAAGTTTAATAATAATAAATTAAAAAAAAAAAAAAGAAATTAACATTGGTACAATACTATTACTAAACTATAGACTTTATTTGGGTTTCACAAGTTTCTCCACTGATTTCCTTTTTCTGTCCCCAAACTGAATCCAAAATACCACATTCCAGTTAGATCATGTGTAATTTCTTTTTTTTTGAGATGGAGTCCCACTCTGTCACCCAGGCTGGAGTGCAGTGGCGCGATCTCAGCTCACTGCAAGCTCCACCTCCCAGGTTCACACAATTCTCCTGCCTCAGCCTCCCAAGTAGCTGCGACTACAGGCACCCGCCACCACGCCTGGCTAATTGTTTGTATTTTTAGTAGAGATGGGATTTCACCCTGTTGGCCAGGATTGTCTCGATCTCCTGACCTCGTGATCCACCTACCTCAGCCTCCTAAAGTGCTGGGATTACAGGCGTGAGCCACTGCGCCTGTCCTCTTTTTTTTTTAATGGAGTTTTGCTCTTGTCACCCAGGCTGGAGAGCAGTGGTGCCATTTTGGCTCACTGCCACTTCTGCCTCCTGGGTTCAAACAATTCTCCTGCCTCAGCCTCCCGAGTAGCTGGGATTACAGGTGCCCGCTACCAAGCCTGGCTAAATTTTGTATTTTTAATGGAGATGGGATTTCACCATGTTGGCCAGGCTGGTGTCGAAATCCTGACCTCAGGTGATCTGCTCGCCTCGGCCTCCCAAAGTGCTGGGATTACAGGTGTGAGCCACTGTGCCCCATCAGATCGTGTGTCATTTTGATAAATAAGTTGGTATTTCCTGTGAGTGCTTTTTCTATGCTATGTATGTGGTCCAAGAAGCCCCTCTGACCAGAGTCAATGACCCTGAGAATAAGTAATACTTCATAGGTAGTGTTTTGTATTCCTTGACCCCCAACGCATTGTTAACTCTATGAAAGAGTTGACTTTGCTTCCAGGAGCGTGGTGTGAACTTTCCTGAGACACTAAGAGCTGATCTTGATTAAGGTATCCATCCATACACTCCATGCTCACCTCATAGATTTTACTACATGGAAGTATAACTACGTAATTATTGACTTGTCTGTCTTCTTTACTAAGCTTTTGTATATCTAAGGGGTTGAGGATATTTTACTCATTCTGGAATCCTTAGGGTCCAACATATTGCTTGGCATGTAGTCGCTTCTTTTTTTTTTTTTTTAGTCGCTTCTTAATATGCATTTGAAGAAATTAATATACCTTTCTTTGGTAAAATTAATTATTAGGTCAACAGAAATTTTGTTTTGAATAGGTAAGTGTTGAGTTTCTCCTTTAAATCAAGCTATCTTAGGGTACCATTTCTGTGGCTAGTTGAGTTTTTCTTCTTAGAATCTTAACTGTAAAATGCTCATTTAAATAACATTGTTTTTCCTTTCAATTATATAAATAATTTATTTTCCTTAAAGATAAGCACAGAATTGAAAGTAGTGGATGGTAGTAGAGGCAGAGTTAGCTTTTAAGTATACATGTGACCATTCCAGTTCCACCCGACTGGGCTGCAGATCTGGCTGTGTGCCTGCCACTTCAGGCACAGTTAATGGAATAATAGCTTCCTAGACTTATTGAGGGAGACGGCTTGTCAGATTCAGAGAATTACTTTTAAAATCTTCCTGTTATAGCCAAGATTCAGTGGTCCAAGGTCACCTAAGCATAAAAGCTGCCATGAGATGGGAACATGGGGGCCTGTCCTTTGTGGCTCAGGCATAGTAGAGTCGGTTTTGTATATAGAAAACACATCAGGATAGGATGGAATAGGAAACTGAAGCTAGTATTTTCCAGATAATAGGGTTAAGAATGGGACAGTGACATAGATGAGCCAGTTTTCTCTCTTGTTTTTCTCCCCATGAGGATACAAAATGAGCAATGATAAATTCTCACTTCTTGTTTTCCCTGTTAC